>NC_044564.1:32158413-32483726 GCF_007565055.1 Rhinopithecus roxellana
TGGAAAGACAAATCTGGGAGTCAGTACGTTGAAGCCATGGACTGAATACAATGTTGCAAAGAAAGTGTATAAATTCTTTTAAGAGTCTTCTGTGGGATGCCCAGGGGAACACCAACATGTAGGGAATATTCAGGGGAAGAAGACCAAGACATATAGAAAACTAAGAAAGAGAGGAGTGAAGGAAGTTCCAAGAAGGATCATAGTGTTCACATTACAAAGAGGTAAATAAAAATAAGGCCAGGAAGCATGCATTAGATCTGGCAATTAGGGACATCTGGTGACCACTGCTTCCTAGAGAAGTTACATTAATAATTTGACATGAGCAGAAACTAGATTGAAGATGACTAAGAAATGAATGGGAGACATTAAGTGAACACTCTGCTTTTGAAGAGCTTGCCAGGAAAGGAAGGAGTGAGCAGCCAGTACAATCGCTGGAGAAGGGGGAGAGACTCTGGGGTGGGGGGAGGCATTTCAAATTAGAAAGAAGGGGACATATTCATGAAGCTAAGGGATAAAAGCTAGACAGTGTTGGAAAAACTCTTCTAGACATCAGTCTAGGCAAAGAATTCATGACTAAGACCCCAAAAGCAAATGCAACAAAAACAAAACTAAATAAATGGGACCTAAATAAACTAAAAAGCTTCTGCACAGCAAAAGAAATAATCAGTAAACAGACAACCCACAGAAAGGGAGAAAATTGCAAACTATGTATCCAATGAAGGACTAGTATCCAGAATCTGTAAGGAACTCAAACAGATCACCAAGAAAAAAAAACAAATGATCCCATTAAAAAGTGGGCAAATGTTATGAGTAGATATTGTTCAAAAGAAGATATGCAAACAGCCAGTAAACATATGAAAAAAATGCTCAACATCACTAATCATCAGGGAACGCAGATTAAAACCACAATCAGATACCACTACCTTACTCCTGCAAGAATGGCCATTATTAAAAAGTCAAAATATAATAAATCTTGGTGTGAATATGGGGAAAAGGGAACACTGTTACACTGCTGGTGGGAATATAAACTAGTACAACCACCATGGAAAACGGTGTGGCAATTCCCTAAAGAACTAAAAGTAGAACTACCATTCGATCCAGCAGTCCCACTACTGGGTATCTATCCTGAGGAAAAGAAGTCATTATATGAAAAAGACATGCACACTTATGTTTATAGCTGCACAATTCACAATTGCAAAGACATAGAACCAACCTAAGTGCCCATCGACTAATGAGTGGAGAAAGAAAACGTGGTTTTCTCATATATACACCATGGAATTCTACTCAGCCATTAAAAGGAAGAAAACAGTGTCTTTTGCAGCAACTTGGATGGAGCTGGAGGCCATTATTCTAAGTGAAGTAACACAGGAGTGGAAAATCAAAACCATATGTTCTCACTTGTAAGTGGGAGCTAAGCTATGAGTACACAAAGCCATAAGAATGATATAATGGACTTCAGAGACTCCGAAGGGGAAGGGTGGGAGAGGGGCCAGGGTTAAAAGCTACATATTAAGTACAATGTACACTACTCTAGTTACAGGGCACTAAAATCTCAGAATTCACCACTATGTAATTCATCTGTATAACCGAAAATCACTTGTACCCCAAAAACTATTTAAAAAAAAAGTTTTTTAAAGGTTTGCCCAAATAAGAATAACCATTAAAAAAAAGAAAATATTTGTTAGGAGCAGTTTTATCAGGCATTATGATGGTTTCCCAGTCTCTAAAGCAAGTTTAGTGGAGAGAAGTCATTATAGGCATCATGATCTTGAGGGGCTGCTGTGAGAGTGTGTGTGTGTGTTCATATGTGTTGAGTGTGTGTGTTCATGTGTGTTGAGTGTGTGTGATATGTGTGTGTTCATGTGTGTTGAATGTGTGTGATATGTGTTCATGTGTATTGAGTGTGTGATATGTGTGTGTTCATGTGTGTTGAGTGTGTGTGTCTATGTGTGTTGAGTGTGTGTGATGTGTGTGTGTGTGCTATATACTGGGGTACAGAACAAGAAAGAGTTGGGAAGCACATCTTCTATTCTGTGTTCACCTAATTCTAACAAAAACCAAATCAACTACCCTAACTCTATACAATTATTACAATTATTGTTGTTATTGTTGTCATTATTATTCTTTTAAAGCAAAGATTCATCTTTCACAACAGCTCTTGGAGGCAATTCTCTTCCAGAGATGTGGGAGAGTGAGCTGAACTATGCCACAAAACAACCTCAAGTAGACCATGGACTAGGAACCTTGCATGTTGCCTGCAAGCAAAGATTCCTCAGTAGCCTAAGATGGAAATGTACATCTCTAATTTTTCTTTATAAAACAGACAACATTTGCCAAAAACATGATTCCTTCGTGGCTCTGTTCCCAAAATGATATGTCCAGCTGGCACTTAGATTCCTGTAATAGCATGTGCTCTGTTACCCTGTCAACTCTACTGCAGAAACGGGATTCTAGCAGGCAGATGGGACAGCCTCACAGATGATGATAGAAAGTGGAAAAGTGAGCGAAGAAGAGAATAATCCCCCACATCATCCTGAACTCCCTCAAGAGGCTGAACAGCAAAAAGGGGACCAGTTGGCTTCAGGGACGTGGGTGTCAGAGGATTTACACTTCAAGGAATCAGACACTATAAACAAACACAGTTATACTCATACCTCCTACATTATTCAAATTAACAAATATACATATCCCATGATCATTCCCAAATCAGCTCAGTGCTAGGCTTTCCTAGGAATGGTGATTCCCATCCCTCTCCTAAGGGTAACAGCAAACGTAAAAGATGCCTTTGGATCTAGAAAGACACAGGTCCTCAGCAGCTCTAAAACGGTTGGCAGAGAGGGATGAAAATTTTTATTACCATTGATATGGTTTGACTATTTCACCCTCCCAATCTCATGTTGAAATATGATTTCCAATGTTGGAGGTGGGCCCTGGTGGAAGATGTTTTGAGTCATGGGGATGGATCCACTGTGAACAATAATGAGTGAGTTCTTGCTCTGTTAGTTTCAGTGAAATGTGATTGTTAAAAAGAGCCTGGCACCTCTTTCACTCTCTCTCTCACCTCCTGTCTCACCATGTGACGTCAGCTCCCTCTCACTTTCCACCATGAGTGGAAGCAGCCTGAGGCCCTCACCAGAAGCAGATACTGGTCTCATGCTTCCTGTACAGCCTACAGACCATGAGCCATCTTTTCTTTGTAAATTACCCAGCCTAAGATATTCCTTTATAGCAACAGGAACTGGACCAAGGCAATAGTGTATAGAGGGTCTGCTGTATGCCCTGCACTCTATTCACATTTTTGCGTTGAATCCTCATCATGGCCTTGCAAACAGGCATTATTATCCTTATATTTTTATATGCAGAAACTGAGATGCAGAAAAAATTATTTGCTAGCAGTAACACAGAAAGTAGGTAGCAGAGCATAGCTCCCAAAATAGGTTGTCAGGCTCCAAAACCCATAGAAACTATGCAATGAGCCATACTTCAAGTAAGAAGATGGCCCTTCCATCCCCTGATTCATAAGATGGCAGCTGAGAGTTATCTTCCCTTATAATAACTGATGGCAGTGAGGTAAACAGTCTTGCCCTCTCCTCCCTGGAGCCAGAAGTTGCTAATGGCAGAATGGTTTGATACGAAGTTATTTCCCAGGAAAGCTAACTTTTCTGAGTAGCATAATTATGCAGCAAATGTTCTGTAGGCCTTACCCTAAATGTAAGGAGTTGGAGGTCAAACTAACCACTAAAGTCAGGGGAATTCAAAAGAATAGATAGCATGCAATTCACACATGCTAATGGACTCTCTCTACACTGAACATACACACAAAACCGCTACAATTTTAGGGGTCAGCCAGGTGCAGTGGCTCACACCTGTTATCCCAGCACTTTGGGAGGCCGAGGCAGGTGGATCACTGGAGGTCAGGTGTTCAAGACCAGCCTGGCCAACATGTTGAAACCCCCTCTCGACTAAAAATACAAAATTTAGCCAGGTGTGGTGGCATGTGCCTGTAATCCCAGCTACTCAGGAGATTGAGGCAGGAGAATTGCTGGAACCAGGGAAGCAGAGGCTGCAGTAGGCCAAGATTGTGCCACTATACTCCAGCCTGGGCAACACAGCGAGACTCTGTCTCAAAAAAACGAAACAAAAAAATTGTAGGGGCCCGTGAGTCTCCTGAAGACCCTCAAGAGACCTATAAGTCAACAGATCCAAGTTCCTCACCTGACTCTTCCATCAGTTCCCAGAAAGCTCTTCATTCCTCCCTACGATGAAATGATCACTCTAGCCCCTTCCCACTCTTAAGGTATGTCTAAGTGTGGGTGTCTCTTGATCAGCAGCAATATTTAAGGACAAAAATAAATATAAGGAGATGACAAGCTCCTCTATACCTGATGACAACACATTTCTGAAGTGTAAGGAAATGGACATTTGTCAGTAAATAATGTCAGAATAAATGTTCTTTCCTCTCATGGCAAGCTTCATTTTCCTTCACCAAATGGCTCTTCAACCTCCCTCACCTCAGCAGAACCCCAGGATCACATGGTGGGAGGGAAGGACAAATGATCACAGAACTCTGCTTGGTAAAATATGAGAGCAACTCCAGCCAGAACAGATGTTTGCATCATTGCTTCGCCGTGTATCACCAGCGCACAGCTGGGAAGTGTTGTGTGTTGGCAAATCTGATCGAAAGAATTTTAAGTTTGGAACAATGATTAGAGATGATCAGCATGAAGAGGTGAAAAACAGAGGAGTCTTAAAGTTACAGAACCTGCTTAAACCATCACAGTAACAAAGGTGATGTTCAGGTAGTAGAAACCTCCGATGGAGCATTGCTTAGACCACCAGGCCAGGGAATGAATGCTTGAGCAAAACCTAGAAGCCAAAGTTTCTCAAGGCCTCTTCAGGGAACAGCAACTAAAATTATTTGAACTAGAGTTCTCCATGGGGAACAGAGTAATATTAAAGAAGAGTAAAGTCAATAAAAAAGCACCAATTGCTATATTTTTAAGACATATATATTATAGAGGGAGCAAGATAGAGCAGCATATACTCTGATCTTCAGAAAGCTGTGGAATAATAAAAATAACACAATTACACAATTACACAAGGATAGTTTTGAATGTCTTGCGTTTGTTTAATACAGGTGTTTCATTGCCAACTTTTTTTCCTATCTAATTTTGTGGCTGACCAGAACATGCCATGGTAACCCTGGGCCACGCAAGGAGGACTACCACCAGGCAGGGATGGGGCACCAACATCGCCATCAGGAGAAATCCTATAAGCAAAGCCTCCTAGAGTCTCACATGATGCTGCCCCAATTTGGTAGCCATTGGTAGCCATGAACCACATGTAGCTATTTAAATTTTAATTTAAACTGTAATTCCCTAGTTGCACTGGCCCTGTTTCTTTCTTTTTTTTTTTTTTTTTTTTTTTGAGACTGGGTTTCGCTCTTATCGTTCAGGCTGGAGTGCAGTGGCGTGATCTCGGCTCACTGCAGCCTCTGTCTCCCAGGTTCAAGTGATTCTCCTGCCTCAGCCTCCCACGTAACTGGGATTATAGGCTTGTGTCACCATGCCCAGTTAATTTTTGTATTTTTAGCAAAGTCGGTGTTTCACCATGTTGGCCAGGCTGGTCTCGAACTCCTGACCTCAGGTGATCCACCAGCCTTGGCCTCCCAAAGTGCTGAGATTACAGGCATGAGCCACAGCCCCCAACTCTGCTGGCCCGGTTTCAAGTTCCCAGCCACATATGGCTAGTGTCTACCTTACCAGATGTTGCAAATATAGAACATTTCTATCATCACAGAAAGTTCTATTGGACCATGCCACTCAAGAGTAAAACTTATTGAATGTTAATGTGCCTTTAAATCACTTGAAGATCTTATTAAAATGCAGCTTCTTATGGAGTAGTCTGGGGAGGGGCCTGAGTCTCTGCATTTCTAACAAGCTCCAGGTGATGTGGATTGTCCTGGGCCATGGCACCTGCTGAGAGGCTAGGGAGGAGGCACAACGACCCCGTTCAACACTGGCCTTGAGCTGAATGGTAAATGTTTCTCCTGCTCTTATACAAAGAGCACCTTGTACATTCATATTGCAGTTCTATAAAACAGTGAATGTTAGATGATACAGAATCACTTTCCCTTCTCTACCCTTCCACCCTTACACTATGTGGTTTCAAAAATGCCAGGACTCAGAGCAAAAATGTACAGACCACTGAATCTCTATCTTCGCTATACTTCCACTATCTGCAATGGAGATTTCCTTAAGAGAAAGCCTGCCCAGTATAATTTAAGCAGCTGTGGTTCCAGAAAATAAGAGCAGCCCTTGTACATTTGGACACAATGGTATCTTAAAGAGAAACAGTCAGGCATGTGCAAAAATTCAATGTGGCTGCATTAGTACAACATATTTAGAGTAATGAAAAAGAAGAAAGAAGCTCTCCAAGCTTAAAAACAGACAATTGCATCACAATAGAAAAAATGTCACAAATAAATATACCAAATAATATATCTGTAGCCTTGCCACAGTTTCCAAACAGAAATAACTCACATGATTTCATCTTTAATAACAAGAAGACAGATGTATCTGTGGTGTACATAAACCAACATTTCCAAATGATCCCAATTAATCATAGAACTATCCACACAAAGTAGGTGGTACTGTTTTCATTTTTACAGGTGTAAATACCAACTCTCAGAGGAATTAAGAAACTGCCTGGGGTTCACCCAGTTCTATCTGGCTTTGCAACCCATACTGGTTTTATTGTCCTGGGCTACTGCTCCAACTAGTATGAAAAACTAGCTTACAAGTAGATGAGAGGAGGGCAATGACACCCTGTAAGCAGAATAACTATTGCAGACTGGCAGCCTCTTCTCCCAGCTAGCGACAGTTTCCTCACCTACAAGTGGAATGGTTCATCCATCTGTCCGTTAAAAGATTAATCTTGTCATTAAGAGATGTCTGCTAAAAGCACTGAGGGAAAACATAAACCAATGTGTTCATTTATTTAATCTTGCTGGGTTTTACAGGATTTACAGTAAGTATGGGTTAATGTAGATATATATCCTGGATTATAGAATAACCATCCAGAGAAAAATACAAGAGTGAGCTTGTAACAAGGTCCCCTGCATGAGAATTAGCAGCCAGAGTAGAACCTGGGACGTGACGACCGGTATGAACATGTTCTCACAACCAAGCCACCTGGCTGAAAAGTGAGGTGTGAGGTTGTGGGCAGAGGTCAAGGCCATCACAGCATTCATCATCCTCACTTGTGAGAGCAAATGGGGACACTCACAGACAACAGGAGTAGACACGGACTGGCCCGGGGAAATCTGTCCAGCAGGCACCTTATTCGGAAGCCTTGATGTTAGGGAGCTGGATTTTTCTCTGAAAGGAGAGGAAGCCACCAAATGAGTGGCATAATCCAACTTTGCATTTTAGAAAGACCTTCTTATGGGCCAGGTGCGGTGGCTCACACCTGTAATCCCAGCACTTTGGGAAGCTGAGGTGGGTGGATCACTTGATGTCAGGAGTTTGAGACCAGCCTGGCCAACATGATGAAACCCCGTTTCTACTAAAAACACAAAAATTAGCCAAGCGTGGTGGCAGACACCTGTAATCCCAGCTCCTCGGGAGGCTGAGGCAGGAGAATCACTCGAACCCAGGAGGCGGAGGTTGCAGTGAGCCAAGATCGTGCCACTGAACTCCAGCCTGGGCGAGAAGAGCAAAACTCCGTCTCAAAAAACAAAAAAGACCTTCCTGGCTCTTGCGTGGAGAACACGGCCAGAAGAGGAAGAGATTATTAAACCTCAGAGGCTTAGTTCGTAAGAAATGTGTGCACATGTGCACGCAAGCATGGGCAAACCATCCAAAGAAAATTCAGAATCTGGGGCTAATTTTAAACCTGCTAATGTTGACCTAAATTAGACACAAAAAAAGTTGAATTCTTCCTATGCCAAAACTAATCCCCAACTCACATGCTCCTCCCTTGGCAAGGTCTGCTGCATGGTATTATAGAAAGTGGAGCCAGCCCTTCAGGCCAGAGGGCACCACCTGGAAAAGCAACAAGCCATTGGCCTCAATAGGGAAACAGTTGCCAACAGCAAAATGCAGCCAGACAAAAATCTGTCTGGATTGTTCCAATCGTTTGTTGAGCATCTCCTACATGTTGGCACTGCAAATGTAAAGATAACCAAGGCACAATTCCTGCTCTCAAGAAACATATGGACAGACAAGGCAGTTATTCTAATACAGTGTGAGAGGCATGGCAGAGGCCAGCCCTGGTGCTAAGAGCACAAAAGAGGAGCAGGTGATGCACACTGTGTGTCTTCATGTCTTTTGGCACGAACTGTGGTTCCCAGACTTAGCAACATCCTGCATTACCTGGAAGTTTGCTGGAAATGCAGAATCTCAGGCCCACTTCAGATGAGTTAGCCAAAGGAGGATAAGTGGGAGGAGGCATTTAAAAAAACAGGAAATGGCAGAAGCAAGATGACAGATGGTTGCACATTTCTAGGTTGCAGAGATCAACATGCCTGAAGCACATACTAACAGGCACAAGGTGGTAAATGGAGAAGCTTTGAAGGGGTGGAGAGGAAGACTAGGTAGAACCTTCTGAGTTACAGGCCTGAGACACCTCACTGTACTTGGCAGAAGGGACACCTAGAAGATCAGGTGGTCCAGATGACCTTCAGGTTGAAGGTAGCCAAGAGTTGTCTCGCACAGGCTTGAGAACTTGGAGAAGGGAACTTAGCTGGTTTTGTGAAACCAAACAAGCTAATTTCCCCTTAATGACATTGGTCCCCAGCTAGATCTGTGCCAAAGAGTAAAAAGAAAAGCACTCAAAGAACCTTCACCACTGGATCTCAGTCCAGGCACAGGGCTTGGGCAGGGTTTCTTAAAGTCACCTAAGTATAAGAATTACCTGGAGCATTTGTTCAAAATTCAGGTTCCCAGCCCGCTGTGCAATCTGTGGAATCAGAAACCCATGGTAATGGCCTGAGGAGTATAGGCTGGGGAAGCAACCAGGGTGATTCCACACATCAGGAAACCTGGGGTCTCTGGGTGAGGGAGGGAGAGCACCTGACTCCTAACACTGTAGGTGGTTGGCAAGCCATAGGTTCCCCTCCCTCCCTGTCACAATAACCCAAGAGGTTGGAAGGTGCTGACTCCACTCCACGTGCTCTTTATAGAGGTTGTTCAGGTCACACATCGCTTAGGGAACAGAATGTGAAAAACAGTCTTGCTCAGTACCTGACCTAGAAAGCTGTCGTTCTTGATGTGCTAATCTTACATCTTTAATGGCAGACTTGTTCCTTTCTCCATATTTGATTCATTCAATACTCATCATTCGGTACCTGTTAGGTACAGGCACCTAATAGGTAGGAGCAAGAAACTTGAGTTTTCTGACAGATGAAAGTATTAGTTAATGTATGAATTGACTCTTGAACTTTGGCAAATAAAAATATTTTTATATATATGAATATATGTATATATCTAACTCAGTGTCTTTATACATTTTAAAAAGATGAATCTAGAAAAAAAATGAGCAAAAAGCATGAATAAGCATTTCACAGAAGATAAAACTTAAAAGGCCAGCAAGCATATGAAAAGATGTTCAACTGATCAGTAATAGGGAAAACAATAATTCAAAAACATTTTCTATTCATGAGCTTGGCCAACTTTTTAAAGTCTGACATTTCCAAGGTTTGGTGGGATGCAGACAAACTGGACAGCATCCTACACTGCTGATAGAAGCATAAATGAGTGCAACCAGTTTAGGAAACAATTGTCATTACCTAGCAGAGGTGATGGTGGACATAGTAAGTACTTCTGCTTCTAGATGGAAACCCCAGAGGAGTAGCACACATGCACTAGAAAATATGTATAAGAATGTTTATAGGCCGGGTGAGGTGGCTCACACCTGTAATCCCAGCACTTTAGGAGGCCAAGGCAGGTGGATCACCTGAGGTCAGGAGTGCAAGATCAGCCTGGCCAACATAGTGAAACCCCATATGTACTAAAAATACAAAAAATTAGCTAGGTATGGTGGCACACACCTGTAATTCCAGCTACTTGGGAGGCTGAGGCAGAAGAATTGCTTGAACCCGGGAGGCAGAGGTTGTGGTGAGCTGAGATCACACCATTGCACTCCAGCCTGGGCGACACAGTGAGACTCGGTCTCAGAAAAACAAAAGTATGTTCATAGTAGCACAATTTGTAATGGAATAAAACTGGAAACAATTCACACATCCATTGACAAAAGAATGGAAAGATACCTCCATATATACATACATATCCACACATGTAAACCACACACACACACACACACACACACATATATATATGTGTGTGTGTGTCCTCATGTTGGTCTGATGTATTTTATAAATATTTAGTTCTCAGTTCATTTAGTAATTATAATAATTTTTATTATTTATACCATGTTTTAAGGCATGTGCTGGGTGTTCCTTATATATCTCTAATCATCATAAAAACCTGGTAAGGTATAATTATTCCACTGCAGTTGGAGAAGATAAAGTTGGGTGATGTCTTCAGCCTAAAATCACACCACTTGGAAATACTGAAGCTCAGATTTGCACCCATTAACTTCAAAGTCCAAGTTCTTCCTACCATATCACAGGAAGTTCTTTCCAGAAAGATCTTTAACCCAATAGTGTATGTTATACTCATTATCTTGATAATGATGTAAGCATGAAAACAAGTTAATTCCTCCTAACCTTGCCCTTAATATGTAGCCCTAACTCCATTGAAGCTAAAACACACACACAGACACACACAACTCATATGTAATAGCAACAAATAGTGGAGGGCATTTCTATTTAATGTAGGCTAAACTTATTTGTGTTGAGGTTCTATAATTCATGAGAATTAACGTGAATGATCCATAGAAGATATTCATATAAAAAGGAAATAAGCAGTTAATACTTCTCTTCATAGTCATGCCATAGCAAGTGGCCATCAGCTTCAAGCTCTCCTACTGTGATGTCTCACCATTGCTTGGGGCTCAGGTACTCTGTACAATGAGAGCTTCCTTTCAGGTGCCTGTCACTCTGATGATCCGTCTTGATCCTGGCTCCGGCCCCCTGCTTGGCAACTCAGCCCTATCAATTATTAATCCATCTCCAGCTTTCATCGCCTGTTTCTCCTTCTCCCTTTGATCTTTTTCCTCAGCTTACAAACATTCTCCCCAGGACATCCTCAAAAATGCCCTTTGCTTTCACTCTGATACTCCCTCATGCACTAAGCTCTCTCTCCCACTCCCTTCTCCACCCACCTTCTAGAAAGAGCCCAGCCTGTCCCAAGGTCCCATGTCCTTGCCACCCTCTCATCATTTAACCCTGTTTCCTCATCTACAAAATTGAGACAATCGTGCTTCTTCCTGGGCCTTTGCAAGGCTTCTGTGAGAAGGTGTGCATGATGCCAGGTGCTGAGTGGGAGATTATCAGTCTTCTCCTTCTCAACAATTTTTCTCTCTCTCTCGGATTCCATTTTGCCCCTTATTCTTTATCCTGGTCCTGGGTCTTGGTCTCTTGTTTCTGTCATTTATTCAGGGATCTCATTCAGCCCCCTGGCTCCAACTCTGACCTCTACGCAGAGATGCGAATGACTCTCAAACTCAATATCCAGACTTAACCCTTCCCGCATAAGTCAGCAGGTCCCGAGCCAACCCCAGATCACAGAGGACCCACTACTCACCAAATGCTTCTCCTCACCACCATTGCCAGTTTCTTAGAATTTGGATATCGTAACCATCATGAACTCCTTTGTTTCCCCATCACTAATCACTTACTCAAGGCTCTCTTATTCTATATTACGCATAATGCTTGAATCAAGGCCTTTCTGATCATACTTTATCCCTAGCCTTGGTCATAACACCTCTAGTTAATACAACTTCAAGAGACACCTGCCTAACTCTTTCCCTGCTCCTGTATCTCTTCCCTCCTCTTTGTCCTACAAGCCAGTGCAGAGAAACCTTCCTAAAGCACAACTTCTTCCCACACTGGCCACTCCTTCTGCAGCCCCCTGTATCCTCCAAATAAAACTCCAAGATCGGCTCCTTTTGGCAGAAGCTCCATTTGGTGGAAGCTAAGTGATCTGTACCAGCCGCCACATTGAGAAATTTTTATCCCAGCATATGTGTATAAGTACATGTAAATATATATCATGTGGGTTTAGACACATGCAGATGACAAAGACCTAACTCGGACTAATGCTCAGAGTAGAAAAGAGTAATTAGTAAGCTGGCAGATCATAAGTCTCTCTACATATTTGTTCCTTAACTTGTTAAAACTATAAAACAATAAGCATGATAAAAGAAAAACTTTTTATTTTCATAAAACGGCTTGCTTTTTTTTAAAGAAATCTTTCATTTCACACCAGTGAGCCAGCAAACATTCACCGATCTTTTTCACTCTGAAGTTTAAAGCCATTGGTAGCCCCACGTCCATATCTTCGATGTTTAAAAACAGATGTTTAAAAATTACAAGATTTCTCTAAAATCTGAAAAGCTGGCCTCTCCTGAAAACTCAGCTGACCACTTGGCACTGGCTCAGCATGGCATCACTCCCATGCAGGGAGCTGGCTGGAGAGGAGTAACAAACGCTGTCCCTGTGACCAGGCCACACACCCCGCTCTCTGGCCACATTCATGCCTGTACCACTTAGTTCCTTTAGATCACCTATCTGACCCCTCTAGGAATTTGATGCTTTGGCCCCTCATATAAACAATGAGGTCTTATTGTAATTCCATGGTATTAGAGCTCTGTGATAGGCAAAGCATGTCCAGCAAGTTCATTCTGAGCAAAACATCCTTTTAGGTGAGATCCATTGGCCCTTTATTGAACTCATGGAAGGAGCATGTTTGTTTCAGACTGTGCATTTCCAGCTTCTTGGGAATGTCCTATTGGATGTTTGAGAACATCAGCCACTCCAGATATACAGCTTCCCTCATCTAACTAGTCTTCCTGCCATAAATGAATATGTCATTGGTATAATATATTTCGTGTTTTTGCACAATGAAACTAGCACCACATGTGCTTCCAAATGCTCATTATTCCTATGTGGATAATTTATTCTCCTACTTTTCAGAGATATGAGTTAGAATGACTTGTTATACCCTCCAAAATCATCTTTGTTTTCTTAATAATGCTAGGACAAACTGAATTAAATTATAAAAATTTAAATTTATCTTAATTAATACTCTATCCTTTCCTTCCTTATTCTATTCTGATTTTTTTCCTTATTCTAACTTTTTACTTTGTATTTCAAAGATATAATCTTAAACAGTTTTGTGGTTTAGTGTTTTATTTTTTTAATGAGATGAAACATTTGACTTCTCTGCTATTTTAGGTTCTGAGAGTATCAGCTTTTGCTGAAGGTATAAAAGTGTCAAAAGTGTCACTTGTCCTTCCCTTTTCTCTGATTTGTTGACTGTGAGGCCCTTTTTATCTTCCCCAGTCGCAGCTCCCTTACTATTTTGTCTTCTCCAGTTTTGTGCGTGCACTGGGTGTTATTTTTCCATACTCTCACCTCCTGACCTGGCCTGAGTTCTAGGTGGAAGTTTCCATTTGCCTTTCAGGAATGAGCTCTTATCAAAAGATCACTAACTCATAAACATGCTTGCTTGCCAGCCGCTGGCACAGCACTCTGCAGAGAGGGGACACTTAGTTCATTGTGGGACTTGGGCTTCTTCAGAGAAACCCCAGCACTCTTCAGAAGGAACACGTGGCAGCTTGGGGCATAGACAATCCTCATTAGGTACCCAACATTTGTTAACTAAACCCTTCACCCAACTCCCTTCGCTCATTGCATTCCCAATTTGGTGGCTGGAGAGGACACTGCCACACACCTGGAAGCAATAGACTCAAAACACGGCATTCCCCACATCCTGCCCTCTGGACGCCTAGCCTTGTCACAGGATGCTGGTTAACTTGTACGATGACAGGGAAGAATGGGCTAGAGTGATATTTTAAGTACAATCTCCTGCATAAAAGAGCTGCACTTCTACAGCTCTGGCCTTGCCACTGAGCCAGGAGCCAAGTCTGCCAGCTCACTATGCTTCCCTTGCCCCAAGGAATCCAGGAAACTACCGAGAGCACTGCCAGATGGCAAGCAGCCACCAAGCCTGCTGGGTGGCCCGGGAGGAATGTGACTGTGTGCCCTTTGTGTGGTGTGGCCCCCTCCCTCAGCCTGGCCAGCCTCTGCTCCCCAGCAGTCCACGCACATTCCAAGGTTTTATGTGTGCATTTCAGTGAAGCCCAGCACCCCACCACAGAAAATGTTACCACTGCCTCAGGCCCTCTGGGATTTTCAAAGCTTTGAGCCCAGCAGGTTAAACTTTTAAAACAAAGGTCATAGATCACTCATCCAATGCCTGAAGAAATATCTGTTTGTAAGTTCAATATAAAATGAATGTAAGTTTGCTATGAAAGGAATTCTTCCATTATTCTTTTTTTCTTAAATACATTCAATAGATTTTAATTTTTTTTATTTCAATAGCTTTAAAGGTACAAGCATTTTTGGTTATGTGGACAAACTATATCATACTGAAGTCTAGGATTTTAGTGCACCTGTCACCCAAGCAGTCTACATTGTACCCAATAAGTAGTTTTTCATCCTTTACCCTCCTTCTGAGTCTCTGATGTCCATTATACAACTCTGTATGCCTTTGCCTACCTATAGGTTAGCTTCCACTTATAAGTGAGAACTAGGTTTTTGGTTTTCCATTCCTGAGTTACTTCACTTAGAATTATGGCTTCTAGTTCCATCCAAGTTGCCAAAAAAGACATCATTTTTTTTCTTTTTGGTGACTGAGTAGTATTCCTTGGCGTATATATACCACATTTTCCTTATCCATTCATCAGTTGATGGGCATTTAGATTGATTCCATATCTTTGCAATTGTTTTTCATTCTTAAAATGTTTCCTTATTATAAAAAAAACTCAAGAGCCTAGGAAGGCAATTAATGGATGCTTAGTGCGTGATATTAATAAAGGACATTGGTAGAAGTGAACCTTCACCACATCATAAAAGTCTGCATGCTCAGGGATCATAATGGAAGCAGGAGGTTAGGATACCATAAAAAAAAGGAGAAGGGGAATTAGGCCTTCCCACAGAACTATGCCTTGTCCCTCTCATGTTTTCCTCACAGGCAAACTCTTTAAAGCAGCAGTCCCCAACCTTTTTGGCACCAGGGACCAGTTTCATAGAAGATGATTTTTCCATGGACCAAGGTAGAAGTGGGGTGGTTTCAGGATGACTCAAGCACATCACATTTATTGTGCACTTTATTTCTATTATTATTACATTGTAATGCATAATGAAATAATTACACAACTCACCACAATTTAGAATCAGTGGGAGCCCTGAGCTTGTTTTTCTGCAACCAGACAGTCCCATCTGAGGGTGATGAGAGACAGTGACAGATCATCAGGCATTAGATTCTCATAGGCAGTGTGCAACCTAGATCCCGTGCATGCACAGTTCTCAATAGGGTCTGCACCCCATGAGAATCTAATGTCACCACTGATCTGACAAGTGGCAGAGCTCAGGTGGTAATGCCAGCTATGGGGAGCGGCTGTAAATACAGATGAAGCTTCACTTGATCACCCACCACTCACCTCCTGCTGTGCAGCCCAGTTCCCACTGGTCCGTGGCCCAGGGGTTGGGGACCCCTGCCTTAAAGGACTTGTGTCAAAAGCCACCATCTTGCTCTATTCTGCAAATTCCCTCTTGACCACCTCCTCTATAGGCCAGCAGAGGGCTTCCTGTCTAGGGCTCCAAGGCTGAAAGACATCTGCAGGGAGGCACAGTGTTTCTTCATAAACTTCCTTCCTCAAGCTCACAGGCTTGGCAAATTACTTAGTAAATATCAAATTCTCCCCAAAGTAAAAAATAAACATTGCTCCTGGCTAGGTGTACCTTGACCACTGAACCCTCAGTCCTCTGAGCCTCCGATGGAGTTTGAGGTCACTGTTAGGAGGTTGTGCCATGGTCTCCACAGGGCAGAAGAAAAAGAACGTGGCCTGTTCTGCAAGGCAGTGGAGTTAGACATAGGGGGACTTCAGTTCACATCCTGGCCCTGACCCTGGCCCTTCCTGGTTGTGTCACCTGGGAAAAGCCACTTGACTCTCCAAACCTTGGTTTCCTTGACTGTGAGTGGGGACAAATGTCCAACACTAAACAAGAGGACGCACATGAAGCTCCCAGCAACCTACCTGGCCCATGGCACTCACAAGCCCAATAAACCTAAACTCAACCATCCCTTCCTGCTTACCCGCAGTAGAACAATGGGTTTTCTGAATCATTAAGTCATTTTAACAAGCTTTAAAAGCAAACTAGCTCAAACCAAAGGATACACAGCCCATGCTTATCAACAGTCCTCTCCCAATGTCTTAGACTTAAAGCCTCAGGATTCTTATGGTTTCCAGTGGAGGTCAAGGAGAAAAGAAGTGTTGTAACATGATCGGAAATGTATGGCCTCCCCTTTAAAGAGGAAACTATAATTAACAGAAGATGCCAACATCTGAATCCCTCCCCTCCGCCACCCTGCTGCATTTTTTTTTTTTTTTTTTGAGACAGGATCTGGCTCTGTCACCCAGTCTGGAGTGCAGTGGCACGATCTTGGCTCACTGCAGCCTCTGCCTCCTGGTTTCAAGTGATTCTCCTGCCTCAGCCTCCTGAGTAGCTGACCACAAGAACATACCACCACACCAGGCTAATTTTTGTGTTTTTCCTGTAGAGATGGGGTTTCACCATGTTGGGCCAGGCTGGTCTCGAACTCCTGAGCTCAAGTGATCTGCCTGCCTCAGCCTCCCAAAGTGCTGGGATTACAGGCGTGAGCCACTGCACCAGGCTGGAATCCCTTTTTTAGTGTTCCTTGCTCAGTGTTTCCATAAGCCGCCCTTAAGGAAACTGGAACCACTCTGCTACACACATGGACTTCCATTTGATTTCCTCTTAGTCAACACACAGTGTGCCTCTGAATTCAAATATCCAGGCCCACCTGGCAGATCCTTTGGCCCATCCTAGTTTGGAAAAGGGAGGATCTCATGAAATCAGGTATTCTGCTTAAGAGAAAGTTCGTGCTTTTCAAAAGTGAGTTCTAAAACCACCGCAAACCAGGAAACCAGCAGGGAGTGCTCGGGGTTCCAGATCAAGAGCTCCCTGACCACTGGCCTCACTGGGGCATCATCTGGAGTGGCAGAGTCCTACCCTAAACCACAGCCATCGCTGAGAAGGCACAGAGTCCTTCTCTAAACCACAGCTACCACCAAGAAGGCTGCTTTTAGCCCGTTACTTCTTGGTATGAATTATTTTAACCTGGATAGCTTAACAAGAAGCCATGTTGATTGTAATGAAAGAAACTTTTGTTTTGTTCTGGCTTTATTTGGGTTTGAGGGGCAAGGGGCATTAGAATTAAGACAACATCCATTTTGGTGATTTGAGAATGACTTTGTTTAAAATTGAGATGTTTTTAGTGGCTTGTTTCAAATGGAGATTCCCTAACTCATCCCCAGATTCTGATTCAGTAAATATGAGGTGGAAACCAAGAATATACCTTTTTCTATCAACCCTCAGTTGATAGAAAACCCTTTTTCTATCTGCCCCAGTGAGTTTAACATGGTCCTAAGACCACAACAGAGAGAAATCGGAACAGGATCTGCCACCCAAAAATCCCTGGAACCCTAATTTGGCTTGAGACAAAAGTTAAATCCCCACGAACTAATTATTTAAAAAAGAGAACCCAGAATGTGCACATGTTCAGGAATCAGAAGCAGGAAAATCCTGGTGCATCAAAGCCTCCCTAGCAGCCCCACACAACACAGATTCTCTCTACCCACGGTCCTGCCTTTACTCTTACTCCAGCTCACCCTGTCCCCATCCCAGCAATCCCTCTCCTAAGATTCTCATCTTGGACTCTGACTTTGCAACATCCACCTTGAGATAAAGCAGCTCCAAAAGAAAGAAATGTCCATGGAAATCCATTAAAACCATTTGTTGTTCTCTCACGCTGAGGGTCAAATCATAGCTCCTGAAACATAATTAAATAAAGTCATTGACACATAAAACTGTCTGCACGGCAGGCTTTACAAAGGGCTCAAAGGGCTTTGCTATTTTTAGCTTTTTACTAAATAAGAATCTAGTGTGTTCAAATTAATCACACATTTTTCTTTTGCAAAATTTAAATTAATAAGATTGTGTGTGAGTGTGTGTGTGTGTTTGTGTGTGTGCGCGCGTGCACAAGAGATCAACTAGCAAAGAAAATCTTGCTTCAGGAAGCAATACAGCAATCATTTGAAATATTTCAATTCAAAAAAAATGTTGCTTATAAACTTAAAGATAAAAGAGTCATTTCTTATACTGAAACCAGTTACTTCACCGGATTCATTTAACACTCTGTCCTGGGCCTAGATAAAAATACAATTTTGTTTTTAAATTATGCCATCCCAAAAATAATCATTCCATTTAAAGATATACATTTTTACTCTGTGGCTGAAGTTTTCCAACCTGGACCAAGAGAAAAAAAAAAAAAAAAAACAAGACAGCTAGACAGGAAAAGAATATCAATCCAGATGGCTTACCTAGGAGCCATCATCCCTGAAAACAGTCACAACATACCCCCTGGAATGAAAGAGGTGAGGGCAAAATGGAGGCAGTGCCCAAGCTACAGATGCCCCTGAAATACGTAACCCTTCAGAGTAAACATCAGCCAAGACAACAGAAAACTGTTCCGATGTTGACCACAGCCACCCCATCTGCCATGGTTCCATCATGTATTGTCAAGAAAAATTATCCAAAATTTGGAAATAAGGCAAAAAGACGATGAGGTGCTCTTTCAAGGTGATACAGAGCCTTGTCTATCAAAGCCACATAAGGGTCACCTGATGCGTTAGGGAGGCAAACTTGGCTTGACTTAATATTTGCTAATCTTTAGGGTCTAGACTGTAAAACTGGATGCTAACTTGTAAAAGATTGATAAGCTGCAAATAATTTCTGTCCTACAGAGGAAGCACTCAACATGTATGGTTTTATCACCTCATGTCCATTATATACCTCAATTGTGTCTCAGCAAATTTTATCCCAGCGTTGTTTAGTTTCATTGACTATATAGACTTATCATATGTTCCTTTAAACCAGCTTTGCCATCCTGCTAGTTCCCTCATTGATGAGTTAAATAAATTTTTGGCTCGTGCTCATTCTATATTTGTATGAGAGTAATACTTTTAATTTATTGAAAATTATACCTTGAGTTTTTTTTTTTTTTTATCAGTTTAATCCACCTATCTCCCTGTCCTGCCACTGAAGTCTGAGCTTTAAAATTAGTTCCAAAATATCATGAAGCCTAGGAAGGTTCCATTTGGCTCATATAGTTGTCATTAATCCATCATTACTGACCACAATCACCAACCAATACCAAGCAGATTCCACCTTCCTCCAACCAATACCAAGAAGATTCCACCATTCTGACCTGGCTGAGATTCAGCCTATAAACCAAGCACACAGACGTGGGTCTTCCATGGAAGTAGAACAAAATGCAAAGAAAAGAGAGACGGGACATATGCGCACCTTCCTGATCACAGCACTTGATTTCTCTTTTGCTCCAGGGCATAAAGTTTGTATGAGATTTGTCATTTTAGAAGAACATGTGTGTCACTGGCAGTGACAGAGCAAAGCTAAGCGAATGAAGCAGGGGGATCCTCAAGAGCACAAAAGAGAGTACAGTATAAAAACAGAGAAGGGGGCATGTGAGGGCACGTGCGGGAAACACACTCAGTTTTGCAGAATCAGCCTCCCCTCCCACACACCGGCTGTTCTGGTGCTATAAGCAGACTCCCAGGGAGGTTGGAAGTGCCAGTAAAAGGCTAAAAATTTCTGCTAAATTACTATTAAGCATACCAAGAAAGAATCTAACTCAAGGAAATACCTTATTGGACTTTCCCCCAAAAAAGAAAAGAAAATGCATTTTCTGAAGCAAGCCACAAAATAGGGGGGTAGTGAAGTGCATATAACATTACTCCAAAGAAACAGAACCCAGAAATTCCAGCTTTTAAATTGCTGAAATAAACACCAACTATTTGGAGAAAATCATACTTGTTACAGATGATGTCCTAAATAGGTCTTTACATGGTATTTAGGGAGAGTCACAAACTGTTTCTTTCTACCCATTCTACCTGACTCAGAAGAGAGGGATTTTTTTTGTTTTGTTTTGTTTTGGTTTTGGTTTTTGGTTTTTTTGGTTGGTTTTTTTTTTTTTTTTTTGAGATGGAGTCTTACTCTCTTGCCCAGGCTAGAGTTAAAAGGCGCAATCTTGGCTCACCACAAGTGATTCTCTTGTCTCAGCCTCCCTAGTAGCTGCGATTACAGGTGCCCATCATCATGCCCAGCTAATTTTTGTATTTTTAGTAGAGACAGGGTTTCACCATATTGGCCAGGCTGTTCTCAAACTCCTGACCTCAGATGATCCACCCACCTCTGCCTCCCAAAGTGTTGAGATTACAGGCGTGAGCCACCACGTCCAGCAAAGAGAATATTTTCTCCACACAGATGTATGATCAGGTCTGACCCAGAGCACAGTCCCTAAATTAGGCCAAACAACCTCCGTGGGTGCAATAGGTAGAAATAATCTTTCCTGCTGTGTGTGTTCTGTGCGTCCCACAACTGAGAGGGTCATGAGAAGTTGTTCCTGCCTCTGTGCTGCATCTCAGCATAGCCTTCCTCCCACACAATGAATGGATGCCACAGGTCCCTCTCTAGAGAAAGAAAACCCTTCTGGAGGAAGGAAGGAGACACCTGAAAACCCTCACCTCTTTTGCAAGAGCTGCACCTCCATACACATGTGAACTTCCTTTAAAAAGTCATCTGTGAGGGGACACTGCTCACCTGGACATGCCTACTGTGAGTCCCAGAGTCTTGATGCTCATCACCAAATGGCAGCCACAACCAGCCCAGGAAACTACATATAATAATTAATCTTTCACTTAACACTTGATGAACATGGTTAAACATTGTTTGGGCCATGAAAGCCATAAAACATTTAATGTTCATAAATAGATAGGGTCCATACAGGCTCCAGAGGCAGTTAGGACATTGGTTTCCAATTCTTCATCCTTAAGAACCTGGTAACAACCCATAACCAATGGCCACAGGAAGCTCCTGATAATGACTGAGTCTAGAGCCTTTTCTCTCAGTTACCACATGGAACATTTCTTCCTCACATCTGGTTTGCTCTGAGGAGCCTACTGGTGGCTTACAATGGGCCAGAGAAAGCACTCAGTCTTCACTGGTTACAGCCAACTGGATGGTTACAGAACACCAAAGCACCTGTCTGCCTAATGTGACCCTTCTATGTCTACCGTCTTTCTTGTAGTTGGCTTCTTTGTGCAGCAGCAGCACACTGCTGAGTGGAGAGGAAAGACAAAACCCCATCTTAGCAGAAATTCTCACTTTCTATTTGGCAGGCCCTTAAAAATGGGTTCTCTGTTGTGGAGAAACATCCTATACACATCATTAGATATATATTATGATTATTTTATTAGTAGATACAGACAAGATTACAAAGAGCTACGTGCCTTGCCCAAAGCGTTTAAACTTTCCCTGTGGGCAATGAGAAGCCATCAGAAGATATTTAGCCACTGAGGGACAGTAAGTTAGCAGGAAGCAGTAAGTAAACAAAGATGATGCTAGCCATTATAAAATAAAATAAGGAGAAACTGGTAGAAAGACTAGATATAATACTAACCTATATTAAATATATTTCATTATATTCAGAATTTTTTTCAAGCAGGGAACTGCTTTTCAAGATCCGTCTCAAGGTCTCAAAACACATATTTCCAGCTTGGTGGCACTACCTCCCTGACAATAGCCATCACAAAAACCAGAAGAAATAGTCTTGGGCATCATCAAGTTTGTTGGTGCAGACTGCTGCCCAAGAGGATTTTCTGGTTTCTACCAGCAGAGGAAACCAGACCCAATTTCTTTGTAGCCAGTGGTCCTATGCCTGGGTCATTTCTAAAGTCAGAAGAGCACTTCACCTATACTCTAATTCTGAAATCCAAGTCATGTTCAAGGCACTTATTGGACCAAACTGTCATTTAGATTAATAGAACACAAAGCTCCCCTTGTAAATATAAATGCAATCAATACATCAGTGATCAGTATAATAGTCATGTGGTAGTCCCCATAATCCAATGTCCAAAGAGAATAATGATCCAGTTTCTGACTGGTCCAGTGGATCCCTAATTCTTCTTCCGTCACTTTTGGCCTCTGGACTATCCATATCATATCCCTAAAGACATGATTCAATAGATCAGCTCCCAGCTGGACCACTCCCACGGGGCCATCAGCAATTGTCACCTCCAGCCTCCAGGGCAATATACAACACCACATAAAAAATGATCACAGGACGAGGGGCAACATTACTATCCAATTCTTCATTTATTCAGTTGGGGAAGAAAGGGAAAGCCTACGCTATCAAAGGCAGTATAACAGAGAGGGAAGCACAGTCATTTTGTTAGCAGACAGACTGGATTCCAATCTAAGCCTTGTGTTTCCACGGGCAATTCTCCTGACCTCTCCGAATCCATGTTCTCATCTATCAGATAGGAACAGGGGCCTGTGCCTTGCATAACTGAGGTAAAGATTACAGATGGTACATGTGAGGAACCTGACACAGTCTGACGCCAGGAGGTGTGGGGGCCATTAGGGCTGCATTCTGATTCTCCTCACCTTCAGGCACAGGAGAGAATTGTACTTTGCAGCTCCATTTGCAGTAGGTCTTGGCCATGAGCCTTGTTTCAGCCAGTGTAGATTAAAGAGCCAGTGAGAGACTCACCACATACACTTCCCTCTACTGTGGTGGTCATGGTAGCATGCAAGATAAAGTCTCCATTATCCAGGGTCACTGTGTGACCACAATCAGTAGAATGCCCCAACAGACCCTCATGGGACATTACAGCCCAAGCAAGAAAATCAATGTTTTATGCAGTTGCTGAGCTATGGGGTCTGGTCACTGCTGCATGACCTATCCCCTGCTGACCAAGAGAATAAGTACCCAGGGAAGTCTAGATAATGTGAATTTTGCTTTTGTTATTTCAAAATATCACCTTTGAAAAGAATGTGAGAATGCCTGAGAAGTCAGATTCTGACTGAACGGATCCCAAGGTTGATCCCAAGGCAATTCACCAGTTGAGGATCCTCACAGATTAGTTATTTAGACTTAAAAGGAGAAAAAATAAATAGTCTCAGCTCCTGGATCTGAACGATGCCTCCATGAATTAAGGATTTAAAAGGTCACATTGAGCCAAGTAGATAAATACACAAAAGAGTCTACAGATTAAAAGCTCGAGGGCACTAGACCCCAGCCAGAATGATCATAATCCAAGAATCGAGGGCGACAGCCCTGGAAAATTATTTTTAAGTATTTCCAGCATTTAAAACTCCTCAATGGACCAGAAAACATCTGTTTCCTAATCTAGTGGAAAAAAGCCTCCTTGCTTAATAGTAGGCAGCACTGCCAAGCATGAAATTCATCGCCATTTTCCTGGGCAAAAACAAACACACACATTAACCCTCCCTTGGTTGTTATCTGTGGATGTCACTAGCTTTAGACGCCATGACAGAAAGGGAGGTATGTTTTCTTCCTGGCTTTACATACAAACAGAGAACGGAATCCTTTGCTTCCTTGAAACTGCCAAAAAAAAAAAAAAAAAAAAAAGGCCAGTTTGAACTCCAAACCACCAGCATCTATTTCTTTACAGACATTTGATGTAGAAAATGAAATATGTCGGACTATTGAATAAATATAATCTGTTTCCTTTGGCATTGACCTAGTACAGCATAAAGAATGTGAGCACCAAAGCCCAACACATCTTTCAAATGGATAGAATTCAAATCCTGTTACCACTTACTAGCCGCGGGATCTTAGATGCATCACCCTCTCTGAGACTCACTTGGCTCAGATTTGGAATAACAGTGACAATAACAGCTACCACTGGTGAGAGTCTACTAGTGCCAGACATAAAAGCTTTGTGTACATTCAATCTTTACGTCCTTACAAAAACCACATGAAGGATGGTTTATATGGATCTTTTTTTTTTTTTTTTCTGAGATGGAGTCTTGCTCTGTTGCCCAGGCTGGAGTGCAATGGCGCAATCTTGGCCCACTGCAGCCTCCACCTCCTGGGTTCAAGGGATTCCCCTGCCTCAGCCTCCCAAGTAACTGGGACTACAGGTGCACACCACCACACCCTGCTAATTTTTGTATTTTTAGTACAGACGGGGTTTCACCATGTTGGCCAGGCTGGTCTCGAACTCCTGACCTCAAGCGATCCACCCACCTCGGCCTCCCAAAGTGCTGGGATTACATATGGATCTTACACAGGAGAAAAATAAGGTTGTAAACTAATAGGGGGGACAGCCAACGTGTAAAATCGGATCTGTCTGACTCCTGAGCCTGAGTGCTGATTCCTGGAGACATTCCCCCATCCCCCACCCCAGACCACCTGTCGGGGTAATAGAAATCACAGTGTGCAGGGCGAAACCACAGCACAGTCCGTCACACAGAGTCCACATACATCCCGTGTGAGTTACCTCCCTTTCATCTCCCCTTCTCCTTCCCATCTCATTCTGTTCCCTTCACATTGCCACTTTCCCCAATGCTTTAATGGTCCTTCTAAACTGAACATCTTCAATAGTCAAAAAAAGATTTCTGGGACATGTCTTGATGTTCATACTAAACTTCTCATTAATCTATGGAGCTATGGATATCAATATAAAAATATATATGCCTTAGACATGTATGCATAGATATAAATATAGAAATAGTGGAAGGAAATATTAGCAGTGAATATCACTGTATGATGGAGTCATGAATGATTCTTATCATCTTTCACTTTTTTGTATTGTGTCTGGTGAGAGTACGATTCTTTTTTTATATACATACTTTAAGTTCTAGGGTACATGTGCACAATGTGCAGGGTTGTTACATAAGTATACATGTGCCATGTTGGTGTGCTGTACCCACTAACTCATCATTTATATCAGGTATTTCTCCTAATGCTATCCCTCCCCCAGGCCCCCACCTCATGGCAGGCCCCAGTGTGTCATGTTCCCCACCCTGCGTCCAAGTGTTCTCGTTGTTCAATTCCCACCTATGAGTGAGAACATGCAGTGTTTGGTTTTCTGTCCTTGTGATAGTTTGCTTAGAATGATGGTTTCCAGCTTCATCCATGTCCCTACAAAGGACATGAACTCATCCTTTTTTATGGCTGCATAGTATTCCATGGTGTATATGTGCCACATTTTCTTAATCCAGTCTATCATTGATGAACATTTGGATTGGCTCCAATTCTTTGCTATTGTGAATAGTGTCGCAATAAACATATGTGTGCATGTCTCTATAGCAGCATGATGTATAATGCTTTGAGTATATACCCAGTAATGGGATCGCTGGGTCGAATGGTAACTCCAGTTCCAGAGCCTTGAGGAATCGCCACACTGTCCCCGACAATGGTTGAACTAGTCTACACTCCCATCAACAGTGTAAAAGCGTTTCTATTTCTCCACATCCTCTCCAGCACCTGTTGTTTTCTGACTTTTTAATGATTGCCATTCTAACTGGGGTGAGATGGCCTCTCATTGTGGTGAGAGTATGTTTCTTTGGCAAGCAGGAGAACCTAGATATTTTTGAAAACCATGGAAGAAGACCACTGTGCTCTGTTTAATTTTTTTCAATATTTGCATTTATTGTTTCCAGAATAAACAAGGGTCATTCAATCACTACAATTACATTTCTTTTATTTTTGCTTACTTTTTAACATGCTCAAATGCTACAATTAATGCATAGAAAAAAATCTACTTCACACTTAGTGCTGATGATGTTCCTTCAACATTGTGAACAGGCAACTGTAGCCACAGTGGGCCCCTGATTACAAGCATGACTCCAGTGCAAGACAGGGAGACCCAGAAGCAGGGCCATTAGACCTGTTCATATGGGAGATGGGGGCTAGACCTGGGCTCAGAGCCAGGCCCAGCCAAGCTCCTCTTGACCAGCCAACGACCTCCCTGACCCCGCCCATTCCCAGAGTGGCCATTTTTACACATAAAACCAAGCTTAGGTCTGGCTTGGTTCCCACATCCCTAGTAATGGCTGGTGATTATCTCAGACAGTCGGGGCTGCCCAGATTGCCTTGGAAAATTCATGCCAGGAATAAGCTAAGTCTCCTCCTCTTCAAATCTTTCCAGGCAAAACAGAAAGCATGTGTGCTATCTTCGGAGTTTCCTTCAAAAATCATGTTTCCTTTGGCTCTGCAGAAGTGAAGTTAGTTCTCCCTGTCCCAAAACAGAACCAAAACGGCCACAGAACGCCATGTACTTGAATCACATTGACCCAAAGTGATTAACTACCAGGCTACCACTGACACCAAGTTCTAGAGGTCCTATGCCCTCAGCTCTAAGTAAGAACTTGAAAAGCAACAGCAGGCTAAAAATTTGCTTCTGCTTTTGCTGTAAGCTGCTGTTGAGGCTGCTGTTGATTCCATCACCTGTTTCCTTGTGCAGCCCCAAGTTGGAATTAAGACTGAGAAATCCTTGTCTTCCACAGGAACTGATGGATTTTCTCTCTCATGGATACATTACATTTCCCTTTCCAAGTTGCTTCCAGGAAGTTCAAAGCCAAATGCATGATCCTGCAACAACTATGCCAAGTCATACAGCCTGAGTACCTGCAGTCAGCTCTTTCCCACAGTCTCAACATTTCATTTACTTTTATTTACCCTTATTCTTATTTTGTATTATTTCTTAAGATTTTATTCAGCACTACCTATTAGCCAACTCAAATCCTACGTAAAATTTATTAGATACAAAATAATAAGGCCAAGCACAGTGGCTCACGCCTGTAATCCCAACACTTCGGGAGGCCAAGGAGGTAGGATCACTTGAAGTCAGGAGTTCAAGACCAGCCTAGCCAACACGACGAAATGCCGTCTCTACTAAAATTACACAAATTAGCTGGGTGCGGTGGCAGGTACTTGAACCCAGGAGGTGGAGGTTGCAGTGAGCCGAGATGACACCACTGCACTCCAGCCTGGGTGACAGAGCTAGATAGATCCTATAGAAAGAAGAAAGAAAAGAAAAGAAAAGAAAAGAAAAGAAAAGAAAAGAAAAGAAAAGAAAAGAAAAGAAAAGAAAAGAAAAGAAAAGAAAAGAAAAGAAACTGCTGGCTGATAGCAGCCACACCAGAGGCATACTATCCAGAAGATCTGCTCCAAAGGGCAGCAGAAGGGGCCTCTCTTTTTCCCACCACACTCTAGCCTCAGCGGCATGACAGCTCACATTTTAAATTCATTCATCTAGCAAAACTGGCTTTCTCCTATTCTTAGGAGTTAAAGCAAATATACTTAGGAAGGATGCCTCCTTATTTATCCTTGCAAATAAGTGTATTATGATCTTGTCTAATCATACATAGCTAAGCACAGTTGTGGATTTAGGAAAACAGACACTAAAAGAAAGGACAATTGAGTTTGATGAAAGATTTAAGGAATGTTTGAGGATTAGGAATGTTTGCACTTTGAGGAATTGCTTTTCTGAGACAAGCAAGCTTGTAAGTGAAAAGGCTACTTGATACAAGAAAAGGAGGGAGAGCAGAACTCACTCTACCTACTTCTACCTACTTCACAATTTGGAATAAACACCCAAACCAAAGCCCAAGAGTCTGTGGTGAGGGACTGCTATGTGCAGTAGCCAGCACTTCATAGCATTTCAGAGTTCACAAGGAGCTCTCTTCAGATATTATCTCATTTAATCTTCAGAATGACCCTGTATGTTTATATTATTTTCCTTATTCCATAAATATGAGAACTGCGGCTCAGAGAGGTTAGTCACTTGTCCCAAGAGTACACAACTATTCAGTGGCAGAGGGAAGACAAAAACACAGGTCCCTTCCACCAGAACATGGTCACTAGAGCCAACCTGAGCCATATCCGTATCGTGTGTATGGAGCACACCAGCAAGAAAGAACAGCCAGGCGGCCCCCGGCCTCGAGCTTGCCAGGAGATGGAGTGTGTGAGATCTGATTCCAGCAGCCCTTCTGCCAGAGCCCAGCGGCCTTCATACCACACAGTCTGCCTTTGGGTAACCCTAACTAACAGATCTCCAAACAAAACTATAACTGACACTTGAAAATGAAAACATCTGTCTGCTGCGACATCCACACCGAAGAAAAGATGAGATTTGCCAAGTAGAAAAGAAAAGATTTGCCAAGTAGGAAAGTCTTTTTCTTGTACTTTATACCAATTGTTCTTCCTTTACTCTGCATATATGAAAGTGTTTCTGGGGCACTTGAGTATGGGGTGCTAAATTTATGGATTCGAAATGTTCTCATTTATTTATACTCGAGTATATGTGAAATGAGAAGACAATGCAACTCTCAACAATGAATTACACCTTCCTCCCACACCACTCGTCAACCTCAAAGCCCTCCTCCTCACAGACAGCAGATCAGGGTTTTTGTTTTGTTTTGTTTTGTTTGAGACAGAGTCTTGCCTTGTCACCCAGGCTGGACTGCAGTGGTGCGATCTGGGCTCACTGCAACCTCCGCCTCCCGGGTTCAAGCGATTCTCCTGCCTTAGCCTCCAGAGTAACTGGGATTACAGGTACCTGCCACCACGCCCAGCTAATTTTTTGTATTTTTAGTAGAGATGGGTTTTCACCATGTTGGTTAGGCTGGTCTCAAACTCCTGACCTTGTGATCCGCCCGCCTCGGCCTCAAAGTGCTGGGATTACAGGCGTGAGCTACCGCGCCCGGCCAGATCCGGATTTCTAAGTCACCATCTTTGAAGAGCTCCTGCAATGACAGCAGAAAAACCGCACTCCCATCCAGTGTGGCCCTGTTGCGGGCAGAGGCCCTAGCCAGCACCAACCAGAGATAAATCCAAACCTCGAAGTGACACAATAGGCAGTCAGACCTTTCAGAGGAGCCAGGCTGGATGCCGGCCAGTCACAGGCCCAAGGCACTGTGATGGCTCAGGTGAGCTCTGTCATGGGGGCAGTGAGGGGACCTGCAGTCAGAATTGGCAGCAACCCTGGCCACCGTTGACAGCCTGGAACACCGATGACAGCCTGGAGGTCAAGAGTCAGCCCAGAGCAGGCAGACAGGACCAGGGAGGGCACTTGTTACCATCGGCAATGGAGGAGATTAGGGAGGGCACAGGGGCCAGAAAATCCAGCAATCAATTTTCCAGCACAGGACAGGAGCTCCTGAACTAAAAGACAGAAGTCAGAATGTCAAATCCTAACACCACCATGTCTGGCTGAGTCACCCCAAATGAAATATTTGTCCTCATTGTGCCCAAGTTTCTTAATTTAAAAAAAATAAGAGTAAGAGACCCATGTCACAGGATTGCTGTGAGAATTAAATGAGATAATATTTATTAAAATGCCAATGCATTATCTGGCACATAATAGGTGCTCCATAAATGTGTCTTTTTCTCTTAAGACTCTCCTGGAAGTTGCAAGTGCTCCATGCCCCAAATTAAATACCATGCCAGATGTAGATTTGTTTTGCTTCTCTTCTTTTCTTTGTTACTTTGAGTACCTAAAGTTTGTCCTTCAGTGTGTGAAAGTCCAATTTCAACGTTATTTCCCCCGCTGTATCCTTCATGCCTTTCTAATCGTCCTATAGGCATTCTTAAATACACTTCCCTAAGAAACAGTATATTACCTATTACAAAATATTATAATATTTGATGAGGGGCATACCCACCTCTGCCACAGTCCCCACCACTCCCTACTGTCTCACTCCTGGCCCTATCTGCACAGAGGTGAAGAGCAACAGCACATATGGCCCATCCCAACCGTATGATGGCATCAGACAGCCATGATTCCGTGAGGACTACCCTGCTGCTGAGGTTGAATATAGTTCCTTGGCAGCAGAGCCTAACCCAGCAGAGCAGCTGTAAGTCCTCAGGTGGCACCAGGCAAGTGGTAGTCTTGGCAAGGTGGGGAGGGAAAATGGAGGTGCATCTGCAGTCTTCCAGGGGTGGCCAATACAGGTAGCAAGTCAGCACCAGCTCAGTTTCCAAAGTTCCACTGTATCTCAGAAGAGAAACAATTACTCAGGAAAATCAAGGCCTGTGAGCCACTCTCCATTCCCCTCCGTAAGACCACAGGGGGAGGGGGGGGAAACGCTTGAAAGCAGATCTGATTTTCAAACTTCCACTCTGCTTTCGTTAAGATGACTTAAGCTATCCAAACCTCCAAAGCCTCTAGACTCCACGAATTCCAAATTACCTTGGCAGCCGTGGGGAGAGCAGTGAACAATAGTTACCTCTGCAAATTCTTTTCAGCTTTATTGGTACGACTGGAAGAAGTCAAGGCAGAGCACACCCAGACAGCCACCTCATTTCGAATTCCCAGGCCTCCTTCAGCCTGTGGCCTTGCTCAGCTCACTGTGATGTAGCTAAATGGTTGTTGGGGGTCTTATCTGTATGAAACCTGCTGGGTTTGAAAGTGGACAGCTTGCTGAGCCATTGCAGAGGGCATGGAGATCAGGAAGGAAAACAGCATTCATGGAGGGGATGTCCCAGGGGTTTCACTGGAAGCTCTCAGGGGCTAGGGATGATATTCAAAATATTTAACAACAAAGGAAGGCAAGAGAGGACCACCAAATTAAAATGATTGCCCCCACCAGTCCGGACTCCAGTATGTTGCACCAACAGCCCCATGGAGAAAATAATGTTATTATCCACATTTTACAATTTTGAAAACCTAACACAGAACTCATGAACAGCTCTACAAGCTTCCATCTGGTCTGCTAAGAGGCCTGGCCACTGCCTCCAGGAAGACAGAATGAGGCCAGTGAACAGCTGTAAAATATATTTTAGAGGAAGGACATCTGGTCTGGTCCTGGGATCACATAAGCTTCCTGGTTGAACCCTGAGGTCATGGGGTTTATTGTATTTACACGAAGAGCCATATTTTCACCAGAATCATAATTCCCATCAAATTGGAGGACAGGACTTCAGAAATCACAGTGAAGGTTCTGCAGGCTAGTGACAGAGCTGAGTCCAGAACCCAGGTCTCTGGCTCCCACTCTGAGAACCTTCAGGCCACAGGGGCACCCCTGCTCAGGCCCTTCTGATGCCTGTAGCATTGCACAGTTTGACAAGCTCAGCTTTGCCAGAGGCGAAAACAGATGCAGAGGCATCTCAGCTCTAGACTCACATTTGTTGATTAGACATTATAACCAAGTGATGGACTTGATCCCAGAAGCTCCTATGAAGATTCAGGAGTTGAAAGTTGGACTGAGGGTAAGGAAGGGCAGTATGTTAAGACTGGAAACTCATGTATTTTCAAAATGATCAAATTGAGGCACTGTACTTCATAGTGTATGGAAATACTATCATCTTGATCCGGCTATTCAATTAAGAGAGTGCACTTGAGGCACCTTACTGGGTGCATTTCATGCCTCAATAACTTTTTTTTTTAAAGGCAAAGCCATAATCTGTTTATTCTGCACACTGAATGGCCCTCTAAAAAGCCTAAGCTGAAATTTAAAGATATTTACAGAAGCACCCATAAAGAAAAATAACCAAGCCTGCTGCCACCCAACTGACAGTTTTTTAAAGCTTAAGCAAGAAAATTATATGGCAAAGCCTGAAATGCCTGCCCCACCTCCAGGAGGACAGGCATGTGTGTGTGTGCACCCGTGCGCGCACACACACACACAGACACACACACACACACACACGTGCAGTTCCAGCTTCTCAGACATAGCCGCGTGCACACAAGCCTCTTTCCTGGATGTATTGTGACAGCCACTAAGCTAATGAGATCCCAACTGTCACCCTCAGTTTTTACATCTGTTTTTAGTGTTTTCATTCCAAGACTGCTGCCCAAAAGGCAGTGAAAGGCGAAATGCATATTATCAGCCTTCTTCCTCCTCCTCTTTGGAATAGCAGAGTCCCCACGTGGCAGCCTGGAACAAAGACCCTCAGCTCCCTGGAAAGGGAAGACTCTGACTCCAGGAAGATAGCAGGGCTGGAGTCTCCTTGCCACTCACACCAGGTATTGATGGGTAACCACAGAGGCTGGGCAGGGGAAACAAAACTGTTAAACTCTCTAGAAAAATACCATGCTGCCAGCCAAGTGCCAGAGCAGCTGCAGGGACACCTGAGTGCCTGCACTGATGGAGTAACTCAAAGTCGGAGCAGTGTGAGAAACACACTCTTCCCAATTGGATGAAGGGTGATTTTTCTGAATGGATAAAATCTGGAAATGAGGCTTTAATGAATGTCCGTTTAATAAGTCCCCAAATGTGAAGTATGTATAGGTGCCCTGAGGCGTCAGCAATCCACAGCAAAATGACCTTCAACCTGAGAGCAACGAACATGACTTCCCTAAATCACCAGCAATTTGTTTTTATGACAAAAACAAAATACACCTTTTTTTCAGCCAAGTCAGTGGAATTTTTTCATAAAGAGTTTTTCACAAAGAGTTTTTAAACACTGGAGGGAAATACGCTACTTCAGTGATTATGCTGAGGTGCAGCATTAAATGAGGTTAGATTGTATTTTCCATAATACACACGTACTTATTAGAAAAGGTAGTTTTTTAACTTCTTTTCAGAGCAATAGATATCAGTGCTGGGAGCAGGTAAACTTTAAAAAAAAAAACAAAAAAACAATAGACAGAAATGTTAAACTGCCCCACTCCACACAAACACACAAATACATATCTCACACACACACACACACACGCGCGCGCGCGGAAGTACTGACTAGTCCCTCCCATACTGTCTTTATTTTAAAGGGGAGCAGTGATTACCTACCCAGGTGATTGCAAAACACCGTGCAGAGTGACACTGCCACACTGCAGTTTAGCCCGGGGCCAAATAGCCTGACAGGGATGCTGGCATGAATTTTTCACGGAATACCCGTGGCTAGTTTCTTACAGCATGTGCTGTGACATCAGGTTGAAAGTATGAGCAGGCAAGAAAGTGAAGTGGGAGCTGTCAGGGGAGAGGCAAGAAGAGTATTATCCCCTCACCCCCTCAAAATGAGCTGGCCAGAGGACCAGTCCCAGCCAAGAGCACTCAAATCAGATCTTGGTCGCTTCTCTGCCTCTCTCTTTAATAAGTAAAACTGCTTATGAATTATTAACAACTATTAATAATCTAACAATTTAACAAGTGATAACTATTATAACTAATAACTATTTAATAATTTAATAGTTCATAATAGACTTCCGTAAATTATTCATAACTGTAAAGGATCCCCAGTAGATTCTTGGTGGTTTGTGAGTTTAAGAGGAAGAACTAATTCCATTTCCTGTAAAAACCCCAAGTCCCAGGACTTGATTCCTCTTAACAAGATATCAACAGAGGGAGACTGGCAGGCTATCAATCCTTGCCCCCTCTTCTGGGCTCTTAGAACTTTCCAGCAGCCACGCTGATGGAGGAACAAATAACTGTGGCCTTTCCCCAGCAGTTCTCTTCTAGCTAACTCAACCTTTGATGCGATAGACGCTCCATATGTACACACTATTGATATCCTCCCGTGGGATATAGGAGCTGTCAAAAATCTGGAACCAAATCTATATTCAGAATGAGTTGGCCCGATCCCTTTGTAGTTCACGAGCATGGTGATTGGGTGCTCAAGCCCATATGTGAGGTGTGTCTCCCTCAAACCTTGTTACAACGTCGGCACAGCATCATCTGACGTAAAAAAGAAAAAAATTAGTTGGCCTCATTTCAACTCCTCCTGGTTTATGTTAAGTAATTAAATTACTCATCCCCATATGAACTGATGCTTGAGATATTTTTCCTCAGACAGAGTATCGCTCTGTCACCCAGGCTGGGGTGCAATGGTGCAGTCTCAGCTCACTGCAGCCTCCGCCTCCCGGGTTCACGCCATTCTCCTACCTCAGCCTCCCGAGTAGCTGGGACTACAGGTGCCCGCCACCACGAAAGGCTAACTTTTTGTATTTTTAGTAGAGACGGGGTTTCACCGTGTTAGCCAAGATGGTCTCAATCTCCTGACCTTGTGATCTGCCTGCCTCGGCCTCCCAAAGTGCTGGGATTACAGGCGTGAGCCACCACACCCGGCCTACTTCTTAGATCTTTTAACCAGAGCTTAAGAATACTTGTGAAAGAATTATCCAAATTTTTATTGCCTTTTTCTTTTTCTTTTTTTTTTTTTTTTTTTTTTTTTGAGACAGAGTCTCACCCTGTCGCCCAGGCTGGAGTGCAATGGTGCAGTCTCGGCTCACCGCAGCCTCTGCCTCTCAGTTTCAAGAGATTCTCGTGCCTCAGCCTCTTGAATAGCTGGGATTACAGGCATGCATCACCACACCTGATAAATGTTTGTATTGTTTAGTAGACACAGGGTTTTGCCATGTTGGTCAGGCTGGTCTCAAACTCCTGGCCTCAAGTGATCTGCTTGCCTCACACTCCCAAAGTTCTGGGATTACAGGCGTGAACCACTGCACCTGGCCTAAAATTTTATCGCCTTAAATCTCAGACCTTAATTTGAGTTCTCAAAATTAAGTCCATCAAAAGGGCTGAAACACTCATTCAAAAAACTAACTTCACACAGTGCAAGATATACATTTGTTATATTAGTTTATAAGGTTCTCAAGTGCAAGACTATGTCTACTCTTTATTATATCTCCTCAAAAGCATACTGACAAACATGCTCAGAATCATTAAAAAAAATCTAACATAGAAATTTATGAATAAGTTCTAACTCTGCCCTGTCCAGTAGGGTAGCCACTATCATACATGATGGAATAGTTTGGATACAGAACATGTTAATCTCCTTTTTCAACTGTAAATTTTGTAAAATCTAGATACAGATCAAGTATTTCTAATGAAAATTTAGCATCCTACTGAAGATATAAAGTATGCACAGGATTTCAAAGACTTAGTCCAGATAAAAAGAATATAAAATCTCATTCATAATTTTTTAACATTGGTTATGTATTAAAATGAAAATTTTTTAGATTGGGTTAATTCAAATTAATTTCCACCTGCTTCCTGTTTGTTTTAATTTCTTTCTTTCTTTCTTTCTTTTTTTTTTTTTTTTGAGACGGAGTCTCGCTCTGTCACCCAGCCTGGAGTGCAGTGGAGCGATCTTGGCTCACTGCAAGCTCTGCCTCCCGGGTTCACGCCATTCTCCTGCCTCAGCCTCCCAAATAGTTGGGACTGAGGTGCCCGCCACCACGCCCAGCTAATTTTTTGTATTTTTATAGAGACGGGTTTCACCGTGTTAGCCAGGATGGTCTCCATCTCCTGACCTCGTGATCTGCCTGCCTCGGCCTCCCAAAGTGCTGGGATTACAGGCATGAGCCACCGTGCCTGGCTCTTTTAATGTCTTAATGTAGTTACAAGAAAATGTTAAATTACATATGTGGCTCATGTTATAATTTTATTCGACAGCACTGCTCTAGCTTGCTAAATATGGTGGGGTAACTAACAACAATAGCATATTATTCTTTTCTTGTCACTACATATTAGTACATCTTTTGTAGCTATTGTAGGATTACAATGTTAATTATTTTCCCACACTCCTTTCATTCTATGTCTAAATATTAAACAAATATAGAAACCAAATGGCTGATGGCTATCTTGATTTATTCTACCACTGCCAGTGGGCAGCAGTAAATGCCAGTCATTCCAATCACTCCCATACAACCTGGCTCTTGGCTGGGCACAGATACATGAAAGGCAGCAACAGCATTGCTAAGGGGAATCAAGAGTTACACCCACATTAGCCATCTTAACCAAATATATTCACAAAGGGGGCCACTGAGTGTGATGTATGAAGACAAAATACCAGTCTTACTGAGAGCCATGAAAAGGCCTTTTGCAAATGATATATTCTGGAGTACAGGTAGCATCTGAATTTTATTATAGACCCAATCATATCTCTATATTTCATCTTTATTTCTGGTTATTGAGAAGTTCCCAGGTTCTTTTTTCTTACCCACCAGAAAGGTTGTAGACATTATCAGGTATGTCCCCTTCTTCTCCTGGGGTCCCATTATACAAGATGGCACACCAGAACATCACACAACCCACCAGCCACCACTTCAGTAGCTTGCAGGGCTTTTATGCCTGTTTATTTATCTTTGCAAACATTTTTAGGGCCCACCCTCTGTCAGGCTCTGTTTTAGGTACTGGTGTAATATGACAGAGAACAAGGAAAATACAGATAATTGATGCCTATATTATTTCTGCATCTTTTTATCATACCACCACACTCCAGCTTAGGCATCACAGTAAGATCCTGTCTCAAAAAAAAATTAATAAAAACAATGCAAGCTAAGAGATATAAGAAGCCTAAAGAATGAAACACCGAGTTTGTTAAAAGAACTCTGCCTATATCTGACAAGTTAGTAACACTTACTTTTTAATTATGTGATATTTGAAGTATGCAAGAAGATATAAAAATGCAATAAACCATCATGTACCCATCCCTCTTGAATTCCATATCCTATTTCTTCCCACCTTGACCCCACTGAATTAATGTGTATTAGGTCTGTGCACTTCTTTATACTTTTACTACATAGCCACATATCCCTAAGCAATATGTGGCTTGACATGTTTTTAAATTGTATATTGATATGGTTTGGCTGTGTCCCCTCCCAAACCTCAATTTGAATTGTATCTCCCAGAATTCCCACATGTTGTGGAAGGTACCCAGGGGGATGTAATTGAATCATGCGGGCTGGTCTTTCCCGTGCTATTCTCATGATAGTGAATTAAGTCTCACAAGCTTTGATGGGCTTATCACGGGTTGCCACTTTTGCTTCTTCCTCCTTTTTTCTCTTGCCACCGTCATGTAAGAAGTGCCTTTTGCCTCCCGCAATGATTCTCAGGCCTCCCCAGCCATGTGGAACTATAAGCCCAATTAAACCTCTTTTTCTTCCTGGTCTTGGATATGTCTTTATCAGCAGCATGAAAACAGACTAATATATATATATATAAGGGTGTTTTAAATAGGTGTTCTTAAAAACTTACCATCATAATGTTGAGATAAGCAACTATCTCTGACTATATCAGAAACCTCAACATCAAGTTTGCCAATAAAAATATATTTTTCTTTTACTCACCACCCAACTGACATATAAAGGAGTATAAATTTAAATATTGCATATGATTATATATGTGCATATACACAGCAGACAGAGTTCACAGCTAGAATAATAAAAAAGAAGTTCAGTGTGTTCCATAATCATTAAAATTATTGAAGGAGGAATTTGGAAATCACTTGCATACATGGGGGCATTTTTCTAAAATAAACTTTAAATTAGAATTTTTGAATGCTGCAACATATACAAAAAGGTTGATCATGGAAAGTAAGCCTCCTCCTGCCCTCACCCACAAGCCACCCAGTAACCTCCCCATAGGTAACCAATATAACTTCTTATGTATATATCCAGAAATATTCCACACAGACAAGCAACCATGAATATATTAATATTTTGTCCTCTTTTTAATAGAAATGGTAGTACCTTGCTATTTTCATTCAATAGTATAGTTTATAGACCTTTTTATATTGATGCATATGAGCTGCCTTGTTCTTTTTAATGGCCGCATCCATTGTATTGGTGTGCCATGCCTGATTTAGCCTATCCTGTCTATGGAGAGGTTGTTTCAAATCATTTGAAACCAACAGTGCTACTGTGAAGACTCCTGTATACATTTCACAATGTTCAAGAATATCCCCAACACAAAACCCTAGAAATGGAACTGTTGAGTCAGACAGAGAGAGGTAGATAGAGATAACGTATTTTAGTAGCTATTACAAAAGTGTAATAGAAGTTACACAATTTAACTCCCACCAGACATTTATAAGAGCATCTTTTTCCCCACCCCCTTTGCCAATGTAATGCACCATGTGTTATGTTCATCAAACTACGTGGTAAATGGTATCTCAATGAGGTTTTAATTTATGAATTTGTTTTAAATGCTTAACAAATCCTGAATTTTAAAAGGAATAAGCATAACTTAAAACAATACAGGCCGGGCACAGTGGCTCACACCTGTAATCCCAGCACTTTGGGAGGCCAAACTGGGCACATTGCCTGAGCTCAGGAGTTTGAGACCAGCCTGGGCAAAATGGCAAGACCCTGACTCTACAAAAAATACAAAAATTAGCTGGGCATGGTGACATATGCCTGTAGTCTTAGCTACTCGAGAGGCTGAGGTGGGAGGATTGCTTGGACTCAGAAGGTCTAGGCTGCAGTGGGCTGTGATCATGCCACCACACTCCAGCCTGGGCATCACAGTAAGATCCTGTCTCAAAAAAAAATTAATAAAAACAGTGCAAGCTAAGAGATATAATAAGCCTAAAGAATGAAACACTGAGTTTGTTAAAAGGAAGGTGCTATAAAACTCAAGGCATGACACTATCCCATAAAGAGGTTTATTAGTTTCATCTGGGCAATAAAGACAAACACCTACTTACAATATTGCCCCACCTCTTATATAAACTAATTCAGATTGCTGACACACATACATGCTTTATAAAAACTCAGGATGGGTTCTCGCATACAGAGAGAACCATCCAGTGCTAGTCTGAAGTTCAACTACTCAGAAATATCAATACTATACATGAGTGGCTGATTTAGGCTGTATAGCATTCCTGGACTTAACTGGTGAAAAAGATGAAGAAAAGAAAGGAAGATGAAGGGCAAATTAAGGATAAAAGAAAGTGGTTCTTCTCAACGTCACACACACCCTCATTGATCCCATGATGTCCCGTCCTTCAGATCAACAGTGGGGCTGGATCCTGTGGATACCAAGATCCGTGAATGTTCATGTACCTGACATAGGATGGCATAGTATTTTCATATAATTTGTGGACATCCTCACACAGACTTTAAAACATCTCTAGATTCCTTATAGTGCTTAATACAATGTAAATGCTATGTAAATAGTTGTTAATACGGTATTGTTTAGGAAATAATGACAAGAAAAAAGTCTGTACTGTTCACCACAAAGGCAATTTTTTTCTGAGTATATTTCATCTATGGTTGTTTGACTCCACAGATGCAGAACCCATGGATATAGGAAGGCTAATTGTATTCTTGAAATTTCCTAAGACCTGATCTTGAGTGTTCTCACCACAAAAAATTGTAACTATGTGAGGTGACGAGTATGTTATCTTTATTGTGATAATCACTTCACCATGTATACATATATCAAAACATCACACTGTACACTTCAAACATATACAATTTTTATTCCTCAAGTATACCTCAATAAAGCTCAAAAAGTAAATAAAATAAGTAACCATGAAAAAAATAAAATGAGCATATTACCTCTCAAAAAAAAAAAAAAAAAAAAACAATGGAGGTGGAGCTGGATCACCTGGAGTCCAAACCAGGGCTTGGCTCAAGTGAATCCTGTCAAGTTGCTTGAGCCCCGTGGCCAATGGCTCCTTGTCTATTAAAATGAAAACATCGAAGTGGATTTTTAAGGTCCTTCCCAGATGAAAGACACCACTCGTACTACTGATTAATAGATGATAAGTGGCTTTTCCAAGAATGAAAATGGACTGGGGCTTCGCTCACCTTCATTCTAACATGCATTTGCTGGACACAAGGCTATAGCTTGGGGGTGGTCAGTAACCACTGATGCCAAAGAATAGAGATTTCTACAAGCATTAAGTAAAGTTACTATAACCCCAGGATCTGGCCAAAGAGTCTGTTGACAGCCATATCTGTCTGATCACAAACCATGACCGAAAGGGATGAGACAAAACAATCTGAAATCTGGTATCAATAAGGTCGATGAGGATTAAAATCAGTGGGACAAGAAATTCATTCAGCTCAAGACCCTTGCAATGGTACTGGGTACTGCACGTCTAATCACACCTACCATAAAGCCAAAGAGAAAACCTCCACTAAACGAGCTTGCTTCCGCGTCATCAGCTACAAAGCCTGTGACAGGGGGACTGGTCCTAAGGATGCCCTGCAGAAGTGTACATCCACAGAAATGAAAAGCAAGGAGATTCAGAAACCAAGAAGACTGTATCTACAAACTCAAAATCCAGCCAGATGGAAGTCATCAGAAAATATCCAAATCAAGATATGGGTATAATGGTCATTTTTATCAAATACAGAAATTCCATCAGCCAAAAAACAGACACTAAATGAAAAAAGGGACTTGGTGCAGAAAAAAATTAAACAAAACTGAATACCCAAAATAAGAAGGTAGTCAGTTGGCCAAGCATCATTTTCTACTTATGAATTAATTACTCATTTGCTTAATATATGTTTATTTTTCTAGACATTTTGTTATATTCGGCTACCTTTCTGCCACCTGTCATCAAGTTATTTTATTGTTCATTAACTGGACCCACCCAATAGTGTAAACAGAGAAAAATTAAAACTCCTGGAAGTTGATCTTACTCATAAGTAACAACAGTAAAAGGTTGTGTGACATCATGCAAGAGGCAGAAAGAGGAAAAACTGAAATTGAGTCTTGTGGAGAATCAACAGATTCCATTTGTCCATCACGTAAGAGCCTGTGTGGCTGTTAACTCCACTGACACTCCCTAGCGCTCTGGCCACTTGACCTGGCCTTAACGTCTCACCAAGGAGCTGGTTTGTTCACTTCCAACTTCCTACCGCTGGGCCTCCTGAATTCTGACTCCCCAACTGGAGCAGGTATCCATAAGCAGACACGTCTGGTACCATGACTCACATGCTCTCAGCCTCACCCCTAATTTCAGCCATGTCTGGGTGGACTATTGTGTGGAGGTTTCAGCTCACTTCAAGATGATAATATCTTACATGCACCTCGCAGCCTCAGTTCTCCCCAGGGGCGTCCCCAAGACCACATAGGCTACTGAGAGATGCCAAGGCCTATTCACATGCACAGTTCACAAGTGCAGGAGAACGAACACTCTCAGGGCCCACACTCGACCAACAGGGGAGAGAAACTGATGGCAAACGCTGCCCTGGCCTCCTGGCCTCAGAGCTGACAATTCTGAAGCCTCCTCAGAAGTCAGCTGGGTTGAACTGCCATGGCCCACAGCAGTGACCTCAACCATGCATCTGTCTTAGTCGGCTCAGGCTGCCATAACAAAATATGACAGACTGGGTGGCTCAAACAGCAGAAATTTATTTTCTCACAGTTCTGGAGACTAGGAATCCAGGGTCAAAGAGCCGGCAGGATGGGGGCCTGGCGAGAGCCCTCGGTTTTCTTGCAGACAGCTGCCTTCTCACTGTGTCCTCACATAGCCTTGCCTCAGTGCATGTGCACTGGGGAAGAGAAAGAGGACAAGCTCTCTGGTGTCTCTTCTCATGCGGACATTAATTCCATCGGGCAGGGCCCCACCCTCAGGACCTCATTTAACCTTCCTTAGAGACTCCACATTGAGGAGTTATGACTTCAACATATCGGTTTGCTGGGTACACAAACATTTAGTCCATAACAGCACCCTTACTCCTTCCCTGCCTCAGTTCTACTCTTTCCCTGCCTCAGTCTCCCCACTCCCTCACTCTGACTTCCTGGAATCATTTCCCAAATAAATCACCTGCACATAAGGCTTCTTCTTAGGCCCCGCTTTCAAGATGCCAGCTAAAACAGCACGTCTCCTGACATTACACTTGATGCCACCTGGCCAGATGTTCTCTGCCAATCTAATACTAATCCCTATCCCCAAGCTCATCGTCTGCTCTCAACGCTCGCCCCATTTAACCCATCCATCAACTATACTTTAAGCTCACCATCAAGTTATTCAACACATACATTTACTGGGTTCCTATTACAAGCCTGGGTCCTAATGCCAATGCCCACAGGTCTCAGGCAGTTAATGTGTTGGGGCTACAGGGCCAAGCGGAGCAAGGTCCCTTGTGTCCTGTGTCCAGTTCCATAATTTTCATTTAAAAATGGGAATTTTTTATTTTCATTGAAAAAGGGATCCATTTTCATTTTGTCTCATTTTAACTTAACTTTGTTTTATAATGATGTAAAACATGTACATGGTTTCAAAGTCAAATATACCAAAAAGGTACATTCAGCAAAGACTAATTTCCATCCTTTCCATCTGTTTTTCCCTTGCCTGTCATGGGTAACTTTATTAGTTTTTTTTGTTTGTTTGTTTATTCTTCCACTTAAAAATATATAAGCAAAGTATCCCAATTTTTAAAGGTTAGTAACTAATTTAAATTTCTTTATTATACAATACAGATCACACCATCATCTTAGAGCTTCTAGTTTGACACATCTGTACACATTTCTGGGGAGGCAGCAGGAAACAAACACAGCCCCTGAGCTCTTGGAGTGTAGAGGTGGGGACAGCCAGGGTGAGGGGCACTTATCACACAGTGTGACAAGTGCACCAATAGGATCAGGGGAAGAGCAATGGCCCCAGAGATGGCCATGTCCTTATCCCTGGAACTCATGAATGCCCAAGGGACAAGGAAGATTGCAGCTGAGATTAAGGTTACTAACCCGATTACCATGGATCATACACATGGGCCCAAAGTAATCACAGGGTCCTTAGACATGGAAGAAGGGAGCAGAGGAGTTCACAGTCAGAGAGATATTTGAAGATGCCGGCTTTGCAGATGGAGGAAGGGGTCACAAGCCAAGGAATGCAAGTCACCACTAGAAGCTGGAAAAGATAAGAAAAGAGGTTCTCCCCTAGAGCTTCCATAAGGAACACAGCCCTACTGACACTGTGATTTTTTAGCCCACTGAGACCCACTAAGTTTCAAGCCACTAAGTTTATGGCAATTTGCTACAGAATCAATGGAAAATTAACACATGGGATAAACCCAGGATGTCAGTCTTGAGGAAACACAGGGTATCAGGGAAGGCTTCCTAGGGAAGATGACATTTGGCTGAGTCCTAAAGGATGAACCAGGTTTGTGTGGGGTGGGAGCTCCAAGAGAAAGTAGCATATGAAAAGGCCTTGTGGTGTTCAGGGAATTTAAAGGAAAGTAAAAGTGGCAAAAATCTTAATTCCTTCAGCCATTTCTTCTTCTTCTTCTTCTTTTTTTTTTTTTTTTTTTTTTTTTTGAGATGGAAGCTCACTCTGTCATTCAGGCTGGAGTGCAGTGCCACGATCTCAGCTCATTGCAACCTCTGCCTCCAGAGTTCAAGCAATTCTCCTGCCTCAGCCTCCCAAGTAACTGGGATTACAGGCACCTGCTGCCACGTCCAGCTAATTTTTGTATTTTTAGTAGAGACAGGTTTCGCCATGTTAGACAGGCTGGTCTCAAACTCCTGACCTCAAGTTATCCAACCACCTCAGCCTCCCAAAGTGCTGGAATTACAGGAGTAAGCCACCATGCCCAGCAGCAATTTCTCAAAGATTCTCTTAGGAATACTATTGGCCAATTCACTTCATTTTACAGAGCCTGAATAAGAGACCTGGATAAGTTGAAAAACCTCAAAAAGTTACACAGTCCTGGGTTTCTCTGTCTTCATTTGTGAAATAAGGAAGTTAGATTAGGTGAACCATAAGCCTATCCATGACTACTTAACAGATAAACTCAGGTATGCAAGAAATACAACAGTTCTCATTTTTGCCATATAAATCTGGCTCTGGTCCTCCCATACCACTGGGCTGGAAGGAAATTTGATCTCAGTTATTACTGATGCATATACACGCCCTGTACTTTGGCCAAGGTTATGCCAAGGTCCTGCAGTCTCTGAAGCATCTAAGCAACAAGGAGGCCCCTGATGTCTTATCCTCTAGTCCTCAATGATTACAGCTAAGATGTCCATTTTCCCAGCTGGCATCTCAGGTCCAGTTGTTCTGATGCCTTTAGGGTCCCATGCTCTGTGGCAAGGCTGGGAGTCCATCCTCAGTGGAATTACCATGGTGCTATCTCCTCCGTGGTACCACCACATCCCTAGCACACTGCTTCCATGGTAACCGCTTTCCAGGTTCCTGGAATCTCCCTCCCCTTATTCCCTTCTACATCTCAAAGGCTCTTATTTCCATCCATCAGGAACACTTGGAGACATCTCTTTCTAGAGCTTCACCTTTCACAGAAGAAAGAAAGAGCTGACATCTTCCAGCAATTCTGGCTGCCTCCCTAATCAGATCACAGAAGAAAATAGGGAATAGAAGAAGACCACATGTTTATTCATTAATATCTCAATGAACTATCCTGGCACACCTATGTTTCAGAAACAGGGATGACAATTTTTTGTTTTCCCTCAATAGGAAACAACACTACTTCAGCATGTATGGCCATAAAATTGACTTCATTAAAAATATTACCCCCAAAATAATAATAATCTATCAGTATTATATAATCCAAACACATGGTCATGTCTCCTTGGTGGTTGGCAAGCCACAGAAATACCCTAATCTTGCTAGATTGCATGAGAAGGATGTAAAAATGGCACCATGATGTTCTGGGGATTCTCTGACAGCAAAGGGAAGGAAAGGAAATAAGAATACCAGAATGGAAGGACTCAGAGGCAGTCAGCAAGTATTTTGCTCTGAGGATTTTTCTATCTGCTGAAGACGTTGTTAACATTACACACTGAAATATTCAGGATTCCTTGTTGGTAAAACAATAAAGTACTTTCTCCCTGTCTCTCAAAATAATAATTATAATTAAGATTGTATTAGTCTACTCTCATGCTACTAATAAGGACATACGCGAGATGGGGTAATTCATAAAGGAAAGAGGTTTAATTGACTCAGTTCCACAGGACTGGGGAGGCCTCGGGAAACTTATAATCATGGCAGAAAGGGAAGCAAACACATCCTTCTTCACATAGCGGCAGAAAGAAGAATGAGTAAAAGGGTGGAAAGCCCCTCATAAAGACATCAGATCTCATGAGAACTCACTCACTATCATGAGAACAGTAGCATAGGGGTAACTGCCCCCATGATTCAATTACCTCCCACCAGGTCCCTCCCACGACACGTGGGGATTATGGGAACTACAATTCAAGATGAGATTTGGGTGGGGACACAGCCAAACCATATCAGTAATAATAATAACAACCATTTTGCTCTTGCCAAGAAGATCCATTCCAGCCTAGAAAGAAAGTGCTCTGCCCACCCCACATTCAGAATCAGCACAACATTATCGACAAAGCAGCTCGTTTCTGGTAGAATGCTTACCTGCTCCCCACCCCATAAAGAAACTGGGCCCTGGGGGGGCGGAGCAAGATGGCCGAATAGGAACAACTCCAGTCTCCAACTCCCAGCGCGAGCGACACAGAAGACCGGTGATTTCTGCATTTTCAACTGAGGTACTGGGGTCATCTCACTAGGGAGTGCCGGACAATCGGTGCTGGTCAGCTGCTGCAGCCTGACCAGCGAGAGCTGAAGCAGGGCGAGGCATTGCCTCACCTGGAAGCGCAAGGGGGAAGGGGATCCGTTTTCCTAGCCAGGGGAACTGAGACACACAACACCTGGAAAATCGGGTAACTCCCACCCCAATACTGCGCTGTAAGCATACAGGCATTCCAGGAGAATATATCCCACACCTGGCCGGGAGGGTCCCACGCCCACGAAGCCTCCCTCACTGCTAACACAGCAGTCTGCCGCGATCTATCGGCAAGGCAGCAGCGAGGCTGGGGGAGGGGCGCCCGCCATTGCTGAGGCTTAAGTAGGTAAACAAAGCCGCTGGGAAGCTCGAACTGGGTGGAGCTCACAGCAGCTCAAGGAAGCCTGCCTGTCTCTGTAGTCTCCACCTCTGGGGACAGCGCACAGCTGAAGACCAACAGGGGAAGTAGCGGGAGCCGGTGCAGACGCGAACGACTCTGTCTGACAGCTTTGGGAAGAGCCGCGGATCTCCCAACGCGGAGGTTGAGATCTGAGAACGGACAGACTGCCTGCTCAGGTGTGTCCCTGACCCCTGAGTAGCCTAGCTGGGAGAAATCCCCCACTAGGGGCAGTCTGACACCCCACACCTCCCAGGGTGGAGTACACCCCTGAGAGGAAACTTCCAAAGGAAGAATCAGACAGCTTCGGCAACCTCTGCTGCTGATACCCAGGCAAACAGGGTCTGGAGTGGACCTCAAGCAATCTCCAACAGACCAACAGAGAGTCCTTCTGACTGTCAGAAGGAAAACTATCAAACAGGAAGGACACCTATACCAAAACCCCATCAGTTCGTCACCACCATCAAAGACCAGAGACAGATAAAACCACAAAGATGGGGAAGAAGCAGGGCAGAAAAGCTGGAAATTCAAAAAATAAGAGCGCATCTCCCCCTGCAAAGGAGCGCAGCCCATCACCAGCAACGGATCAAAGCTGGTCAGAGAATGACTTGGACGAGAGGAGAGAAGAAGGCTTCAGTCCATCAAACTTATCAGAGCTAAAGGAGGAATTACGCACCCAGCGCAAAGAAACTAAAAATCTTGAAAAAAGAGTGGAAGAATTGACAGCTAGACTCATTAATGCAGAGAAGATCATAAACGAAATGACAGAGATGAAAACCGTGACACGAGAAATACGTGACAAATGCACAAGCTTCAGTAACCGACTCGATCAACTGGAAGAAAGAGTATCAGTGATTGAAGATCAAATGAATGAAATGAAGCGAGAAGAGAAACCAAAAGAAAAAAGAAGAAAAAGAAATGAGCAAAGCCTGCAAGAAGTATGGGATTACGTAAAAAGACCAAATCTACGTCTGATTGGGGTGCCTGAAAGTGAGGGGGAAAATGGAACCAAGTTGGAAAACACTCTTCAGGATATCATCCAGGAGAACTTCCCCAACCTAGTAGGGCAGGCCAACATTCAAATTCAGGAAATACAGAGAACGCCACAAAGATACTCCTCCAGAAGAGCAACTCCAAGACACATAATTGCCAGATTCACCAAAGTTGAAATGAAGGAAAAAATCTTAAGGGCAGCCAGAGAGAAAGGTCGGGTCACCCACAAAGGGAAGCCCATCAGACTAACAGCAGATCTCTCGGCAGAAACTCTACAAGCCAGAAGAGAGTGGGGGCCAATATTCAACGTTCTTCAAGAAAAGAATTTTAAACCCAGAATTTCATATCCAGCCAAACTAAGTTTCATAAGTGAAGGAGAAATAAAATCCTTTACAGATAAGCAAATGCTTAGAGATTTTGTCACCACCAGGCCTGCCTTACAAGAGACCCTGAAGGAAGCCCTAAACATGGAAAGGAACAACCGGTACCAGCCATCGCAAAAACATGCCAAAATGTAAAGACCATCGAGGCTAGGAAGAAACTGCATCAACTAACGAGCAAAATAACCAGTTAATATCATAATGGCAGGATCAAGTTCACACATAACAATATTAACCTTAAATGTTAATGGACTAAATGCTCCAATTAAAAGACACAGACTGGCAAACTGGATAAAGAGTCAAGACCCATCAGTCTGCTGTATTCAGGAGACCCATCTCACATGCAGAGACATACATAGGCTCAAAATAAAGGGATGGAGGAAGATCTACCAAGCAAATGGAGAACAAAAAAAAGCAGGGGTTGCAATCCTAGTCTCTGATAAAACAGACTTTAAACCATCAAAGATCAAAAGAGACAAAGAAGGCCATTACATAATGGTAAAGGGATCAATTCAACAGGAAGAGCTAACTCTCCTAAATATATATGCACCCAATAAAGGAGCACCCAGATTCATAAAGCAAGTCCTTAGAGACTTACAAAGAGACTTAGACTCCCATACAATAATAATGGGAGACTTCAACACTCCGCTGTCAACATTAGACAGATCAACGAGACAGAAAGTTAACAAGGATATCCAGGAATTGAACTCATCTCTGCACCAAGCGGACCTAATAGACATCTATAGAACTCTCCACCCCAAATCAACAGAATATACATTCTTCTCAGCACCACATCGCACTTATTCCAAAATTGACCACATAATTGGAAGTAAAGTACTCCTCAGCAAATGTAAAAGAACAGAAATTATAACAAACTGTCTCTCAGACCACAGTGCAATCAAACTAGAACTCAGGACTAAGAAACTCAATCAAAACCGCTCAACTACATGGAAACTGAACAACCTGCTCCTGAATGACTACTGGGTACATAACGAAATGAAAGTGGAAATAAAGATGTTCTTTGAAACCAATGAGAACAAAGATACAACATACCAGAATCTCTGGGACACATTTAAAGCAGTGTGTAGAGGGAAATTTATAGCACTAAATGCCCACAAGAGAAAACAGGAAAGATCTAAAATTGACACTCTAACATCACAATTAAAAGAACTAGAGAGGCAAGAGCAATCACATTCAAAAGCTAGCAGAAGGCAAGAAATAACTAAGATCAGAGCCGAACTGAAGGAGATAGAGACACAAAAAACCCTCCAAAAAATCAATGAATCCAGGAGTTGGTTTTTTGAAAAGATCAACAAAATTGACAGACCGCTAGCAAGGCTAATAAAGAAAAAAAGAGAGAGGAATCAAATCGATGCAATAAAAAATGATAAAGGGGATATCACCACTGACCCCACAGAAATACAAACTACCATCAGAGAATACTATAAACGCCTCTACGCAAATCAACTAGAAAATCTAGAAGAAATGGATAATTTCCTGGACACTTACACTCTCCCAAGGCTAAACCAGGAAGAAGTTGAATCCCTGAATAGACCAATAGCAGGCTCTGAAATTGAGGCAACAATTAATAGCCTACCCACCAAAAAAAGTCCAGGACCAGATGGATTCACAGCTGAATTCTACCAGAGGTACAAGGAGGAGCTGGTACCATTCCTTCTGAAACTATTCCAATCAATAGAAAAAGAGGGAATCCTCCCTAACTCATTTTATGAGACCAACATCATCCTGATACCAAAGCCTGGCAGAGACACAACAAAAAAAGAGAATTTTAGACCAATATCCCTGATGAACATTGATGCAAAAATCCTCAATAAAATACTGGCAAACCGGATTCAGCAGCACATCAAAAAGCTTATCCACCATGATCAAGTGGGCTTCATCCCTGGGATGCAAGGCTGGTTCAACATTCGCAAATCAATAAACGTAATCCAGCATATAAACAGAACCAAAGACAAGAACCACATGATCATCTCAATAGATGCAGAAAAGGCTTTTGACAAAATTCAACAGCCCTTCATGCTAAAAACGCTCAATAAATTCGGTATTGATGGAACGTACCTCAAAATAATAAGAGCTATTTATGACAAACCCACAGCTAATATCATACTGAATGGGCAAAAACTGGAAAAATTCCCTTTGAAAACTGGCACAAGACAGGGATGCCCTCTCTCACCACTCCTATTCAACATAGTGTTGGAAGTTCTGGCTAGGGCAATCAGGCAAGAGAAAGAAATCAAGGGTATCCAGTTAGGAAAAGAAGAAGTCAAATTGTCCCTGTTTGCAGATGACATGATTGTATATTTAGAAAACCCCATCGTCTCAGCCCAAAATCTCCTTAAGCTGATAAGCAACTTCAGCAAAGTCTCAGGATACAAAATTAATGTGCAAAAATCACAAGCATTCTTATACACCAGCAACAGACAAGCAGAGAGCCAAATCAGGAATGAACTTCCATTCACAATTGCTTCAAAGAGAATAAAATACCTAGGAATCCAGCTTACAAGGGATGTAAAGGACCTCTTCAAGGAGAACTACAAACCACTGCTCAGTGAAATAAAAGAGGACACAAACAAATGGAAGAACATACCATGCTCATGGATAGGAAGAATCAATATCGTGAAAATGGCTATACTCCCCAAGGTTATTTATAGATTCAATGCCATCCCCATCAAGCTACCAATGAGTTTCTTCACAGAATTGGAAAAAACTGCTTTAAAGTTCATATGGAACCAAAAAAGAGCCCGCATTGCCAAGACAATCCTAAGTCAAAAGGACAAAGCTGGAGGCGTCACGCTACCTGACTTCAAACTATACTACAAGGCTACAGTAACCAAAACAGCATGGTACTGGTACCAAAACAGAGATATAGACCAATGGAACAGAACAGAGTCCTCAGAAATAATACCGCACATCTACAGCCATCTGATCTTTGACAAACTTGAGAGAAACAAGAAATGGGGAAAGGATTCCCTATTTAATAAATGGTGCTGGGAAAATTGGCTAGCCATAAGTAGAAAGCTGAAACTGGATCCTTTCCTTACCCCTTATACGAAGATTAATTCAAGATGGATTAGAGACTTAAATGTTAGACCTAATACCATAAAAACCCTAGAAGAAAATCTAGGTAGTACCATTCAGGACATAGGCATGGGCAAGGACTTCATGTCTAAAACACCAAAAGCAACGGCAGCAAAAGCCAAAATTGACAAATGGGATCTAATTAAACTTAAGAGCTTTTGCACAGCAAAAGAAACTACCATCAGAGTGAACAGGCAACCTACAGAATGGGAGAAAATTTTTGCAACCTACTCATCTGACAAAGGGCTAATATCCAGAATCTACAAAGAACTCAAACAAATATACAAGAAAAAAACAAACAACCCCATCAAAAAGTGGGGAAAGGATATGAACAGACATTTCTCAAAAGAAGATATTCATACAGCCAACAGACACATGAAAAAATGCTCATCATCACTGGCCATCAGAGAAATGCAAATCAAAACCACAATGAGATACCATCTCACACCAGTTAGAATGGCAATCATTAAGAAGTCAGGAAACAACAGGTGTTGGAGAGGATGTGGAGAAATAGGAACACTTTTACACTGTTGGTGGGATTGTAAACTAGTTCAACCATTATGGAAAACAGTATGGCAATTCCTCAAGGATCTAGAACTAGAGTACCATATGACCCAGCCATCCCACTACTGGGTATATACCCAAAGGATTATAAATTAGTCTACTACAAAGACACATGTACACGTATGTTTATTGCGGCACTATTCACAATAGCAAAGACTTGGAATCAACCCAAATGTCCATCTGTGACAGACTGGATTAAGAAAATGTGGCACATATACACCATGGAATACTATGCAGCCATAAAAAAGGATGAGTTTGCGTCCTTTGTAGGGACATGGATGCAGCTGGAAACCATCATTCTTAGCAAACTATCACAAGAAGAGAAAACCAAACACCGCATGTTCTCACTCATAGGTGGGAACTGAACAATGAGATCACTTGGACTCGGGAAGGGGAACATCACACACTGGGGTCTATCATGGGGAGGGGGGAGGGGGGAGGAGGGAGGGATTGCATTGGGGAGTTATACATGATATAAATGATGAATTGATGGGTGCTGACGAGTTGATGGGTGCAGCACACCAGCATGGCATAAGTATACATATGTAACAAACCTGCACGTTATGCACATGTACCCTAGAACTTAGAGTATAATAAAAAAAAAAAAAAAAAAAAAAAAAAAGAAAACAAAAAAAAAAAAAAAAAAAAAAAAAAGAAACTGGGCCCTTGCCCATTGATGGCCAGCATGTCATCTGAATTTTTACCCTCTGCCAGGCAGAGGAAGGAGAGAACATATCATCTGACATGTAGACACCTCTGCCCAGTCCCCACATAAGAATTGATTCAGCCTCTTCCTCCTGTTCCTCCCAGCCCTGCTGCCATCCCTCTTATTTCAGGATTCCTGAGCTTTTCCCTGACACTCAGCATATCTGTCCAAGTACCCAATCTAACTGTACACACCCCCTGCATGAATGATCATTATTCACTGGCAACAAAGGCCATCAAACTTCCTGCCATCACCTTGCGAGGAGCAGCCACCACTCTTTGAACTTCATATTGAAGCATTCCCATTGTTAATGCTGACGGTAAGCCTCATGAATTATTTAACAGCTTATTTATCTGGGCTGGCAAAGAACGGTGTGTTCTGATCAGAGGCTGTAGTGTCCTGATCAAACAGGACTCATTCACCCATTGCCTTCCAAATTCTCCATGGGTACCAGCAGTCGCCTCCAGATATAAGCCCAAATCCATGGTCACAGTTGCTGGTTCAGGAACCAGCAATCTGTCCCAAGGGGGCCAGCTAGGTTCTGGCTGATGCTGTGCCCCATTAGATGGTGAAGGATGTTAAGGGTCACCATCACCCCTCTTTGCTCTAACAGCAAATCCTTTCACTCTCCCAAAAGGTCCAGAATCACAGTGCTTAGCATTTCCTGAGGAGGGAAGATACAAAAAGTTGAAGCAAGCTCCCCAAACATACCACAATCTGATCGAAACCCATGATCTGTCTCAGAGAGGCAATTTAATGACCTACAACTCTTTCCAGTAGACACCCTGTTCCCGCGTTGTGGGTTTTCATTCACTGTGAGAGGGTCTCTCTCACTTGGACGTTTAAACTGGTCAAAGATAATTGAGGTTCCCAGCTGGGCACAGTGACTCGCACCTATAATCCTAGCACTTTCGGAGGCCAAAGTTGGCGGATCACTTGAGGTCAGGAATTCCAAACCAGTCTGGCCAACATAGCAAAACCCCATCTCTACTAAAAAATAAAAAAATTAGCCAGGCATGGTGGTGTGCACCTATAATCCCAGCTACTTGGGAGGCTGAGGCAGGAGAATTGCTTGAACCCAGGAGATTGAGGTTGCAACGAGCCAAGATTGCACCACTGTACTCCAGCCTGGGTAACAGAGAGAAACTCTGTCTCAAACAAACAAACAAAAAAGCAGCAGCAGCAGCTTAATGAGGTTCCTTTGAGATGGAACTAGCAGCCCCTAGGGAATCTTCTAAGCTGACCTGGCCCTTCATTCTGTATTTTACACACATCATCCATTCAATCTCACCAACAACATGCGAAGTTCACAAGGCAACACAGAGATGAACCACATTTTACAGAGGAGGAAACTGTCATGACCCCAGGAATGCACAGCAAGTCCACGACAGCCAGTCCTGACTCCTGTCCCAGTGCTCTTCCCAGAACTCCAGTCCCAGCCAGGTGCGGTGGCTCATGCCTGTAATGCCAGCACTTTGGGAGGCCGAGGCAGGAGGGTCACTTGAGCCCCAGAGTTTGAGACCAGCTTGGGGCAACATAGTGAGACCCTCTCTCTTGTTAATAAGTAAATAAATAACAAAACTGCAGTCCCTTTTCTTTCCTTCCTCCGTCCTCCTTCTCCAGCACAGATTCCACACAAATCCTTCTTCAAAGTACAGAAAAACACCAGGCCTTTTTGTTTGATTTTTGTTTTTCATTCTTCCAAATTTCTGTACAATTTATATTCTCAATATGCCTGAATTTCTTGGAGAGGGCAAATCTGCACATAACTCACAGAAATAAAGGTGATGTAAAGATCATGTAAGAACCTAACAATGGGGCCTGTATACATGCTATATACCCTGCCAGCCAGCTACCTCCGCTGCACTGAAATTAAATCTCTCAGCTTTAAAGTCAGTAGATGATAGGGAAGAAAGTAATAGAAACTACTGTTTATTTTCCATCTAATCAATTGGAGCTGTATTCAACTCATTTAAAAAAATTGTTTTAATTTGAGAAAGTCTTAATCATGAGCTTTAAACTGATCAACTACAAAACTCACAATTGGGCTCTTTAGATAAATCAGGAAGTGCCTGCAAGGACCCATCTACTTAGACTGTTCTGGGACTTCCAACAAGACATAGTTACCACTTGGAATTTCCTCATCTCCTTTCACATCCACCCACAGCCTTGCTTCCTGCAGCACCTGGGTTCATCAATACCCCCTAACATGAGCACCATGAGCGTCCAGACCAAGGGGAAAACAAAAAGGAAGAAAATAAGAGAAGACAAGCATTGCTGTCCGGACTCTGGAATTCAATCTGGCCCTTAGTGGCCTTCGCTGTAATTACCGAGGGACCCCGCAGGAAGCAGAACTCCGGTCTAGGGAATTACCATCATCAGTAGAGGTGGGTTAGGTTTTTCTGCATTTTACTTCTCTAAGAATTTGCATTTTGGTTTAGGGCAAATACCTCAAAAAGACATGATGCTTTTCTTCCGGCAACAAAGACTGCCTACCGGGGTGGGAAAACTGTTTTGTTTCAAATTTCTGCTGTAAACAGAAAGGCTAGAAAGCTGAGTTCCACGATCTCACTGAGCCCAAAGTCCCGGGTGTCAGTTGCACCCTTTTTGCTACACATTTCTGAGAAAGGAATCTCAGTATGTTCATCAGGAAAAATAGCAAGTTTAAACGCCATGTGCTGAGCGTTTGCCTAACAGATGCTGCATTCCACCAAGTCACCCTCTCAGAGCCAACCCTTCTAGGTATCCTAGAAAAGACTGTGAAGGAAATGTGTACCAGCTGGTGCAGGCAAATAATGAGAGCTCGAAACAGTGCCTGGAAGTGTATCATTTCAAAACAGACCTCTGCCATGTTGAACTTCAACTGTGATTCCCTGTGAGCAGTTTAGGATTCAGCAATTCCAACATCTCTCTACCTTCACAGGTGTGCCTGTGTACAGGTCATGTGTGGGAACTTAACTACAAAATGTCCAGTTTCCCAGTAAGTAAGGCAGAGATGGTGAATATTTGGGAGAATGTTTAAAATAGTAGAATCTGGACCACCCAAAAAGATGCTGGTTCTGCTGAAATAAACAAGAGGAGCTACAAATATCACATTGCACATCAACAGGGAAGGCTCCACCTACATTTTCCCTCACTGCAAATCAGTAACAGACACCCAGACCTAGGTCTGACAGAGGAAATATTAGCCTTGCATCTTAATATTGAGCAGGCTCTTAAACAATCAAAAGAATTTCAAATTTGTTAATCCTTTGGGAAACCACCAAACTGTTTGCCATGCAGATAACAGAAAATAAAGCATTCGTGGTAAAAAGATTTCTCTTACAAATTATGGAGAAAATGGCAGGTGTTACCCAAACCAAAATACCTTGCCTGGCCAGTTTTAAATAATTACATCTTGATCTTGACCTCAGCAGGAAGCCCAGGAGTTGAGGGCCTTTTGTCTGTGCTTTGGTCGGGAAAGGAACCACCTTCAGAACCACTATTACCAAAGGGATTTGGAGAAATGTTCCTCTAAGGGGAAAGATAATAAAACAGACAGCTCTGGTTTGATTTCTTGAAAGGCCATTAAGTGGAACTAAAAGGCTCCTCTAAGACACTGGTCAGAAGCTCTGCAGAAGAGACCCTCCTGAATTTCACATCTCCTTCTGATTGGTTTCAGTGAAAATAATTTAAAACATTGCATAATAACCCATGACATGCCTTATGTTAAATAAAAGTGTACCTGAGTTGATTACATTTTAGCTGACTGACACATACCTTTGAAAGCTGCATGAGCAGGTCTCCTCGTGCCTTGCCAAGACAAAGGATTTGCAGTGCCGTGATCTGCTAGTGCCTTAGAATACTGCCATCTCGTCTTCTGTCTTTGGGAACTCTAGGGCTCCAATCTAAGCTTGCTGCAGTTTGAATACTGCATTGTTTACCTATAGAGATCTTGCTGCCACCAAAATCCTATTTCCTAATTTCTGTCACAGTAAATAGTTTGATGTCTTTTTTAAAGGAGTCACAAACATGAGATGCTTTTAATTGTTCAAGAACCTGCTGGATATTAAGATGCAAGCTTTTCTGTTTCTCTATCAGACAACATCAGGCAAGGATGGATCATACTTAGGCCTCATTCCCAGAATATCCTTGGAAAATTCTAAAAAAAAAAATCAGTAGGAATAAAGACATTGGCCAAAAAATAAGTTCATTGTTCATAACGTATCTTGTTAGAAAACAGACTACAAGTGGCATTGCATAGAGCTAAGCCCAACTGATTAAATGTGGTATATAAGTTGATGGAATCAATTCTATAAGAAATTAAATTACAGGTTTTCTATTCATTTGAAATAATTTCTATAAGAAATTGAAAGACAGATTAAAGGTCAGAAACCAATCCATTCTTACAAACTTGATCTGTATAAGAAAATAGATGTGACTTAAGTCATTCTATTTATATGTCTTTTCTAGGTATATCACCCACCAAAACCATAACAACCACCTGAAGCTGCATTCTCAAATTACGTTAAATGAATCCCTGCTATATGGAGAGAAGTAACCAAGCCAGGGATTTCAGGTGGGCAGATTGCAGAATCAAATGATTCTGAAAGCACATGGCCACAAAGAGCAGTGCATTGAGGTCAATCGAGTCGGACAAAACTTCAGATTCCTAAAAGGTTCATTTCTTCTCTTTATTAACCATGAGGAATTAATTAGGCTTATGGCCCAGACAAGTCAAGTCCTGCTAGATTTAGTTCTTAGCTCTGTCACCGGCTATGTAAATCCCTACTGTCCCAGATTCCTCAGAAAATTTGAAGCTTGGTAAGTTGCTCCCATCCTTCCCAATACCAGGATTAGTAAATGTGTCCATGGAAACTTTATGGCAATTAACAGAAAGGAAAAATGCAGCGATTTATCACCATAGGCCTTTGCTCAGCTATCGGAGAAGCAGAGGACTAAACAGCCCTGGCAACATGGGATCTGGGAGGAGGGTAGAGAAGAGCAGGGAAGATCCTCTTTGGGGCCAAGCCCATGAGAGCAGCCAAGTAGCCATATAATGGCCGTGGCTTTGACTTCCAGCTCTACCCTAAAACCCAGACAGCATCATGACCAAATGAGTGTATCCAAACACTCCAGTCAGATAAAAGGGATCAAGTACTGGAATGCTCAGAGATGGGAGGCAACTACCATGAAAGCTAATCCAGGCATGCTGCCCCAGTATGTTCTACAAATGCCCAACTACACAGCAAAGCATTCAAAGGAGGTTAAACTAACATGAGGCAAGATACAGATGACAACAGGGATGAAGACTTACACTGGATGGAGACAATCCATCGCCAAGCAAATAAAGCCACCTAAATCAAAGACAGAGGCAAACAAAAATTAAATCTCATCCCCAGAGTGGTAAGTAGCAGTTCACTGCTGAGGGTTCACTACTATTCATGTCACTCTAACAGAGCTCAACTATGCCAAAATCATTCCGGTAGGGATTCACTCAAAACCTGACAAAGCCACTTCTAAGAAAGTCAGATGCTTCATAGACAATCATTAGACGGTATACCTACAGGTCAAGGAACTTCAGGATTTCACACCTGCCAGGGAGAATTCGAATTGTCAAAATGTCAAAGTCAAATGAGAGAGCACAAGGGCAGCAGGGAAGTGCCTGGTGAGAAAAAGGAGTCATCTTTTATTCATGAGGCTACCACTCATTTGTGGAGGAGAAACTTAAAACCAAATAATTGCACCTTTTCAAAGTCATTGATAAGGATGCATGAACCACCTCATGGAAAACATGGAATTAAGTAAGAGCAACAACGTCCTTTTCTATTTGAGAGAAAAAACAAAAACAAAAAACATTAAACTGGAGGAGAGGGAAATGCCTGAATTCGAAGCTCACATAGGAATTAGAAACCGGCTATTGTCAAGTAAAGGCTCCATGGTCATACATAATTAAAACTCATGCAGCCAGTGGCTTCTCACCAATGAGAGATCTCAGAAAACTAAGATGGGGGGGCAGGGAGAAAGCCCGCAGGAGCAGCTGCTGGTCCACTAGTTCTCAAACTCTTTGGCACGTTTGAATCCCCTGGAGCTTTATAAAAGTAGAGATTCCCAGGCTAAGGAGCTCTGGGGATAGGACCTAGGCATTTGTACTTTTTAAAGTACAGCTGATCCGGTGTGTTGAAACCATTAAATCTGGTTGATAGTAGCTATGAACTCACAACCATTACCAGTTTTCCAGGAGAAATTGGAGTAGCAAATTTAAAAGAATTTTCTTTAAATAAGGAGAGGTTGCACCACTCAGGGAAGACCTAAGCACCACAGCCTCAGATTCCAGCTGCTCTGAAGTTCCATCTGTAGTTCCCTCTCCACTGGACCGCATCTAGAAAAGCCCAGAGAAGGTTCTGGACCCCACCCCACTGCACTTACTGAACTGAACCCAAACTTCCCATTAGAGAGGGAGTGACGGCTTATACACTGAACTTAGTGTTGATCTGGGCTGCAGTCCTCACCCTGCCATTTCCTATATAAGTGTAGACAAGTCCCCTAACTCATCTGAGCCTCAGTTGCCTCAGATCTCTCTCAGAGGGTTGTTTGGGGATTTAAGATCAGCTTGCATAGTGGCACACAGGGCAGGGGCCTAGTAAAAGTTTATTTGTTCATTTGTTTAAGGGACTATGCTGCTGCCAGAGACTGGATTTGAATTGCCAGCCTCAAAAATCCCCTCGCCTTGTGATAGCTCTCCAATCCTCTGCACACCAATGTGTGCCTAATCCTGAGACTGACCTTTGATGTCCCAGAAGGGTCCAGATCAGAAGGTCTGGATTCATGAATAGAATACACAAGCTAATCTGGTAGGAGGTGGTACGATGATTTTTGATGTCAAAGATCTTTCATGGTGCCTTGCACATTGCAGATGAATAATAAATGAATATTTGCAGGCTGGATTATTCAAAGAAGACTTGGAGATAACCTGTGAATTTCATTTTAGGATGATTCTCCTTTTCCTTCACATGCAATAAAAGTGACTGAAAAATGTGATCTTACACAAGCTGGAGCATTTCCCCCCATCTGTTTGGTTTCTAAATCTTTAAAACTAATTAATGGCTACTAACAGAACACACAAGCAAACAGCAGCAGAGAGCAATTTAATGGTCCTGCCTCAGTGCTAGAGGAAAACTGCTCACAGCTAACTCTGTCTCATAAAGCTCCAATTTTAGTGGGGAGAAGGTGGCATCCCTCTGCCTCTAGACAGGTGAGAAGAAATTGAGAATAAAAGATGGGGCCGGGTTTGGTGGTTTGCACCTGAAATCCCAGCACTTTGGGAGGCAAAGGTGGGCAGATCACAAGGTCAGGAGATGGAGACCATCCTGGCTAACATCGTGAAACCCCGTCTCTACTAAAAATACAAAAAAAATTAGCCGGGCGCGGTGGCAGGCACCTGTAGTCCCAGCTACTCGGGAGGCTGAGGCAGGTGAATGGCGTAAACCTGGGAGGTGGAGCTTGCAGTGAGCAGAGATCGTGCCACTGCACTCCAGCCTGGGTGACAGAGTGAGACTCCGTCTCAAAAAAAAAAAAAAAAAAAAAAAAAAAAAAAAAGATGGACCAACACGTACTCCCTCAAGACGGTACACTCAGAACAGATTTGACAGCCCAGAGAACAGCTCTGGCTTTCTGCTCTGCTGGTCAAACGGGCACAAGTACTGAAAAGATGAAGCAGGAAAAAGAAACAAACATTCTGGGCAACTCGTAAATTCCTAGGTCTAGCAGGGAGTCTAACAACCCATAAGGCAACTGGAAAAAACAGGCACTTATCTGCGTGGCTCTGCCCCATTTTCTCATATCAATATCCAGCCTTACACAATGGTGCCCAGCAGATGACTGAGTTCCTCTTCCACCACTTTGAACTATCATTCACAAGGGAAGTGCATGAGGACACAGTTGCAGGTCAGTGAGGACGGGTGGGACACCAGCTTGGGAAGCTGAATGCAGGGAGGCAAGGCTGGATGAGCAGGTCCAGGAAAGCCCCTTACTGCTCAGCACAAAGGAGGAGAGAAGCATCAGGAAGCACAGGCACTCATCCCCTCCCTGGAAAAGGGCTTAAAACCAATCGCTGCAAATTCACCTTGTTCAAAGCTTCTTTTCTGACCACAATGGACTAAATGGTCTCTGAGAAAACCTGGGAGGTTTATTTTACGAACAGAAACATTTGTATTTGTTTAAGTGGTGAAGCATGAAACCTCTGTGATGAAATGGCTGCTGTTTTATTGACTGAACCCAAAATTATCACCAGGGAGCTAGCAATGGCGTCCCACACTGGACTTAGAGTTGATCTGGACTCCAGCTCTGGGCCTGTCATTTACTAACCATGTAACTTTGGACAAGCGTCTTAACTCTTGTGAGCCTTGTTTCCTTAAACCCACCTAAGAGGCTTGTTGAGGTTTGAATGTGAGAATACATGCAGATCACCTTGTATAGTAACAACACAGAGCAAGGGCCTCGTGAACATTCATTTGCTCATTCATTTAAGGGACTGGGGTGCTACCAGAGATGCCACTGGGAAAAACTCCATTTCCCAGCCTGATTTTCCCCAGAACTCTCTGCTCAGATCTTAGTAAGCGTAGTGCAGAAATAGTGGTCCATGGTCAAATAAGTATAGGAAAAGCTGGAGTCAACAACATTAAACTAGTTTGTTCACTTGCCCAAGAGCCATAAATAAGCTGATGTGTGCTATGAGCTGCAGAGAAGACTCAGGGTGAGGGAAATAAAACCTACAGCATTTATCAAGCATAATTCTGTAAGGAACATTTGTTACGACACACATGTGAAACACGCCCCCAAAGAGTTCAGGAAACGCTCATCAGGAACAAAGGTTAGTAATATATGGGAGTGAACGGCTCACCCAGTCACCCTATGGGATCTGACATTTCCTGACTGGCGTTTATCTAGGTGACAGAGGAGACATTCTGGAGCCAGAAACGATGATAATGCTACCAGGAAAGGAGAACACCACCCAAAGGAATGCCACACCAGCCCAGCCCAACTCCTCCTCACTAGGGGCCAGCACAATATCCATTCAGTGCCTTTTATTTCATGAGAACGTATCTCTAACTTTATAAAGCATATTGTCAACAGAAAAGTCAGATTTTCTTACTGAAAGAATCACGTTGTGTGAATGGATCAATTTTTCAAAGTGTAAAAACCTGTGCCGTGAGAGTTGACTCTGCCACCAATGAGAAGAAAGGATTTGGGGTTATTTCTAAATTTCTCATATAAAATATCTTTTTTGATAGTTTTATGCTGGACTACCTCAAATGCACATAATTTATATTTGCATAAAATGTCAATAGGCTTTTCTCATAACCAGTCAAGTCATGAGTGTTCTTTAAAAACTATTCTCTAATCTGCCTCTTCATTTCCCTTCTACAGTCACCAACCCTTGCCACACTCACCAGGATTGTGGCAAAACCTCCCAGGCTCCATCCTTACAGTATTTCCCCTTCCAACTCTTTCTACATCCTGTCAGTTTAACCTCCTAATTCAATCATTATTATATTCCTCATTCAAAGACTTAGATGTTCCCCCTTTGTTTATGGAATACCCAAACTCAACCTGGCTACTGGTATTTGAGGCTCTCTCTCCACCACAGGACTCCAGCCCCTAGACTCTTACACTGACATCTCGAGCCCCTGGCCCACCTTGCCCCTTCCCAACCCCATGCCTCTGTGCACGCCAGTCTCCCTGCCAAGTTTGTCCACCCACTCTTCACTCTTACCAACTCTAAATCCACAAGAACTCCCAATACTCAGGTCCACAGAATCCTTCCATATGACTCTGGTCCAGTCCTCCCCTCATCTACCTTCTATAGCAGGTTCTGTACATTCCATTTAGCCTTTTGTCTTTTACTAACTTCTGTTGCTATTTAATTGTTTCTACTGATATTTCAATGTTCATGTGTCTTTGACTTTCCCCACAAGTAAACTCCAAGTTTCTTAGAAACAGAAAGTACATCATATACTTTCTTTCTATCTTAGAAAGTACATCATACACTTTCTTTCTATCTTAGAAAGTACATCATACACTTTCTTTCTATCTTAGAAACAGAAAGTACATCATATTTTCTATCTTAGAAACAGAAAGTACATCATACACTTCTACAGGAAGTACATCATACACTTTTGCCAACAAGAATAACATGGAGAGGAGGAAGAGGGTGAATGGACGGGCTAGTTAGTGAACTTAAGTAGGAAAATTCACCCCCGAGAAGGAAAGCAGTCATGCCAACGCCCACTTTACAAAGACCTGGGGCTCCTCCCTCATAATTACCACAAGGAATGTACCTTGGCCTCCTTCAAGTTCCAGGCTCATTGCTGGCACAGAAGGAAGCAGAAAAATAAATAAATTGGGGCAAATGTAACTATACCAGATAAGACAGTAAGGTGATGAAATTTTACAGCCACAAACTCCTGCTGAGGTTAACAACTTCTGGCTTTAAATTTTCTTTCCTTTCCTAGAGGTTGTGACTAAGGAAAACTTACGTTTTTACATTCAACACTTTTCTGAGAAAAGGGGATACAAAACAAGGGGCTGTGTACAGTATGTGTGTTTATATACATACACATTATCTATGCATATATATAAATGCAGAAAAATAACATGAAAAACACTTCAAAAAATCACTACCGCATCCTTCAAATTTGCAACCCCTCAAAAGTACAGAGTATAGCAAAAATATCAGCATGACAAAGCCACTAGAAATCATCACGGCCTTCACTTCCTTTGTGGAAGAAGTACTGTTCTTTTTTACTATCTGGAAGATGAAGATAGGGATCTGAGCCTCCTAAGTTACTGCCTCTATCATTTATTTAACCCTGTTCCCTGCTAAATAAAGCAACCATTCTACATCCGATAACATAAATAATATTCAATTCACTAATTTTCAAGTTTCCTCCTCAGAATGCAAAACAAAAAGTTATGAAAAACCAAAGGTTCTTGTGGGATGAGCAGGTAGCGAACTAGACTGCAAGTCAAACAATGATCTCTCTCACCTGCCCGCCTAAATGACACCTGTTTCTGGGGCACTCTGATGAATCAAAAGCAAGTCTCATTACTTAAATTTTAAAGCCTAAAAAACAGAGAAAACAAGTCTCATTCCAGCAATAATAGACGAGCATATTTTAAAAACTGGATAAAATTTAAAGATAAACATCTCTTTGAAGGCATCTAGTTGTTACCAAGACAACCATAACCTGAAAGTCCAAACTCCCAGAGTAAAGACACACACAAGCTACCCAACACTCTCTCCCCACCACCACCACCACCGAGGTGTTTAATAATGTGTAAATTTCATAGGCAGAAAGAAGGGAAGCAAAGGAGAAAACAGCTGCTAGAGGGATGCTAAACTACGCACAGCTATCCCCACTAATGAAGAGATAATAATTGGAGTTCAGGGCCTACTAAAGTGGAGGGACCTGGGTATCTAATCTGGGCTTTCCCTTGGGACTCCCAAAAGGCTACACCTGGGTAAGGAAGATTGAATTGAGATTATAAAAATTTTAACTGCCTACCAGGAGCTCAAAAAGAACACTCCTCAGTGGAAGAATATGCCATCAAGAGCCTCCATCATTTTTTTTTTTTTTTACAGTACCCAACATTCAATTAAAAATTACCAGGTATACCAAGAGATAGAACCAATAGGAAAAAAAAGCAGACAACAGAAACAGATTCACAGGTGATCTAGATATTGGCATTATCAGTCATAGACTTTAAAATAATTGATTAACATGTCTAAGAAAATGGGTGACAAGATAATTTCACCAAAGAACTAGAATATACATATATATTCATACATATGAGTCATGGAAATACTAGAGCTGAAAAATACAATGTAATAGAAGAAATTAAGAATGCTGTAGATGGGTTATGGCAAAAAGACCCAGCTGAAGAGAGAATTGATGATCTAGAGGATGATAGTTCAATAGAAAATGCCCAGGGTAGAACATGAAAAGGAAAAAGAAAAATACAAAGAAAACCAAAACAGAATATTTAAGTCTATGAAAGGGAACTCATATGTATTGAGTATATGATGCAGGCTAGACACAGTTGTTTTAAAGTTACTAAGCTTCATTTCGTCAGATACAGCTTATTAATACATTTTCCAAATTTGATGAAAAAACGTTCATAGCTAATATGTGACAGAGCTTTTATTTTTCAAACATATTTATAATAATAGGAGTTTAGAGATCACTTTACAATGTACAAGGTATGAAGCCTAGCAAACGAACATGATGTTTTCTGAAACTGGAAAAAAACTAGGTTTACGTGCTGCTATCATGCACTCTCTGGACACTCTACAAGCCTCACTTAATAAAGTTCTAGAAAGCTATTGGGAGGAATAAATGAGCTAAGATACAAAAAATATCTAGCAAGAATACATAGAAAACATGAGTGTTAGGTCCCTTTCCTCCTCCCCCCAGGCCTCACTTACATAAATAACATTTGCTGAGTGTCTACAGTGGACTATTTATTCAACTTAGGTCACCTATGAATCAAGCAAATGCAATATACATCTATTTCAGCTCCCATATCAAAAATAAGTGCTGTACCCTTAGGTCAACAATAGTAAAGTATATAGTTAAAAGAATATGTTGGCCAGACACAATGGCTCACACCTGTAATCCCAGCACTTTGGGAGTCCAAGGCAGGCAGGTCACCTGAGGTCAGGAGTTTGAGACCAGCCTGACCAACATGACGAAATGCTGTCTCTACTAAAAATACAAAAATTAGCCAAGCATGGTGGCACACACCTGTAATCCCAACTAATCAGGAGGCTGAGGCAGGAGAATCGCTTGAACCCGGGAGGTGGAGGTTGCAGTGAGCTGAGATCACTCCATTGTACTCCAGCCTGGGTAACAGAGCAAGACTCCATCTCAAAAAAATAAAAGAATATGTTGAATTTTGCCTCATTGGCTTAAAGAATGGTGATGACACTGTCAGAAATATTGAAGAAGTGCTGGTTTAGTGAAGAAGGTGAAGAGTTTGTTCCAGAATAGTTTGGGTTTTAGATGCTAGCATGTCTACTAGTTGGAGATGTGCCTCAATAACTAGAAACCTGAACCTAGAGACCAGACAAGAGGTAGAAGTTGAGATTGGGTAGATAAAGCCAAGGAATGGCTGAGGCCACCATGGGAAAATGTACCGCAGGAAAGAAGGGTCAACATACTAAATATAGCCAGTGCAACTGGAAGAAGTCAACGGGTTCCCACAGCCAGAGTGAGCATCAGAACATAACATGGGTCTCTTGGGGCTTTATCCCTGGAGTCGTAATCATGTCCTACTAACTAGATCAAGGCTCCCTATCATAGGATTTCATAGCAGCCTACACTTTTCCTTTGTGGCCCTTACTCTAATTGTATTTAGGTAATTTTTGGTGAAATAATGGGTTCATTGCCTTTTCTCCTAGATTTTATGATCCTTGAGGGCAGGGGGTGTCTCTTTTGTGTCCATAACCACATCCTCAGTACCTAACCAGCACAGTATCTTGCAGGGAGTAAGTACCTTTCAATAATTTGATGAATAAGACAATAAGTAAAATCAGCTCAATGGTTATGACCCTAGAATGCTTCTACTCACAGTATGGTCCAGCAGCAGCAGCATCACCTGAGTTCTTATGAGAAATGCCAATTATCAGGCTGGACCTACTACATTACAACCCACAGATGCTTTGTCTGCACATAAAAGTTTGAAAAGCACTGGCTCAGTGTAGGCACTTTTGACAATTAGGTCAAGAAAGCCTTCCCCTGAATGAGTGGAGGGAGATGCAAGAAATGATTCAACTCAGTAGCCTGGTTTCAACCACATTCAAAATTATTTGAGAACCAATTAGGGTTGCATAATGACGGTCTGACTGCCTGCCCCTAAATCAGAGGTTCTCACTTTGGCAGCATTTTAGAGTCACCTGGAGAGCTTTAGAAACTACTAATGCCTGGTTCCCACCTCACCTCCACAGAAATTCTGATTTAATGAGTCTGCAACCTGTCTGGGCCACAGGGATTTGCAAAGCTCCCAGGTGATTATAATGTGCGCCCAAGGTTGAGAACCACCTCCCCAGATAACCAGCTCCTGCAATCACCAAGGCCTTCCCAAATCAAGTTCTATTACTACTGAAGAAAAGGTTTTTTTGTCTCATCCCCTAGGATTATTTGACTGATCCTGGAGAGGAAGAGTATTCTGTCTTGTTCCAGTGCTTCCAGATCTCATCCATGACTCCCTTATTAGCTGCTTGGCCCTGAATCTCCAGTCTCCTTTGCCTGGGCTTCCCATCTCTGTTTTCAGGCTACCCACACTTTCCTCACTCAGCTTAGACATTCTAAGCTTTAGACTTTGCTTGGACCTTTCCTTAGAAGAATTCACATATTACTTGTCCTTTCCCAGTATGGCTTGAGCTCTCGGTTTGAGGAAAGGCAGTAGACTCTCACCTCCCTACAACAGTTCATCCTAAAATACCAAACATTTGCCTTTCTCTGTTGTTTAGACAAACTTCCACTGAGCTACAGCGCTACTCATTTTCTCAGGACTAGCTTCCCTTTTCTCTCCTGTCTCTCACCTCACCCCAAAAACTACATCATGAAGAACAAAAGCTCCTGTGTCAAGAGACTTATATTTCAATTTAGAACAGTCAGTTTCTCACACACCTTAACAAAAGTTAAAACCATGCAGTTCATTCTTTTATCTCAATGGCTTGGAACGAGCTACCTAACCACAGTGTTTCTCCCATAAGAAGGGCTCTAAACCTAGCTCAGTTGTTCTCCTATGGGCTTCAGGGGTTTGTGATGCCCTCCTCTTAGTTGTTATGCAAAATGTGGTGAACATATGTATACTTTTCTACCCAGAAACCCATTATTTTCAAGAGATTTTCAAGAGTCTTGAGACACATGAAATGATGCTCGACATCACTAATCAACTGGAAAAATGCAAATCAAAACCACAATGAGATACAACTTCACCCCCATTAGGATAGCTGTTATGAAAACAACAACAACAGCAGAAAACTACAAGTGTTGGAGAGGGTGTGGGGAAATTGTGCAGTTGCTGATGGGAATGTACAATGGTGCAGCCACTGTGGAAAACAGTATGGTACTTCCTCAAAAAATTAAACACAGAATTACCATAGGACCCAGCAATCCCACTTCTGGGTATATGCCCAAAAGAATTGAGAACAGGAACTAGAAAAGATATGTGTACAGGAGTGTTCACAGTTGCATTATTCAGAAAAGCCAGTAAGTGGAAACAACACAAATATTCACTGGCAAGTAAATTTCAAAATGTGATATTCACATACAATGCAATACAATTCAGCTTTAAACAGGATTGCCCTCAAGCAGAGGAAGGCATCTCCCTCAGTCTCCCAGGGTCCCTTGGACAGAGCTTCTGCATATTATGTTGTAATCATTGATTTGTCTGTACTAGAAAGTGAACCCTGGAATACAGAGACCGTACCTATGCACTACAGGTCCCTAGCACATGGCTTAATCAATGGTCATTAAATGAATAATTGAACAAAAGAATGAACAAAAACTAGATTATTTTAAAATTATATAGAAAACTATACATCAGTAAGAAAAATACAAACAACACAGTAACAAAATAGGAACTAGACACAGACACGTCACAGGAGAGGAAACAAATATGGCCAATACAAAAAGAAAAGCTAGCCTGTTGCAGTGGCTCACACCTGTAATCTCAGCACTTTAGGAGAATGAGGTGGGAGGATCACTGGAAACCAGGAGTTTAAGACCAGCCTAGGCAACGAAGTGAGACTCCGTCTCTAAAATAAAAAATAAAAGAAGAATAAGAGGAAGAAGATGAAGAAGGGGAGGAGGAGGAGGAGGAGGAGAAGGAGGAGGAGGAGGAAAAGGAGATGAAGGAAGGAAGAGAGGAAGGAGGGAAGGAAGGAGGGAAGGAGGGAAGGAAGGAAGGAAGGAAGGAAGGAAGGAAGGAAGGAAGGAAGGAAGGAAGGAAGGAAGGAAGGAAGGAAGGAGGGAAGGAAAAGTTAGCCATCCATGGTGATACAAAATTAGTCATCCATGGCGGTACATGCCTGTAGTCCCAGATAACTTGGGAGGCTGAGGCAGGAGGATCCTTGAGCCTGGGAGTTCGAGGCTGCAGTGAGCTATGATTGTGCTACTGTACTCCAATCGAGAGATAGCAAGACCCTGAAGAAAGAAAAAGAAAGAAAGAGAGAGAGAGAGAGAGAGAGAGAGAGAGAGAGAGAGAGAGAGAGAGAGAGAGAAAGGAAGGAAGGAGGAAGAAGGAAGGAAGGAAGGAAGGAAGGAAGGAAGGAAGGAAGGAAGGAAGGAAGGAAGGAAGGAAGGAAGGGAAGGAGGGAAAGGAAGGGAAAGAGAGGAAGGGAATTGAAGGGAAGGAAGGGGAAGGGACGGGCAGGGAAAGGAGGGAACCAAGGAAAGAAGGGGAAGGGAAAGGCGAGGGGGAATTAAAGAAGGGGTTCCTTTCCGGAAGGGAAGGAAGGGAACGGAAGGAAAGGAAGGAGAAGAAAAAAAAGAAAAAAAAGAACGAAAGAAAAGGAAAGAACGAAAGAAGAAAGACGAAAGAAAGGAGAAAAGAAAAGAAAAGAAAGAGAAAGAAAGAAAAGAAGAAGAGGAGGAGGAGGAGGAAGGGGAAGGGGAAGAGGAAGGGAGGGGAGGGGAGGGAAGGAAAAGAAAAGCTAATCAAATCAGTAGTGAGTAGGAAAATGTAAGTCAAGGCCACAATGAGATATCACTTTAAATGATTCAATAGGCAAAAATATTAAAGTCTCACAATACTAAGTGTTGGAGAGATGTTGATCCACAGGATCTTTTACATGCTGCTGGTAGGCATATAAATTAGTGCAACCTTTGAGGAAATGGTTTGATATTATCTCCTAAAGTAGAATATTTTCACTCCAGCAGTGCAGTTCCATTCTTAGATATATGCCACAAGAAATTATTGTTGAAGTACAATAGGAGACATGTACAAAAATGTTCATAGCATCACTTTCACACAGTAAAATTTTAGGAACAATCATGATGCCCATAAATATGACAGCAAATGAATAAACTGTGGTCTATTCACATAACAGAATATTATTTAGTGGTCAAAACAAATGAACTAAAACAACCTGCAGCAGTGTGACTGAATTGTAACAATATATTGTACAGTCAGCCCTCCATATCCCTGGGTTCCATATCCATGAATTCAACCAACCTCTAATCAAAGATATTCTGGAAAGCAAAAAATAACAATATAACAATAAAATATACAAATAAAAAGTACCGTGTAACAACTAGCATTTCCATTGTATTAGGTTTTATAAGTAAACTAGAGATGATTTCTGTTTTTTTTTTTTTTTTTTTTTTTCTTTTTTTTTTGAGACAGAGTTTTGCTCTTGTTGCCCAGGCTGGAGTGCAATGGTGTGATCTCAGCTCACCACAACCTCCACCTCCTAGGTTCAAGTGATTCTCCTGCCTTAGCCTCCCAAGTAGTTGGGATTACAGGTGCCTGCCACCACACCTGGCTAATTCTGTATTTTTAGTAGAGACAGGCTTTCTCCATGTTGGTCAGGCTGGTCTCGAGCTCCTGACCTCAGGTGATCTGCCCACTTCGGCCTGCCAAAGTGCTGGGATTAAGGTGTGAGCCACGAGATGATTTAAAGTATACAGGAGAATGTGCATAGGTTACATGTAGATACAACCTATTTTATATAAGGGACTTGAGCATCCTCAGATTTTGTACCTTCAGAGGTCCTGAAACAAATCTGCCACAGATAACTGAAGGACAACTGTACGATTAAGTAAAAGAAAGTTAAGTTCCAAAAGATTACATAGAGCAGGATATAGTCATTTTATAAACTCAAAAACAACTAAATATTTTAAATGCTTTACGTGAAAACACATAGATGCAAGAAAATTAAATAGAAACAGAAGCAAAGGAATGATGAACTCCAAATCATCTGAATCCAGGATGACGGTACCCAGGTAGAAGGAAGCAAGAAAATGGGATTGTGGAGGGCACATATAGTTAGATGTCACTTTACTGTTAAGGTCCCAGCTTTTATATTGGACAGCAGGTTTCTAGATGTTTATTACATTATTATAAACAAATAAATAAAAGGGAGGTGTTGCATATTCCAATGATGCAAGTGTGTCATGAACTAAGGATTATGATTAATCCAATTTTGTAGCTAGAGGGATTTTGGGGAAAAATAAATAAAAAGGGAACATAACTTCTCCAGGTAGATTGTTTCAAAACTACAGATCTCTCTATAAAAGAAATTCTGCTTCTGACTTTTTAGAATGATGATTGTAGAGATTTTTAGAAGGCTATCATCCATATAAAGGCAAACCAAACACTACAATAGCAACATGAAAGAACAGCTAACATATGACCATATAAACTACATTTTAAAAAATATGGAAGAGGGTACTACTCACATTAGAAAGGGTTCAATTCTAAATTTTCTAAATGGTACCATAGTTTATTTAAACCCAATTTGCATGTATAAAACTTTAATTTGCCCAAAATGTCCAGGGTATTCAATTTAAGAATAATTCTATGGGACATTCAAATGTAACATGGAAAAGAGGGGTCACCAAACTAATAAGGAAGGGAAACGCTGAAGGCTGAATGAAATTATTTTAGTTTCTTCTTTCCAGCAAGGCTTCTCTGAGCTCCTCATACGCTAATGTGCACTGTGATCACCAAGAGGGGAACTGTAGTGTTTCCCAAACATACTTGACCACAGCACTCTTTTTTTACTGAGCATCTGGAGAACCAACATCCTACCTACAAAATACACATAGAAAGTGCTGTTTCATAACAACAAAAAAAAAAAAAAAAAAAAAAAAAACAGCAACAACAACAACAAAAAGCAGCAACAACAACAAAGTTTACAAGAACAATAAAGGGAAGCCTAACAAAGTAGACATACAACAAAAGAAACAAAAGACAGCAAATTACTTTGCCAGGAAATCTTGTTTTATGGCTCTTTGCTGTCTCCACGATTACTTGGTCCTCAGCCATCACCAGCAAGGCTTGTGCACAAGGAAGGCATTTACAGCAAACTCCTACCAGGTACATTTTTGGAAGTAGTACCCCATCTGTTTGAAAACTTTGAAGAATATTTATTTGCTCAATTCCCTACCAGATGATTTCGACAAAAAACTGGAAAGTATTTTACAACTGTGTATAATTCACAAAATAATAATAGGAAAAGAGTTTTTCTTTCTTGAAGACACGGATTGGTACGCTAATCTGTCTGTCACGTGGTCAACAGTATCCATTAAACATTTATTTAGAATGCCTGAGAGGGCTGGTAGGATATTCCAAGAAAAATCGGACTCTGTACTTTTAGCCATTATATTTCTGTATCACTAACAGCAAATATATATATCAGTCATTCCTAGTAAATTCTGCTAGGTTTAGGGGATGGAGACAGGTGTACAACGTAGGATTACAAGCTAGTCAGTAAGATAAGAAATAGGAAATTTTAAAATTATTACAAGACAATGATTGGTATACACAATAAAGGTGGTAGGACATTATACAATAGGAAAGTTCCTGAAGCCAGAAGCTGCTGAGGATGGACTCTTGAAAGAAGTAAGACATCCTAGGCTACGTGCCAAGGGAGAGATGATGGCAATTCAACCAGAAGGGAAGAAATAAAGGTGATCCAGTTAGCTAGAAGGGCATGGCAAACATACAGGCAGGAAGGAACACAGATGGTGTCAGCCAATCAATCTGAGCCAAAGAATCCAGGCATGAACACCAAGCCTACACCTTCCCCCAGGAGCCATATAAGAGGTGTTTTTACAAGTTTAGAAGGTAGCAGGAAGGTATGATTCTGGACGAGGAGCTGTTGCAGGGGCATCCTAGCATGGCAGCCACCTCCTTGATGGCAGAAGTGGCAGCACCTTGGGTAATCTGGTTCTGGGGTGTAGCTTTGGAGTCTGATATGGTTTGGCTCTATGTCCCCACACAGATCTCATTTGAATTGTAATCCCCACATGTTGGAGGAGGGATCTGGTGAAAGATGACTGAATCATGGGGGCAGACTTTGCCCTTGCTCCTCTTGTGACAGTGAATGAGTTCTCACAAGATCTGGTTGTTTTTAAATTGTGTAGCACTTCCCCCTTTGCTCTTTTCCTCTTACTCTGCCATGTGAAGGTGTTTGCTTCCCCTTTGCCCTTCTGCCATGATTGTAAGTTTCCTGAGGCCTCCGTAACCATGCTTCCTGTAGAGCCTGCAGAACTGTGAGTCAATTCAACCTCTTTTCTTCATAAATTACTCAGTTCTTTATAGCAGTGTGAGAATGAACTAACACAGAGTCATTCCCAGGAGCTCAGCTCAGGATCTATATTTTCCACCTGGCCAGTGAGGTGGCCAGCTATCTATACCACTGATTAAATCCTAGTGTGTTTAAATGAACTATTGTGGATTATAACGTCTGCAACTAAAACCTTATCTGATACAAATGTAACTTGTGGCACCATGGACAGTGAGAGGATATGGCACTTGGAGAGGCCAAGATGGGAGTATCACTTGAGACCAGGAGTTTGAGACCAACCTGGGCAACATACTGGGACCCCATCACTACAAAAACTTAGAAAAATTAACTGGGCATGGTGGTATGCACCTGTAGTCCTAGCTACCCAAGAGGCTGAGGTGGGAGGATCACTTGAGCCCAAGAAGTTGTGACTGCAGTGGGCTGTGATCATATCACTGCACTCCAGCCTGGGTGACAGAGCAAGATCTTATCTCAAAAAAAAAAGAAAAAAGAAAAATTTGTTAGTTATAAGGAATCCAAGGGCATGTTCTGAGCCTGCACACTCCCCCATGGGCCATGAGAAAAGTGTTTCAAGAAAAGCTTCTGATTCTAAGGATATATACACAATAGGCCTTCTGAGTCACTAAAGAGAATTGGCTCAATTCTTCTCACTGAGAAAGGAAATTTCTGATAAAAATTTCAGAGCTTAAGGATAGGTGTTTATTCCTTAAAAGAATACATTTAAAGGCCAACTTAATAATCAATGCAAATCTTTCCTCTGACATCCTTTATCAATCTCTTTAAAGAGTTTATTCAGATCAAGTGTTCATTATGTGTTTCCACACTAGCCATGAGGGGATCTTACAGAAGTCTGGGGCGCACATTTGAGCATGTTTCTAAATAAAATTCCTTGCCAATATATAGAATACAACATATGTGCTGGAATTTTTCTAAGTTATCAAATTCCGCCATTAATTAAGGGGAAATGTGGCAAGAGACGGGGAAGACAGATTGTGAGTTCTACATAGACATGGGTACTTTCCAAATGTACTGTCAATTTTTTTCTTTTTGTGTGTGTGGCAAGATCTCACTCTGTCACCCAGGCTGGAGTGCGGTGGCATGATCTCAGCTCACTGTAACCTCCACCTCTCAGGCTCAAGCCATTCTCGTGCCTCAGCCTCCCGAGTAGCTGGAATTACAGGTCCATGCCACCACACCTGGCTAAATTTTCTAGTTTTAGTAGAGACAGGGTGTCACCATGTTGGCCAGGCTAGTCTCAAGCTCACGGCCTCAAGTGATCACCCATCTCGGCCTCCCAAAGTGCTGGGATTACAGGCGTGAGCCACTGTGCCCAGCCTGTGTTGCCAATTTTAAAGAGGTATGAAATATCAATTATTAGACATGTAAGAGTATCAAATCTACCAAAAGAGAAATGATGCCAACTTAGGCAATATTATCCACATCCTAGTAAAATCAAAGAAGTTGTAAAAGGAAACAATATAGAGAAACACTCCATCTTATAGACATATCAGTCTAGAGATACATACAGTGTGATAATCAAAAAGGAAAACATAATAGAAAGTCCACTTCTGTGGATATTAAATAAAAACATGTCAATGTCTTAGCTTCCATGTGTACCGGAGGTCTATCATAATTCTGTCCCAAAGGCCTCAGCCAGAGAAACAAATACTGATGATAGCTCTATTTGGGTCTTTCACTAATAAACTCTCTTAGAGACAACACCAGACAGATGAACCCAATCGAAATTCCACACCAGAGGGGCTGGGAAAGACCATACAGACAACAAACCTGAGTTATGCTCATGCCATTGGCTCCCTGGTGTGTAGAATTCCATGTTCTTATAGTTAATAATTCTGATGTTGAAATGCCCTTCAGTAATTTGATGTGGAAAATCAGCTGGTTTGTCTTCAACACAAGCATCCATCTCATTAGACCTCAGAGTAATTCGTAAATAATTTAGCAAGCACATGACTGCTTTTCCAGTCCATTTTTGATCTTAAGGAGATGAGAGATCTATAAACAGTGCATCGTTCTTTCCTGATGAATAGCACTTAATTAAATTAAGTGATTTCATTAAAACCGAGAAAAATAATTTGCAAATATTTAAGTTCTTCTAGTCATTAAATTCTGAACAAGAGACACATCATGTCTCACATCTAAAGCTGGCTTTCCTGTCAAGCCTCTTGGGTTTCTGGTACAACCTGCACTGATTCCCCACTTCAGCAACAGAGAGAAATTACCATCTGGAATCACTAAGTGTTTGTTTCCAGGATTCCCATGACCCAGACATGACTCAGGTCAACCAGGGAAGGGCAAAGAAGGAACAGGTTAGTGTGAAGTAGTAGAAAGAATGTTAGGCAAAACATCTGAAGACCCAAGTTCCAACTCCCATTCAGTCACTAATGTACTGTGTCATTCACATCCATATATGCACACACATAAAGATTGCTTATCTGTAAAAATTAGGTGAATTTAACCAAAATAATTTGAAATTCTCTTCCAGGTCAATGATTCTTAAACACCTTCAAAAAACTTAAGGAAAAAAAGAGCTATTTTACAAGATTCTAATATATTAATGTATATGTTGTGTGTCATACATACATATACATTATGTATCTATATACATATACTATGTATATATAATACATTTACTATGATATATCATTAATATGTAATACAATATATTAATGAACTATCTTGCAGCAGAGAATTAATACCTCCTTGCTCAAGAACATATTTATTTATGTTGACAAAATTTATATCAAACACAAGAGTAATATCCTATGAATATATTCACTAAATTCCACCCAGAGGCACAATTTTGAAAATTGAGATTAATGGAGCTATAAAAACCTACTTTGCCTACTCATGATGCTGAGAAGTCACCAAGGATGACTGTCACCAAGCATCTCTTCCAAGCTGTCCACATTATAATCACCTAGGACTTGACCACCAGGGCCTCCATAGCTCCTTGGAAGCTACATTTGGTAGCCAGCAGGCAGCAAAGCAAGATACACTTTCCCAGAGATGGCACTCTAGGTGTCCTGTCATTCAAATAGCCAAGTTCTTCCCCAGCCCATCACATCAGTTTATGTATTCAGTTTATGTCTTTAAAATGACAGAAGGTACCTTTCACCATACACAAAAATGAATTTAAGATAAAGATTTCAATGTAAGACCACAAACTAAACGTGGGGGGCATTTCCAAGATGGCTGAATAGGAACAGCTCCAGTCTACAGCTCCCAGCATGAGCGACACAGAAGACGGGTGATTTCTGCATTTTCAACTGAGGTACCGGGTTCATCTCACTGGGACTTGTCGGACAGTGAGTGCAGGAGAGTGGGTGTAGCCCACCGAGTGTGAGCCGAAGCAGGGCGAGGCATCGCCTGACCTGGGAAGTTGCAAGTGGTCAGGGAATTCCCTTTCCTAGCCAAGGGAAGCTGTGATAGACAGCACCTGGAAAATACGGTCACTCCCACCCTAATACTGTGCTTTTGCAACAGTCTTAGTAAACGGTACACCAGGAGATTATATCCCACGCCTGGCTCGGAGGGTCCCACGCCCACGGAGCCTCCCTTATTGCTAGCACAGCAGTCTGAGATGGAACTGCAAGGCTGCAGCGAGGCTGGGGGAGGGGTGCCAGCCATTGCTGAGGTTTGAGTAGGTAAACAAAAATGCCAGGAAGCTCGAACTGGGTGGAGCCCACCGCAGTTCAAGGAAGCCTGCCTGCCTCTGTAGACTCTACCTCTCAGGGCAGGACATAGCCGAACAAAAGGAAGCAGAAACCTCTGCAGACTTAAATGTCCCTGTCTGAGAGCTTTGAAGAGAGTAGTGGTTCTCCCAGCACAGAGTTTGAGATCTGAGAATGGACAGACTGCCTCCTCAAGTGGGTCCCTGAACCCCAAGTAGCCTAACCGGGAGGCAACCCCCAGTAGGGGCAGGCTGACACCCCACACGGTCAGGTGCCCCTCTGAGACAAAGCTTCCAGAGGAACGATCAGGCAGCAACATCTGATGTTCAGCAATATTCGCTATTCTGCAGCCTCCACTGTGGATACCCAGGCAAACAGGGTCTGGAGTGGACCTCCAGCAAACTCCAACAGAGCTGCAGCGGAGGGTCTTGACTGTTAGAAGGAAAACTAACAAACAGAAAGGACACCCACACCAAAACCCCATCTGTACATCACCATCATCAAAGACCAAAGGTAGATAAAACCACAAAGATGGGGAAAAAACAGAGCAGAAAAGCTGAAAATTCTAAAAATCAAAACGCCTCTCCCCCTCCAAAGGAACGCAGCTCCTCACCAGCAATGGAACAAAGCAGGATGGAGAATGACTGACGAGTTGAGAGAAGGCTTCAGACAATCAAACTTCTTCGAGCTAAAGGAGGAAGTTCGAACTTATTGCAAAGAAGCTAAAAACCTTGAAAAAAGATTAGACAAATGACTAACTAGAATAACCAATGTAGAGAAGTCCTTAAATGACCTGATAGAGCTGAAAACCATGGCACGAGAACTACGTGACAAATGCACAAGCTTCAGTAACCGATTCGATCAACTGGAAGAAAGGGTATCAGTGACTGAAGATCAAATAATGAAGCAAGAAGAGAAGTTTAGAGAAAAAAGTAAAAAGAAACAAACAAAGCCTCCAAGAAATATGGGACGATGTGAAAAGACCAAATCTACATCTGATTGGTGTACCTGAAAGTGATGGAGAGAATGGAACCAAGTTGGAAAACACTCTGCAGGATATTATCTAGGAGAACTTCCCCAACCTAGCAAGGCAGGCCAACATTCAAATTCAGGAAATACAGAGAATGCCACAAAGATACTCCTCAAGAAGAGCAACTCCAAGACACATAATTGTCAGATTCACCAAAGTTGAAATGAAGGAAAAAATGTTAAGGGCAGCCAGAGAGAAAGGTCGGCTTCCCCACAAAGGGAAGCCCATCAAACTAACAGCGGATCTCTCAGCAGAAATTCTACAAGCCAGAAGAGAGTGGGGGCCAATATTCAACATTCTTAAAGAAAAGAATTTTCAACCCAGAATTTCATATCCAGTCAAACTAAGTTTCATAAGTGAAGGAGAAATAAAATCCTTTACAGACAAGCAAATGCTGAGAGATTTTGTCACCAACAGGCCTGCCCTACAAGAGCTCCTGAAGGAAGCACTAAACATGGAAAGGAACAACTGGTACCAGCCACTGCAAAAACATGCCAAAATGTAAAGACCATCGATGCTAGGAAGAGACTGCATGACTAATGAGCAAAATGACCAGCTAACATCATAATGACAGGAGCAAATTCACACATAACAATATTAACCTTAAATGTAAATGGGCTAAATGCCCCAATTAAAAGACACAGACTGGCAAATTGGATAAAAAGTCAAGACCCATCAGTGTACTGTATTCAGGAGACCCAACTCACGTGCAGAGACATACATAGGCTCAAAAGAAAGGGATGGAGGAAGATCTACCAAGCAAATGAAAAACAAAAAAAAGGCAGGGGTTGCAATCCTAGTCTCTGATAAAACAGACTTTAAACCAACAGAGATCAAAAGAGACAAGGCCATTACATAATGGTAAACGGATCAATTCAATAAGAAGAGCTAACTATCCTAAATATATATGCACCCAATACAGGAGCACCCAGATTCATAAAGCAAGTCCTTAGAGACCTACAAAGAGACTTAGACTCCCACACAATAATAATGGGAGACTTTAACACCCCAGTGTGAACATTAGACACATCAATGAGACAGAAAGTTAACAAGGATATCCAGGAATTGAACTCAGCTCTGCACCAAGAGGACCTAATAGACATCTATAGAACTCTCCACCCCAAATCAACAGAATATACATTCTTCTCAGCACCACATCGCACTTATTCCAAAATTGACCACATAGTTGGAAGTAAAGCACTCCTCAGCAAATTTAAAAGAACAGAAATTATAACAAACTGTCTCTCAGACCACAGTGCAATCAAACTAGAACTCAGGATTAAGAAACTCACTCAAAACCACACAACTACATGAAAACTGAACAACCTGCTCCTGAATGACTACTGGGTACATAACAAAATGAAGGCAGAAATAAAGATGTTCTTTGAAACCAATGAAAACAAAAATCAATGAATCCAAGAGCTGGTTTTTTGAAAAGATCAACAAAATTGATAGACCACTAGCAAGACTAATAAAGAAGAAAAGAGAGAAGAACCAAAGAGACATAATAAAAAATGATAAAGGGGATATCACCACCAATCCCATAGAGATACAAACTACCATCAGAGAATACTAAAAACACCTCTATGCAAATAAACTAGAAAATCTAGAAAAAATGGATAAATTCCTGGACACATATACCCTCCCAAGACTAAACCAGGAAGAAGTTGAATCCCAGAATAGACCAATAGCAGGCTCTGAAATTGAGGCAATAATTAATAGCCTATCAACCAAAAAAAGGAACAGATGGATTCAGCGCCAAATTCTACCACAGGTACAAGGAGGATCCGGTACCATGCCTTCTGAAACTATTCCAAGCAATAGAAAAAGAGGGAATCCTCCCTAACTCATTTTATGAGGCCAGCATCATCCTGATACCAAAGCCTGGCAGAGACACAACAATAAAAGAGAATTTTAGACAAATATCCCTGATCAACATCGATGCAAAAATCCTCAATAAAATACTGGCAAACCGAATCCAGCAGCACATCAAAAGGCTTACCCACCATGATCAAGTAGGCTTCACCCCTGGGATGCAAGGCTGGTTCAACATATGCAAATCAATAAACGTAATCCATCATATAAACAGAACCAAAGACAAAAACCACATGATTATCTCAATAGATTCAGAAAAGGCCTTTGACAAAATTCAACAGCCCTTCATGCTAAAAACTTTCAATAAATTTGGTATTGATGGGACATATCTCAAAATAATAAGAGCTATCTATGACAAACCCACAGCCAATATCATACTGAAGGGGCAAAAACTGGAAGCATTCGCTTTGAAAACTGGCACAAGACAGGGACGGCCTCTGGGACCACTCCTATTCAACAAAGTGTTGGAAGTTCTGGCCAGGGCAATCAGGTAGGAGAAAGAAATAAGGGGTATTCAAATAGGAAAAGAGGAAGTCAAATTGTCCCTATTTGCAGATGACATGATTGTATATTTAGAAAACCGCATTGTCTTAGCCCAAAATCTCCGTAAGCTGATAAGCAACTTCAGCAAAGTCTCAGGATACAAAATCAATGTGCAAAAATCACAAGCATTCTTATACACCAGTAACAGACAAACAGAGAGCCAAATCATGAGTGAACTCCAATTCACAATTGCTTCAACGAGAATAAAATACCTAGGAATCCAACTTACAAGAGATGTGAAGGACTTCTTCAAGGAGTACTACAAACCACTGCTCAAGGAAATAAAAGAGGACACAAATAAATGGAAGAACACTCCATGCTCATTGATAGGAAGAATCAATATCGTGAAAATGGCCATACTGCCCAAGGTTATTTATAGATTCAATGCCATCCCCATCAAGCTACCACTGACTTTCTTCACAGAATTGGAAAAAACTACTTTAAAGTTCATATGGAACGAAAAAAGAGCCTGCATTGCCAAGACAATCATAAGCCAAAAGAACAAAGCTGAAGGCATCACACTACCTGACTTCAAACTATACTACAAGGCTACAGTAACCAAAACAGCATGGTACAGGTACCAAAACAGAGATATAGACCAATGGAACAGAACAGAACCCTCAGAAATAATACCATACCTCTACAGCCATCTGATCTTTGACAAACCTGACAAAAACAAGAAATGGGGAAAGGATTCCCTATTTAATAAATGGTGCTGGGAAAACTGGCTAGCCATATGTAGAAAGCTGAACCTGGATCCCTTCCTTACATCTTATACAAAAATTAATTCAAGATGGATTAAAGGCTTAAACGTTAGACCTAAAACCATAAAAACCCTAGAAGAAAACCTAGGCAATACCATTCAGGACATAGGCATGGGCAAGGACTTCATGTCTAAAACACCAAAAGCAATGGCAATGAAAGCCAAAATTGACAAATGGGATCTAATTAAACGAAAGAGCTTCTGCACAGCAAAAGAAACTACCATCGGAGTGAACAGGCAACCTACAGAATGGGAGAAAATTTTTGCAATCTACTCATCTGACAAAGGGCTAATATCCAGAATCTACAAAGAACTCAAACAAACTTACAAGAAAAAAAAACCCCATCAAAAAGTGGGCAAAGGATATGAACAGACACTTCTCAAAAGAAGACATTTATGCAGCCAACAGACACATGAAAAAAATGCTCATCATCACTTGCCATCAGAGAAATGCAAATCAAAACCACAACGAGATACCACCTCACACCAGTTAGAATGGCAATCATTAAAAGTCAGGAAACAACAGGTGCTGGAGAGGATGTGGAGAAATAGGAACATTTTTACACTGTTGGTGGGACTGTAAACTAGTTCAACCATTGTGGAAGACAGTGTGGCAATTCCTCAAGGATCTAGAACTAGAAATACCATTTGACCCAGCCATCCCATTACTGGGTATATACCCAAAGGATTATAAATCATGCTGCTATAAAGACACATGCACACGTATGTCTACTGCGGCACTATTCACAATAGCAAAGACTTAGAACCAACCTAAATGTCCATCAGTAATAGACTGGATTAAGAAAATGTGGCACATATACACCATGGAATACTACACAGCCATAAAAAAGAATGAGTTCATGTCCTTTGTAGGGACATGGATGAAGCTGGAAACCATCATTCTCAGCAAACTATTGCAAGGACAAAAAACCAAACACCACATGTTCTCACTCATAGGTGGGAATTGAACAATGAGAACACTTGGACACAGGAAGGGGAACATGACACACTGGGGCCTGTTACGGGGTAGGGGGAGGGGGGAGGGATAGCATTAGGAGATATACCTAATGTAAATGACGAGTTAATGGGTGCAGCACACCAACATGGCACATGTATACATATGTAACAAACCTGCACATTGTACGCATGTACCCTAGAACTTAAAGTATAATAAAAAATAAATTAATTTTAAAAAAAAAGAAAATGTGTAACATAATGGGGCTTATTCTGTTCCTTTCCATAAGGGAACATTAGTTAATGTTTCAATTCACATGTGCACACACACAAACATATACCCCACTAAGTCCTTTGATAGCAATGACTGAATATTCAACTCTACACCTCAGTTTAATAACATGAAAAATTAAACTCCTGAATTAACAGTGACATCTGGAATCAACATGAAGCCATAAACTGATTATGAATATTCTCCCATGAGCTGCTGTAAGCATGTTTTGTCTAAGCATATGGTTAGCAAGGATCCTTGTAACACTGCTTGTATGGCAAATAGCATTATTTCCCACGTAACCCCTGCCATTCATCTCACTTGACATGCTATTTGTTTTCAGCAGAGCAAGGAAGACAATATTAATGGTGTCACCCAAGTTATCATTATCAAGAAGTAAAATTTATGCCAGTAGTCACAATCCTGTATGGGAAAAATACCACTAGCAATAGATTATAAAAGGCCACTGAAAAGCCACCTTCCAAAGTGAATCAGGCAGGCTTTGTCAAAAGCATTTCTCATATTTCTCCTGTTCCTAAAAACCAAGAGTTTACCACCTCCCTTCCCTCCCCCAAAAACAACCTATCTCACAGAATAAGAAAGAGCTTAAGACTTTATCATTACATTTCTCTCTACTTGTGGGAAATTTTATTTTAATATGAACCACTTTTTCCTCATCTTAGATATCTGCTAAAAAGGCTTCTGAAGCCATAGGTGGGATGAAATAACAGATCTCCAAGATACTGCTAGAGTTAGTGAGCTTCAAATGCTATAATAGTAACAGATTTAATACAACAAATATTAACTAAGTGCTGACAAAGTACCAGCCCTAGCCAGCTCCTGGGGATGCAGACATACTAGGAGAGCCCTTATTAGCCTAGAGAGGAGGAAAGAGATTTAACCAAATATTATCCTGTGGAAAATGCAACAATGAAAATGTGAAGTAGCACAGAGAAGAGAAGAATGAAGAGCCTCAGGGAAATTTGAGAAGATGTCCCAGGTCTAACTACATATCAGAAGGCTTTGGAAGATGAATAGGCTTGGGATTTTGGTGCAAGGGGTAGATTCAAGGATCCAACAACCCAAAATAATAAAATTTTTCAAAATATCTTTAATCAGAACCTTATTGTAAGTTAATTGTCCATCACTGTAATGTTAAATCTGGCTCAAAAAAAATTTTTCATTCAATTTCCAAGCAAGAACAATAAAGACTACACGTTTACCAATTTTGGGTTACAACTAGAATAGAAATAGACCCTCCAAGCTTTTAACTCCTACAGTTTTTCCTGTTTGCACCTATTATGGATCACATCTGGATACATCAAAATATATACTCCTTTGGCCTCCTTTTTAAAAAAAATTACTTAATAAGTAATGCTTGTCCACAATCCTATTACGGTTATGTAATTTATATACAACTAAATAATTGGCATGGAGGATGCACACCATCTCAGTGATATGCTTCCCTTCAACCTTGGTTCCTCTGAGGTAATGCGCTAATGCACAAAAAGGAAGGACAAAAATATAAGCATTTTATTCAAAGCCCCTTTTATAACATTGCACTCTGCATTTTGTCCTGAGCTAACATGTGAATCTCACACAGTTCCGTTGATTTAGCCATCTTTAAATGCAAATTTAGTCATGGATGCCACTGAAACTCGAGTGAAAATCGATCAAGAGTGAAAGGAAATACCCAACTACTTAAAACTACAGATTAGGACAATTGGGATTACAAAAGATGAAGTCATAAACAGAATGCCTGCAATATAGAAAAGGGGACCCTGTTTTAAAAAATCAGATGCCAATACTTCCACTTTCCTAATACTTGAATTATTCTCCTCCCTTTATTTCACACTCAAAATTCACTTTCTCCACAAAAGACCTCCATGGCTAATCACAAGTTTACCCACTCAATGGTGAGGCTTTTAAGGGCAGGGACCTTGTCTCATTCATTGACAAATCTCCTTCCAAGTTCCCAGGCCTAATTGGGACCATCAAAATCACCCCATTACATGTTGACTGATTAAAGACTATGAACGAAACCACTTTAGACATTGCCCACGTTAAATAACGAAGAAAACACGACAAGGAAAATGGGCGAAATAAGTAGGCCACCAGAGGCTGAGTTGATTGTCAAGTCATCAGAATGTCTCCCATTTTATCCTCAGCTGGAGCTTAGCCCCCTACACCTCTGTGTGTGTGTGTGTGTGCGTGTGCATGTGCACATGTGCATGTACACACGTGTGTATGTGTGTGTTTAAAATGACAGGAGATGTCTTTTACCATATACAAAAATGAACTCAATACGGATTAAAGATTTCAATGTGAGACCTCAAACTATAAAAATACTAGAAGAAAACCTACAAAATACATTTCTCGACATCAGCCTTGGTAAAGATCAAAGATTTATGGCTACATCTTTAAAAGCAATTGCAACACAAGCAAAATTGACAAGTGGGACCTAATTAAACTAAAGAGCTTTTTCACAGCGAAAGAAACTATCAACAGAGTAGAAAACCTACAGAGTGGGAGAAAATATTCTCAAACTCTGCCTCCAACAAAGACCTAATATCTGGAATCTATAAGGAACTTGAGCAATTCAACAAGCAAAAAACAAACAACCCCATTAAAAAATGGATGAAGGACATGAACTGACACTTTTCAAAACATGACATAGAAGTGGCCAACAAACACATGAAAAAATGCTCAACATAACTAAGTATCAGAGAAATGTAAATCAAAACCACAATGAGGATACCATCTCACACCAGTCAGATGGCTATTATTAAAAAGTCAAAAAATAACAGATGCTAGCAAGGCTGTAGAGTAAGTGGAATGCTTATACACTGCTGGTGGGAATCCAAATTAGTTCAGCCATTGTGGCAAGCAGTTCGAAGATTTCTCAAAGAACTTAAAACAGACCATTCAATTCCAGCAATCCCATTACTTGGTATATACCCAAAGGAATATAAATTGTTTTACTAAAAAGACACATTCACTTGCATATTCATCACAGCACTATTCACAATAGCAAAGACATGGAAACAACCTAGGTGCCCATCAATGGTGGATTTGATAAAATGTGGTATATATCCACCATGAAATACTACATAACCATAAAAAAGAATGAAATCATGTCCTTTGCAGCAATATGGATGCAGCTGGAGGCCATTATCCTAAATGAATTAACGCAGGAACAGAAAACCAAATACTGCATGTTCTCACTTATAAGTGAGAATTAAATAAGTGAGAGCTAAACACTGAGTACACATGGACACAAAGATAGGAGCAACAGACACTGGGGTTTGCTGGAGGAGAGAAGAAGGGAAGGGGTGAGGGCTGAGGGACTGCCTCTTGGGTGCTGTGCTCACTGCCTGGGTGACAGGATCATTCATACCCCAAACCCCAGCATCATGCAGTGTTCCCATGTAACAGATGTGTACATGTATCCCCCGAATCTAAAATAAAAAAAAATTGAAATTACTTTTTAAAAAACTCAAAATGAATGAAAGACTTAAGCTTAAGGCCTGAAACTATAAAACTATAAAACTCCCAGAAGAAAAGATAAGGAAAAATCTTCTTAACATTGACATTGGCAGTGAACTTTTAGATGTAATGTCAAAGCACAAGCAACAAAAGAACAAATAAAAAACAAATAGGATTGCATCAAACTAAAAATGTATTCACACCAAAGGAAATAAGCAACAAACTGAAAAGTCAATGTAGGGAATGGAAGAAAATATTTGCAAACCATGTATCTGATATATAAAATACAAAAGGAACAAATAACCTGGTAAAAAAAAAAAAAAAAATGGACAATGGGGCTGAACAGATATTGGTCCAAAGAAGATATTCAAGCCACCAACAGGTATATGAAAATGGGCTGCACATCACGGATCACCGGGGAAGTGCAAATCAAAACCACAAGAAGGTATCACCTCATGCTTTTCGGTGTGGCTATTACTAAAAAGACTCAAGATAAGTGTAGAGAAACAAAGATGGAGAGAAACAAGAAGGCTTGTTGGTGGTATGCAAATTATACAGAAACTCTGAGAAAAAAGTATGTACATTTCTCAAAAATCACAAATAGATCTACCATATGATACAGCAATTCCGCTACTGGCTATATATCCAAAGAAAATTAAATCAGTATGTCAAAGAGATACCTGCATTCCCATGTTCACTACAGCATTATTCACGATTGTCAAAATATGGAAACAATCTAAAGTCCATTGACAGATGAATGGATAAGGAAAATATGATATCGGTATATAGAGATAGAGTGGAAGATTATTCAGTCTTAAAAAAGGAAAAAAAAACCCTGCTATTTTGCAACAGCAATGGATGAACCTGGGAACACTGATAAGTGAAATAAGCCAGACACAGAAAGAAAAATATTGCATGATCTCGCTTATATGTGGAATTTAAAATAGCCAAACTCACAGAAGTAGAGAGTACAATGGTAATTTCCAGGGGCTGGCAAGGAGAGGGAAATAGGGAGGTGATGGTCAAAGAGTATAAAGTTTCATTTATGCAAGATAAACAAGCCCTTGAGATCTACTACTGTACAGCGCAGTGCCTATTTTTAACAGTGTTGTACTGAATACTTGAAATTTGCTAAGCAGGTAGATCTTATGTTTAGTGTTCTTACCACACACAATAATAATAATAATAATAATAATAATAATAATGTGGATAGAAGAAACTTCAGGAGGAGATTGATGTGTTTATGGCCTTGATGGTGGTTATGGTTTCAAAGATGTATGCTTATCCCCAAACTCATCAAGTGGTATATATTAAATATGTACAGCTTTTTACATGCAAATCATCCCTCATTAAAGTGGTTTACAAAAATCTTACACACAAAACAATTGCTTTGGCTATCCTAATTACATTGCTTACTCAAATAAATTTTAGAATAAAAAATTAATAAATAAGTAAATGATAGGAGGAAAAAGGAGGACATTCTGCTCAAGCCTCCAGCCATTTCAACAATCCTCTCAAATGGCCCTGCAGTGCCCCATAGCAAAAGCCCACAGGATTCCATACTAGGTAAGCAGAAGTGGAAGGAAAGAAATGGATTCTAACTGCTGTAGGATGGGGCCTTGGCACCACATTTGGGGGCCACTTGAAAGATGGGCATTTGGAAGAGTAAACTAATATAAGCTCAACATGAGAATCAGCAAAACCACCCGGACAGTCTAGCGGCCCACAAGAATTAACAACACAACGCCATTTCCCTTTGTCTCACACACTTACAGGCAGCCATATTGAACTCAACACATTTAAGATTATTCTTTTTGAATCAAACCTCAAATATCTGTAGAAAAAAATCACTTTTAATAGTTGTTATTCCCTGCCATTATCATCAGAGTAGGTAATTCACTAAGCAAAATCTCAATCAGTAAGGCAACCAGTGTGATAAACACAGAGAAATGAAGGACCGGACCTATGACTTTTGTTCAGCCTCGCAGGTCACACACACTCAGTAGGCCAGGTCACTGAGATTTCAAACACAGAGGGCAACCAAGTTTTCTTCTAATCCTAATAAATGTGATGTGTGTTTCCTGCCTACAGAACTTCAATTCCCCCAACTCTAATATACACTGGCGCCCAGCCCCTCTTTTTGTTCTATCACCTTGCTTTTTATCTGCCAGTTGTGCCTTCCCCCACAGTCATTACAGGCACTTTCCCAGGCTTGCTCATCTCAGAACCAGAACTACAAATCTGTCAAAAGCCCTAGACCATTAGCAAAAGAGTCCATTCATAAATGGACACCCCTGGGGACGGTTGCAATGGAAAAACAAACAGGCATTTTTCTAACTTCCTTTTGTAGTCCTACATTCTTTCTTTTTTTTTTTTTTTTTAATTTTTATTTTGTGGGACAGAGTCTTGCTCTGTTACCCAGGGTGAAGTGCAATGGCACTCTCAGCTCATTGCAACCTCTGCCTCCCTGGTTCAAGTGATTCTCATGCCTTAGCCTACTGAGTAGTTGGGATTACAGGCACCCATCACCACACCCTGCTAATTTTTTGTATTTTTAGTAGAGACAGGGTTTCGCCATGTTGGCCAGGATGGTCTTGAACTCGTGACTTCGAGTGATCTGATCACCTCAGCCTCCCAAAATGCTGGGATTACAGGCGTAAGCCACGGTGCCCAGCCTATAGTTCTACATTCTTTAATGGAATTAACTTTTAATCTATTTGGCACAAAAAAGATTTGGAGAATGTAGGGAAATTTGGATACTAGAAAAACAGAATACTTTGGCGGGGGGAAATGCCTTTAATGAGCTTTCTATAATATACAGACTGATAGACTATTAAATAGCTTGTAAAAGATCCAGTTTTTTACTCTCTCTCTCACTCACACACATATACACACACACACCCACACACACACACACCATTCCTTGTCAGTGCCAATAGCAGCCATTTAGAAAGCCAACATAACAAAGTGAAAATGTAAGGAAAATCAAATGTTTTAATCCAGCCAATCCCAAAGTATGTCCTGAGCTCATGGCTTCATAAGATGTATCATTTTTTAAACTTCCATGGTCAAATGACTTTGACAACCTCCATATGTGTATTTCACTCTAGGATAATCACAATAAATGTTAGCCTACTGAAGTCTCTGTGAGGTCCTGCAGTTGTGGTTGGTTAATGAGCTTAGTTTATTTAACCCTGAGTCTCCCATAAAAATCTCTTTTTCTGTGTAATACCTAGAACACTTCCAGACATGCAGATTCACCCCATCTGCCTCCTCTTAGCTACCTCAACTACGACATTTTAGTATCAGAACTTGAGATAAAAGGAAAAGTCAGTAATTAGCTTTCTGTTCCACTATGGGTAAGCAAGAAGGAAGGGTTGCAATAATAAATTGAGCCCTGATGAGGAGAAGATCATACATGTGGTTTGAGACCATATAAAAATAGTGCTTGCTGAGTTTTCTTACTCCGTGGGTGCTTAATGTTCTCTGTCAGGGACCTGGGGACACAGAGCACACTGGAGAGCCTCCTCCAGCACATACCTGGGCCCTGCTGTGCCCTACCTGAGTAATGAATCCTCAGGACACAGCCAGGCCACAAGCCTTTTGACCATCTGGGAGAGAGATGCCACACGCCCAGGGGCCAGCATGGGCCACTTCCAGTCTATGAAGAGCCATCCGGAGTCACTTGTCTGGAAGATTCTGCCACATCAGCAACTCCACAGGCTTTAGTGACCCTGTCCTTCCACAAAAATCCTCACAGGGCCAGCACGATGGAAAAAGGGAAGGTTAGCCAGGAAAACCACCTCAGAGGCCTCCTGACCTGACCCCTGGTAGGAAAGGGATTACGTTACCCTCGGTCAGGAAGTGGTATTTTGAGCTCTCATCTATTTAACTGGGCATAGTTGCCTGGAAAAGTTGTCCTACTCAAAGCGTATTACAGTGATATGCATTTGCAGCACCAAATTCAGGATAGCAGGTAACCCTGGGGCGGAGAAAACAAGAAATGAGAAGAGACAGGCGTCCACAGGGGGCTCTTGATGGTGTTTGTTAATGGGCTCCTTCCCAAGCCAGATGGCAGTTCATGGTGTTTGTTATCATCTACTCTTGTATGTATTTGTAAAATATACAATCTAATTTTGAATGTAAACATGTGTGTGCATCACACCGTGGGCCCCCAAGGGAAAAAGTCCCATAGACACTAAGAGTGAATCAGGACTTCTGTCGTGCCATAGGTCATTCCAGGACACTTCAGCCCTACATTCATGAATGTCCAAACAGAGGATGATTTGATGAAAGCCTCTTTCCACTAGAACCTAAAACTGATAGAGTTGACAGCGTTAAGATTAAACTACACCACGAGGCCTGGCTGATACAGAAGTGCTGCATGGAGATGACATTAAGAAATCTCATTCATAACAAAAACATTATGAACTATTTTTAAAAAGAAATCTTGTCTTATTCAGCTAAAAATACGGCATGAGTTTAGGGAATTTTTTTTACCCCAAAACTCTCCCCAAATGTACTGCATCACCACCACCCGTGATGGTCACAGCACAGAATGGAAGGGTTCCTTCCCACCTGCGCCTCCTTTCCACCCGTGCTCCTCTGGGGCTGGGGCTGGGGCAGGCAGGAGGCACGGGGGAGCAGGACTGCAGCCCCTTTACTCTTAGTAGCTACTGTTGATCCACCTAACCCTGTCTGGCCACCAGGGCCTCTGGGGGGCAGGTGCCCCAACTCTCAGCATTAATGCAGTCCTTGAAGGGTTCTGCCAGAGTCTCCTCTCCACTCAGTTCTAGCTGTGTCCACCTCGACCCCCAGTTCCTCAGCCTCCACCACTCACAATTTGCAGGGGTCCCCTGGCCTCACCAGCAGACTTCTGGTGGGGTGGCAACAGCGCACTCAAGTTCAGCAACCTTCAGAGTCACTGTATGGGCTGACCGAAAATTCATCGAGCTCGTCCTCATAGCTGTCCCCTCTGCACCCTCTCCCATTCCCTTCTCCTCTACTCAGGGAGCACAGAGATGGGGCAGCAAGTCCAGCGGCTGAGACATTCTCCAGGAAAATGAAATACCAGTCTCCCCTCTAGCAGATGCCCCCAGCTTTACAGATGATCCTTCTAGAATCCCTCCCTTGACTTTGGGGAGGAGAAGCATCCACTGCCTCTCCCTCTGTCCATGAACACTGCCCCCCCCAAAAAGCTGCTGACCTCACACACAAAACCCACACACACCGCTTCTTTCCGTCATCTCCTTACAGTCCCAGAAGTTGCAGGGGAGGAGGGAGCACTGGGGGCATGTTGGTGGCAGGGCCCCTTTTCTAAAGTGACACTTTTCAGTAAGACCTGCAGGGAGGTGGCTGGCCCCCTCCGCCCGCACTTCCTCAAGCTTAGGAAATGAGGAGCTCAGTATCTTTTATCCTCAGCTTCGTTCCCCAGCCCCAGGTGCAGGAAAACAAGGCAGAATCTCACTTTGCATATTGCCACACATAGAAATAGGTGATCTGTGCATTCCTGCCACCCTCTGCTCTTCAGCTAACCTGGCGCTTCCCAAAATGTGTTCCGCGAAACACTGGCTCCACTGAAACCTTACAGTTGATACCTACGAAGAGGGCCCCAGTGGCCAGATACTTTTGGGAAGTTCTGAGTTACAAACATAATTAAGTAGTTGATAGCTAAATAGGTGGTTTTGTTTGTTTGTTTTAACTTCAGGACTTCTCAGAGCCTTTAAGATGTAAATGTGACTTGTGAGTTTCAAAGACAGGGATATGACAGACAGCAGTTCTCAAACTTATTGTTCACAGAAGCCCCATAAACATCTCAAGGATCAGATCGCAAGGATCAGACTTGGGAAAGGCAGCTGTTACCCAATCCCATTAATCCCTTCACACCCAGCTTAAGTCCCTCCCCTCGGGGAATCTTCAGGAACCCTTGCACCCAGCCTCCCCATCCCCTCCGGGCCAGGCCACAGTCATGCTGTCCTTTGTGAGGCACATGCTGTGATGGTGCCTCCCACCAGCCTTAGTAAACTCACAGGTACAGCTGCACACATCTTCTCACGTGCTTCACTTCTCGCCCGCTGACCCAAAAGCCACTTCTACCTCCTTCTCCCTTGTCATTTCCACTACGGAGGCTAGAAAAACCAAATAGCCACTATCCTAGCCTCCTCCATAGAAGAGTCCACGGGGGTAGCAGTGCCGACAATGGAATGGACGTGAAAGTCAGCTGGGGGGAACTGGGAAAGGCTAAGCCAACCCCCGTTCTTCCTGCCTCACTAGTAACACAGAAACGTGGGAGAAAGGATGAGATGAATGCATTTCATCGTGCTGTGTTCTCCACAGTGTGTGGAGGTGGTAAAGAACTTTTCAGTTACTTGCATTAAAGAAATGGAGCAAAATATTCTAAGATAGTGAACACTCAGAAAAATGTAGTTTTTCCACACGGATTTTTCTTCTCACATTAGAATGAAAATGTGCACAATATACTTGAAGTTCATGCCAATTTGATTTTTTTTTTAATCAAAAGATGTGATTCAGAAAAATCTGGGATGTTTCCCCAACTGGCCCCCTGCCATACTCTTCCCTGGAAATCCACCCCATCTGAGGTCTTTCTCAGATTTTTGCAGGTTTTGCTTTATTCTTTTTAAAATTTGTTTTCTTTACAGTAGTAACACATGTTCCCTTTAGAATGTTTTAAAATAGTTAACATCTGGCTGGACACAATGGCTCACACTGGTAATCCCAACACTGGCTGGACACAACGGCTCACGCTGGTAATCCCAACACTTTGGGAACCCAAGGTAGGGAGGATTACTTGAGCCCAGGAGTTTAAGACAAGCCTGGACAACATAGTGAGACCCGTCTCAACAACACCAAAAAAAAGTTTTAATTAGCTGGGCATAGTGGCATGTGCCTGTAGTCCCAGCTACATTTATACTGGTCTTTTGTCTATGCATTTATGTGTGTGTGTGTGTGTGTGTGTGTGTGTGTGTGTGTATATACGATCTTTTACAAAATCATATTATTGTATACACAGTTGTATACCCTACTTTAATAAAACAAAAGATCATAAATATTTCCAATGTCATCAATTTTTCTTAGAAAATAGATTTCAACAGTTGCACAATATTCTACTATACGAACATTTTTATGATTTATTTAACCTTTCTCCTACTGTTTCCAATTGTTTATTTATATAAATTAGGCTACGAACCTCCCTCTACATTTGTCTTTGTCATGATTGCACTCTCTTTTTCTGAGTCCAGCCCAAAAAGGAGCTGAGGAGGTAAAGAAACTGGGAAGCAGAGTTGGGGGACCAAGAGGGGAGGAGGAAATTCAGGCAATGGGGAGGGTCCTGGAAGCAAGAAGAGGACAAATTTCCAGGAGGAGCAAGTGGCCCTCTGTGTCCAAAACTGCCATGGGTCAGTAAGACGAGATCCAAGAACTGACCACTGCATTGAAGAAAGTGGAAGTCGCTGGTACCCTTGGTAAGGGTACAGAGCCAGACCACAGCAGGTTAATAAAATGTAGGAGAAGACAAATCATCTTTCAAGGAATTTTGTTATAATCGGAGGTAACTGAGGGGAAAGTGAGGTCAAGGGAGGGTGTTAGAATAATGGTAAATACAGGAAAATAGAAAGGGGGTAGCTGTCAGCTAAGCTGGAATTATTACGTATTATTTCAAATTAACAAAGATGTCAACAGTGCATACATTTAAATTTACCTCACTGAAGCTTCCATGAAACACAGAAAATGTTCCCTGTCTGGACACATTACACACATGTACCTAATGATAGGTATAGTGAGCATCTTGTCTGCGACAAAAGTCATGGTGAATGGACGTAGTACTTGTGAAAAACGACCAAAAAAAATGGCTATTTGAAACAGTGTTTTTTGTATGTGTTCACCATAAACACAAAGGTGGATACATGTAGCTCAAGGCAGGACTAACACATGAGTAAATTCACAAATTACGGTTGGTATGACCACTTATTATCAAGTCTGAGTATGTATTACCATTACCAAAAACATTCTGATTTAAGTCGACCAATGGCTGAAAATTGAACGGAAATTCTTGAATCTGGGCAAGCATGTTTGCCTGTCTCAAGCTCACATGGCACACACAGCTCAGTCAACAAATCCATCAGCTAGTACTTTAGAAGCATGAGAGCTTCTTACACTAGCATAATGAATTATTTTACACCATGTGCCTCAAATCTGGTGCCTGCTCCACAAGAAGTATCTAAAATTATTATAAGTGACACACAGACTTTTTTAATGGTAAAGTCATGATTTCACATATTTCAAATTCAAATAAGTTGATTTATGTGAATGAAAAAATACTAAATAAATAACTGTATAAATAGTATGAGACTGTTGCAAAAATTGTGAAAATGGCAGAGTAAAAACTAAAGTTTGGGAAGCTGATGAAATACAACCTCGTTCATCAACCGTTCTTCATCAAGGATACTAGCTGGTGTTTCATCATTAACCTACTTATGTGACAAGAATCCTACTCCCCACCACTCAACCAACTTGATTACCTTAAAATAAGATGAAGTTCCCAAACTACGCCGATGTTTTTAAAAATCATCAAGGAACATTTGTTAAATAAAATACACATTCTTAGACCCTATCTCAGATTCACTGGCAACAAGAAATCTGCACTTTTGACAAATTCCCTGGTGATTTCTAGGACTAAAGAAATCTGGGATATAATGACAGAAAGTACGTCCTTGTAAGTTCCCCTTGAAAGCAGATTTTAAAAATGATAGCTGAGGGGAGAGGAGATTTAGGAAAACATAGGTGGTTTCTCCATGTCTGCCACTTTAAATCTGGTCATTATGAATGAACACTGCTCTTTCCCCAGGGTCTATAGTACAAGGGTTTTACAAAACTAAAAATAAACAAAACAAATGAGTGTGCTCATAAAATGTCAGTGTAGGCCAGGCGCGGTGGCTCACACCTGTAATCCTAGCACTTTGGGAGGCCAAGGCGGGTGGATTACCTGAGGTCAGAAGTTCGAGACCAGCCTGACCAACATGGTGAAACCCCGTCTCTACTAAAAATACAAAAATTAGCTGGGTGTGGTGGCACGCTCCTGTAATCCCAGCTACTCGGGAGGCTGAGGCAGGAGAATCACTTGAACCCAGGAGGTGGAGGTTGCAATGAGTCAAGATTGTACCATTGCACTCCAGCCTGGGCAACAAGAGTGAAACTCTGTCTCAAAAGTAAATAAATAAATAAATAAATAATAAAATGTCAGAGTAATACTCTAATTCAGTACATGCTGAAGAGAATTGTGCACAATACTCTTTCCATTTGTATTTCAGTTCACATCCCAAAAGATGTGAACTAAAAATTGTTCATCTAGATAATGAAATTATTACCATAACTTTTTTATTTATGAGCACCTGTGCCCAAAAGATCTCAAGGTAAATTAGCATTGTACCACCAAATGTTCAAAATGAAATGGAAGTGAAAATTACTGAGAAATAGGGTATTTGATTACATTTCAAAGTGAGACTAAAACCTAGAAATAAAATATTTTGCACACCTCCCAAATTACTTCTAAGTGGCATAATGGAAATAGCTTAAAATTTCAAAATTATTCCAATGTATTTAAATTTTTTGAGTGCTAAGGATTGGGTATGGAAAAGACATTTACTACTTACCAAAGACCCATGGGCTCCTCCACATTCCCCAGCCTTCTCGCAGTTGGCAGGGCCATCTGTCATGTACAACCAATGGGGTGTGAGCAGAAGGGACTGTGTCATTTCTGGATCTAAACATTTATGAGCTGGTGTGCAACCTTCCACTCTCTGTTTCTCTTTTGCAGGGATTTTGGTGGCTTCCATGATGAAGATACAAGATGGAAACAGCCAGGATAGCTGAGTGACTGCCTGGAGGATGACTGCTCTTCACAGTTGCCTGGTTGCATCAGATGAGCCTTTGGGGTGTTAAGACGCTGATATTTTAGGATGAATTTGTTGGCCGGGAGCAGTAGCTCATGCCTGTAATCCTAGCACTTTGGGAGGCCAAGGCTGGTGGATCATCTGAGGTTAGGAGTTTGAGATCTAACCTGGTCAACATGGTGAAACCTCGTCTCTACTAAAAATATAAAAATTAGCCAGGCATGGTAGTGGGCATCTGTAATCCCAGCTACTTGGGAGGCTAAGACAGGAGAATTGCTTGAACACAGGAGGCAGAGATTGCAGTGAGCTGAGACTGTGCCACTGCACTCTCGCCTGGAAGATAGAGCAAAACTCCATCTCCAAAAAAAAAAAAGAATCTGTTGTCACAGCACAACCTAAGCAATCCTAATACACTTGTCAATCATGTGACTTCGCTGGTTTCCAACTCAGAAGTCTCTCCAGAGCAGAGGGAATTACTTCAATGGCTCTACCCAGACAATATCCACCCATGTAGAGACCAAACTTGACACAGAAAATCAAATCAAGAAACAAACCATTTCAAATTCCATGATAGAAAATAATAGGCCAAAGATTTATCCAGTTTAATTTAGCACCTTCCATAAAATCTCTATCATTCTGGCAAAGGAAAGAGTGCACAGTCAACAAGTAGTTCATGTGCTCCCCTACACTTCTCAGCCACTGGCTACCTGGGGCTACTGAAATTAATTTAAAGTAAATAAAATGAAAAATATACTTCCTCAGTCACACTGGCTGTATTCAAAAGACAAGTGTGACTGTTGTGGTGGTGGGCACCTGTAATCCCAGCTACTTGGGATGCTGAGACAGGAGAATCGCTTGAACCCAGGAGGGCTCAAGAGACAAGTGTGACTGGTGACACCATCTGGAACAGGGCAAAATATTTCCATCATCATGAAAATTTCTGCTGAACAGCTCTAGCTTAGAATACCCTTTCAATATCTACCCTCAAAGCCACCACCCCCTTTAAAAAAAAAAAAAAGAAAGAAACATATAATCAAAGAAAAAACAGTATATTTTCCACTCAAAAGAACTCTTAGACAAGACCTTCCAGCCTCTTTCCCAACTAATATTATCATTAATATTAATGAGATAAAACTGAGTAAAGCAACACTGAGAGAAATATCTACTAGATAAAGAAAGGCTTTACCGTAAGATTTACCATATGATAATAGCTCTTCAGGCTTTCGAGATGAGGCATGATTGCAAAATGATTATGTTACCTCTAACGTGGCGATATCCTTGTATTGGGTCTTTGGGTTTTGTCACCAAGATGCAAAAATCTTCCTGAAACAGGAAAAGCTAGTGAAGCTGATGATCATAACTGTTGCTGACACTGACTGACCAGAGCACCCAGTCAAACCCAACTGAGAAAACGGCATGGGAGTGTCTATGTAAACAAATATTCTGGGTGCAGTACCGTCCAAAATGATACTAGGATACACCTGACAGGGAGATGTTTCCCCCTGAGGGCAGATCAACTGCAATCTCACCACACTGACAAGAAGATGAAAATTCCAACTGGGCCAGTGCTTTCAAACGGAGGAGCTGTGAAGCAGAGGCTGTAGAAAAAAAGAGCTCCATATGAACAGGACAGCTGATGAGGGGGCCTCATCAGCTGTCTGACTCTTGACTGAAAACATCTAACTTAATGAGTAAAAATGATGATGAAAAGTATTTTCTGAAACGTGCGGGGCCCAGAAACGAAATGCATTAGTATGCCATCACTTTCCACTCCTGCCTACCTGTGCGGTGCATTTATGATACTCAAGCACCTCAGTTGACTTGTAAAATTATCCTACAATACAAAAAAAAAAAAAATCATCCTACAATGAGATACCAGTTTGCACCATTTTGCCTAAAACCCAGCATGCTGACGCCACCCAACTCTGGTGAGGATCTGGAGCTTCACTCACTGTTGGTGGGAATGTAAAATGGCTTGGCAGTTTCTTACAAGCTAAAAATTGTCTTACCATATGATCCAGCGATGAATTAAAATGTATGTCCACATAAGGTTTTTAAACCTACACATGAATGTTTATAGAAACTTTATTCATAATTGTCAAAACTTGGAAGCAATGAAGCTGTCCTTTCAAAGGTGAATAGCTACACAAACTGTGGTACATCCAGACAATGGAATATTGTTCAGCAATAAAAAGCAATGAGTTATCAAGCCACAAGAAGACCTGGAGGAACCTTGAATGTATGTTGCTAAATAAAAGAAGCTAGTCTGAAAAGACTAGCTTTTGATTCTAGCAATATATTATAGAAAAATATGGTGACAGTAAAGAGATCAGTGGCTTTCAGGGGTCAGTGGAGAAGAAGGGAGGGATGAATAGGTAGAGCACAAAGAATTTTTAGGGCAGAGAAACTATTCTGTATAATCCTGTAATTGTGGATACAGGACCTTATGCATTTGTCAAAGCCCATAGAAATGTGCATCGCCAAGAGTGAACCCTCATGTAAGCTATAAACTTCTTTAGTTAATAATCATATATTTATAATAGTTTATCAATTATAACAAACGTATTACACCAATGCAAGATGGTAGTAATAGGAGAGAGGGTAGATGGGAACCCTCTGTACTCTCCATGTACCCATGTACCTAATTTTTCTATATACCTAAAACTGCTCTTAAAAACATGGTATTAATTTTTTTTAATCATCTTGAATGTCCATTTCCTACTCTAACATATTTCAGGGCTACAAGCCTGCATAGAGTGCATAGGCATGTACACACACACACACACACACACACACACACACACACACACAGTGTCAATATTGAGGAGTGGCCACACTTTGAGAACCATCAGTCTATAGGCTTATTAAAGGTAAAGCTCCTCTATCTCTTATAGAGCTTTATCTTCTCTTCATCTCTAGCACTCCAGTCTAGACACCAGGGAGCCCAATGCATATCTGTTGAATGACAGATTCAATTAATTAGTCGATGCAGCTGGCTAAAAAATGTTGCCGAATTAATACATCCTGTGGACTCTAACAAGATGCAAATATCTAGAGACAGCAAAATATGAGTTTGGAGGAGAGGAAAGGAGTGGAGAATAGGGGTTAGCTTCTCTGCAGCACTTTCTAACTTACAGTTTAATGCTTTATATAATCATCTGCCAGTTAATTATTAGGCACACTCTTGGGAGACATAACAAAGAAAGAAAGAATTAACTGAAATTCCCTGCCTAGAAGGACTGGCTCTACTTTAAAAATTAATTTGCATAATATACGTGAAATACATTATGTCCAAATCAAAGTTGCCAAAAACAAAGAAATTTAGTTATTCTGATGTTTATCAATGTTCCTATAATTGCTTTTCTATAGATCCTATATGTTACAACTAGAGATTTTTCTTTGAAAAATCCTACTTAAAAACTACACTTCTTTCTGCAGTCCCAGCTACTCTACTCGGGAGGCTGAGGCAGGAGAATGGCGTTAACCCAGGAGGTGGAGCTTGCAGTGAGCCAAGATCTCACCACTGCACTCCAGCCTGGGCGACAGAGTGAGACTCTGTCTCAAAAAAGAAAAAACAAACAAACAAACAAACAAAAAACTACACTTCTTTGCACATAGCAGGAATCAGTAAGTATCTGTTGAAAGGAGGAAAGATAAATGTCAAGAAGACAGGGCAAGACTGCTTATATCCATATAAGGTACCCCATTAATTTTTCAGAGAGCAGACTACATCCTGAACTTTTTATAAACATGGAGTGTTCTTTCACGAGAGCTAGCACTGTAATACGTTCAGGCTACAGAGCTGAGCGACAAAGCCGGGGATATAACTTGCAATTTCTTACAGATATAATTACCTACATTTTTCCCACAGAAAAATGATACAAATGTGTTGATAATTACATTATACAAAACTATGCATTTTAAACTGAGCCAGAACATTAGAATATTATAGTGAATACACACCACGAAAACCCGTATTTGCTGCCTCTAGGTAACAAGATGATTGGTATGTAACAAGCGGCAAGGCAACCACATCTCCTTTTCGTTCTTGAGAGGAATTTCTTATTGCTACCAGGGCTTCATTTTCATCCCTGCAGCCAGTGCTCACATGAAGAGACGCATCTGATGAAGTGACTCCATGCATTTGAGTAGAGAGGGAAAAGGAAAGCCATCTCTACGTTTAATATCCTTTTTTCTCTGTAATGCATTTACCTCCTCCTTTCCACTGCAACTCTAAACGAAGTACAATTTAAGTTAAGCACCAAAATTTGTTACTTATGGAAGCAACTCCTTTCAAGTGCATGAATCATTAGCTTGTTTTATTTATCTATTTATGTGTCTTGCTCTGGAACAAATGTGAGACAGAAAACATTAACTGTTTTTAGGTGGGGACCTGGGGTGGATCACAAGACTAGGCAGTGCCAATTACGGAGAACATGCAAATACCTAAGTATGGGCCACTTCGAATTCAGTTCCAAAGGGCAATTGCATCCTAGTTAATAAATATGCACTGGTCCCCACTGTGTACTGGGCACCATGCTAGGAGCTAGGGACACAGTGGTGAGTACAACACAGAAGGTTCCTGCCTTTTTGATGGAGGGTACCTCCTAAAGGCAAGCTCCCAGCACCAGAAGTGGAGGTGACATGCCAGGTGCCTGCTAAATCTAAAATTTAGTTTGTAGAAGAGATGTTCTGAGACTTAATATCTGCCTCTAAATATCTGAATCACCATATTTTATAAAAAGAAAAGAGTTATTTGGTACAGCTATAGGCCATAAATGGGTACACTGGGCAAAAGGCAAAAGGAAACCAACATGGGCCCAATAGAAGAAAGAATGTTTTAATAAATAGGCCTGTTAAAGAATGGAAGAGGTCACATGAGGTGTTCTAGAAGAGGTGGGCAGACACATCAGGATGGTACCAGGAAGCTGGCTGTGAGGGGGAGAAGCAGAGGCAAAGGGCAGCAGAAGTTACCTCCAACTTCATGATTCAGGGGACTCCAAATCAAACCACAGAAATGTCTTGAAAATCTCAGCCCTCACAATTTTAGCTTTAATGGGAAGCTTTAATGATCATATAATGATATAAAAGGCCATCATTTCCTTTGTCCTCTGCCATTCAGAGTCAGACAGAAACACTAAACACTGATTCCTGATGGCTATGCTGGGTTCCAGTGCACCATGTGGCTTCAAAATGCCATTTGCCTCTCTGGAAAAGGAGAAACTGGGGTTCTGGAAACCAAAGCACACGGTAGTAACTACTATGAGGGCAAAGATAGGCCCCCATGAGTGATTTGCTTTGGTAATTACCACAGTACAATTCTCAGTAGTACTGCTAATGCTACTGATATTGACTGCAAAAGACTATCGGAAAGGGCAGAATTTCTAAAATGACCCCTTAATGACGTCCTGCCCTAACCCCCAAAACCTATCAACATGACGAAAGAACCTATCCTATGATTGTGCTGTGTTGCATGGCACAGTTACTATGCTATGTTATATGGCACAACTGGCCATCAGAGAGGGAAATTATCTGCATTATCCTGGTGGATCATACACCCTATAGCCCTTAAAAGCAGAGAGCTTTCTCCAGCTGATGACAGAAGATAATTCAGAGAGATTCAAAGCACAAGAAGGATTTCATGCATCGCTGCTGGCTTGATGTTAGAGAGGGGCATGTGATAAGGACTGTGGTGACCTCTAGAAGCTGACAACCAGTAAGAAAACGGAGACATCAGTTCTACAACTGCAAAGAACTGAATTCTACCACCAACCTGAACAAACTTGGAAATAGATTCTGCCTCCCAGCTTCCAGTGAAAAGCCCAGCTCTGCTGACACCTTGAGAGCAGCTTTGTGATACCCTGAGTATAGAACCCAGCCTGCCCAGACTCCTGGTCTACAGAGCTATCTAAATGGGTGTTGGTTTAAGCCACCGAGTGTGTGGTCATTTCTCACACAGCAATAGATAACCAAGGCAAAATCCAAAGGGTGATCATGAAGCACTGTAAATTAGACACAGGATCGGAAGGGCCAACACTCCAGGGCCACATCTCCACCAGCCAAGTGGGCCAGTCGAGTTCAGATTCAGAGAAGCCTGAGGAAAGCAACGCCACAGTTGAAACTGTGGACAGAAAAGGCTCAGCTCATTGGGGCAAGAAGGAAAAGGGAAGCTACAGCTTGAGGAGGTCGTGTGTGATTAACACTAACTGGAACTCTCGTGCAACTCAGGGAAACCAGCTGCTCTGTAACTGGTGACAAGGGTGGGAGTGGGGAGGTGGTAAGAGAAGAGAATACACTCCACATCCTGCCGGAGTTTGGGGTGTGCACTGAGTGCTGCTGATGCCAGATGCTACATGGCCTCGGGGTTTGTGCTGCTCTGTGGTGATGGCCCTTGGAACGGAAAACGGGCCAGCCCTTGCCAGCTTCCCCTTCAAGGCCAGGCCAGTGCCTATCATCTCCTGAGCTTGACTTTCACACAAACGGAAAGCACTACCAATGACTACAGACATTCAAGCGGTCTTGGGCTCCCTAAAACTTCTCACTACCCAAGGGCACAGTTTTCACCTCCTAATGTGTCTCCCTGTGTTTGCTCTCTCTCCCTAGGGCCTATTCTCAACACAGCAAGTGAGTGATCCTCTTTAAAAGCACACAACAGACCATGCCATTCTCCACCAAAACCTTCCAATGGCTTCCAAAGCTCTTCAAGTGACCTATAAGACCCTCAGGTTGTCTGCCACCCCCTCTCTTGGCTTCTTTCCCAGTCCTCTCTTCCTCCCTCACGTCCTTCACACTCGCCAAGCTCCCTACCCTCTTAAGACCTTTACATCTGTTCTCTTTCTGAAATGTTCCTCTCCCAGCTATTCATTTGACTCCCCCCCGCCACCCCACCACTTCTTTCAGGCCTCTCCTCAAATATCACCTTATCAGAGACACGTTCCCTGACCACTCTGTAAAGAACAGTACTTCTTCCCTACCTCTTCATCCTCTAATCCCCCTTACTCAACTTTATTTTTATACGTAGAACTCATCACACCATCTGTCATAATTTTATTGGTATGAGTGTCTGTTTATTGTCAGCCTCTCCCCACTAGAATATAAGCTCCATGCATCTGTTGTTTACATCTGTATTTCAACATCCTCTCATGGTACCTTGCATGGTAAATATTGATAAATGAATTAATTAATTACAGGAAACCTTCTGGGAGATGTTGGGTCCTCAGATTGGGTCAACTAACATCAAACAACACGCAACATTGGGTTCGAGGTCCCAAAATAGTGAGGTGTCAGAGTTGCTACTTTCTTGATTCATTCTTACGGCAAAAAAATTATCATGCATTTACTCTGTGCCATGTGTCTATGCCTGTCATGAGATTTTCTTCCACAAAGCAGGAGAGTCCCCCTCCTACAATAATGCATCAGGTAAAACACCAAGGGACGTTTTACAATGATTCACATAAAAGCAATGGAACAGTCTAGAAATATCCACTTTACTGTGAAATCTCATAAAATACAATATAAATCTGTAAACAGGTGAGAGAGCTCAGAACCGTTACTCAAAAGGCTGACTTTTCTCTCTCTCTTATTTTTTCCAGCCTACTACTTTTCTGTATTTATCTACTTGAAAGTGCTCAAGAAGGACACTGAAGGCTATATAAGACATTATCCCGGTTGGCAAGTCCTCTAAGATCAGCCAAGTACCGAGGCCACCAGATTGGCAGCTGGGGCTGTTTTGTTTACTAAGAGGAGTACTTACAGATGGGGGTGCTGAGTAGAGAGACGACAGGACAGGTGGCCTGAGAGAGCCTGGAGGAACGGGAGAGCCACCAAGGTCCTCCTAACAAGGTGATCAGATTTCCACCTCCTGACTCTGCAGCTGCAAAGTGCACCTGGCCTGCAGGTTCAGCACAAGAACTGTGTTTCCATAAAGGTCAGCTTCAAAATCATCAAAAAGTGACCTGCTCATGGTGCTGCCTGAGCACTTCATGAAGAACATTCACAAACACAATTTTCCCTTCAATAGGTAGATTCCATCCTGAGCTGCCTAAATAATTAAGTTCTCTCCTAGGATGAGGGAAGAAAGTGTTGTGGCCTTAGCACAATTGTCCTGCATTGCATGTTTACAGATTTGGAGAATGAAGGTCCTCCATGATCCCGGAGATTATGGCTGCAGAAGAACTCTTGAGAATCCAGAGGCCCCTCGACCTAGGAGCTTCATTCTGAAACAGACAGACAAGCATCTGCTAGAGGAATGCAAAACGGAAGATGGAGTCCCCCAACAAGGACTTGTGCAAACTGCACCAGCTCCCCATGAACACCCACCCTGCAGCTGATTAGCCGCACTGGTCAGCTCTGAACTCGTGAACTGCAGTAGGAAGAGTCGATAACTTCATCCCTGGATGAGTCGGTTGTTCTCACATATTTGCAGTTATTTTTCTTTTTTTTTTTTTTTTTTTTTTTTTTTTGAGTTGGGAGTCTCACTCTGTCGCCCAGGCTGGAGTGCAGTGGCGCGATCTCGGCTCACTGCAAGCTCTGCCTCCCGGGTTCACGCCATTCTCCTGCCTCAGCCTCCTGAGTAGCTGGGACTACAGGCGCCCGCCACCGCGCCCGGCTAATTTTTTGTATTTTTAGTAGAGACGGGGTTTCACCATGGTCTGGATCTCCTGACCTTGTGATCCGCCCGCCTCGGCCTCCCAAAGTGCTGGGATTACAGGCTTGAGCCACCGCGCCCGGCCTGCAGTTATTTTTCAAAAATTCCTGTACATTTAAGAGTTTATTAACTTTTTTAAAAAGTTAAAGCTAGCAAAGTAGTTTGTAATAGCCAAAACTAGAAGCAACCTAAATGTCTATCAGTATAATGTTTTAAAGAAACTAAATAATGGAATACGGTCATGTGTCATTTATCAAGGGGGTTACATTCTGAGAAATATGTTGTTAGGCAATTGCATTGTACAAACCTAGCTGGTACAGCCTACTACTCACCTAGGCTATGTGGGAGAGCCTATTGCTTCTAGGCGACAGATCTGTATAGCACATGACTGTACTGAATACCGTAGGCAATTGTAACACAATGGGAAGCATTTGTGTATCTAAACATTGAAAAGGTACAGTAAAAATGGACTTAAAATGGCTCCCCTATCTAGGGCACTTACCATGAATGGAGCTTGCAGGACTGGAAGTTGCTCTGGGTGAGTACGCAGTGACTGGGTGTGAAGCCTAGGACTTTACTACACACCACTATAGACTTAGACTTTATAAACACTTTACACTTAGGCTACACTCAACTAATTTTTTTTAATTTTCTTTCTTAAACAGTAAATTAACCTTAGCTTACTGTAACATTTTTACTTTATAGCTTTTAAATTTTTTAACTTTTTGACTTTTGTAATAATACTTAAGTTAAAACAAAAACACATTGTACAGCTGCACAAAATATTTTCTTAATATCCTTATTCTATAAGCTTTGTTCTATTTTTATATTTTTTAACTTTTTTAATTTTTTAAACTTTTTTATTAAAATCTAAGACACAGATACATTAGCCTGGGCCTACACAGGGTCAAGACTGTCAATATCACTAGTCTTCCACCCCCATATTTTATCCCACTGAAAGGCTTTCAGAGGCAATAACATACATGAAGCTGTCATCTCCTATGATAACGATATATCAACCAGGCACGGTGGCTCATGCCTGTAATCCTAGCACTTTGGGAGGCCAAGGCAGGTGGATCTCTTGACATCAGGAGTTCGAGATCAGCCTGGCCAACGTGGTTAAATCTCATCTCTACTAAAAATACAAAAATTAACTGGGTGTGGTGGCGCATGCCTGTAATCCCAGCTACTCAGGAGGCTGAGACAGGAGAATCGCTTGAACCTGGGAGACGGAGGTTTCAGTGAGCCAAGATCACACCACTGCACTCCAGCCTGAGCAACACAGCAAGACTCCGTCTCAAAAAAAAAAAAAAAAAAAAAAAAAAAAAAAAAATATATATATATATATATATATATATATATATATATATATCTTCTGGAATATGTCCTGAAGGACATCCCAGGGGCTGTTTTACAGTTTACATTTTGTATGTAAGTAGAAGGAGTACACTCCAAAATAACAATAAAAAGTATAGTATATTATAGTATATGTATTTATATTAAATACATAAACCAGCAACATAGTCATTTATTATCATTATCAAGTACTATGTACTGTACATAATTGTATGTGCTATATTTTGTATGACTGGCAGTGCAATAGATTTAACACCATGTAAAACACTGAGCTACAATATTACAGCATCCTATACGCAGTCTGGTGCCTGACCGCATTTATAGAATCTACTCCCATACATCAGTGAGAATTAAAGAATTACAACTATAAGCAACAAGGATGAATCTCACCAATATAATGCTGAGCACAAGAAGCCAAATGTAAGAAGACAAAAGGGTATATACTGCCCAATGCCTTTTACATAAAATTACATGAAGTTCAACAACAGGAAGCACTAACCTATGATGTCAGAAGCCAAGACAGTGGTTACTCTCAGGAAGTGGTGTCTGTGAGGAGGCAAAACAGGGGCTGCCGGGGTGCTAGCCATGCTTTGTTTCTGGATCTAGCTGCTGTCATCAAGAATATGCACTTTATGAAAACATCATGCCACACGCACACTTATAACTTTGCATACTTTACTGTATGCACATCCTACTGCAACTGTTTAGAAAAAAAGTAGTTCATGGATTATTCTCTTGACTATTGTTAACAAACGGTTTGTGAGTGCACACTGGTCTACAAACTCCCATAGAATTGGCCCCAATCATCTCTCCAACCTTGTCTCCTTCTATGCTGCTTGTTTAATGCTTGACTCTCTTCCTGTTCTTAAGCCAGCCACAAAGCCAGCTCAGGGCCTTTGCACTGGCTGTCTCTTTGGCTTGGAAAGCTCTCCCTGCCCTCACCCCAGCAGACACCACAGTGCCGGTTTCTCACGTCCCTTGCAATTTTATTCTAATGCAGGGAATGACAAACTGCAGCACATGTCCAATCCCAGCCTTCACCTATTTCTGTAAATCAAGTTTTACAGGCATACAGCCACACTTGTTCCTTTATGCACTGTCTACAGCTGCTTTGCACTACATGAGTTGTTAAGTAGCTTGCTGGCCAAGTCTAAAATGTGTAGTATCTGGTCTGTTACAGAAAAAGCTTGCCACACAAAAATAAATGTCCTGTTCCCAGGGAGGTCTTCCTAGACCACCTCATTTAAAACTGGAATCATCCCCACTGCTTTTCCTTTCCCCCTCCCCTCCCTGCCTCCTCCCCAACTTTTATTCAAAGTATTTACCAACAACAGATATACTTAATATTTTACTTATTTTTTTGCCTCCCTTCAGGAGAATGTAAGCTCCATGAGGACCAGAATTTCTGTGTGTTTTGTTCTCTAGCTGTATCCCTAGCACCTCAAGCAGAGCCTAACAAGATACTCAGTCACTTATGTGTTGAATTGATGAGCACACCAAACTCAGATGTTATACCAGGTGCTACACTGACCTATTTTACAATCTTTAGCTCATTTACATTCTTTGCCTCATCTAGAAGACTTTTTCAATATGGGTTAGGTTTAAATTCAAACGAGATCTTTGGCAGGCTCAATTTCTTTCAAAAGTTCAAAAGCAGCAGTAGCCATAGCCAAAAAGATGCAATATTAGCAAAAAGGGGAGGAAAGAGAAGGAGTATCGTTATTAGGTTTGTCTACTTTAAACTGAAATAAATCTCAAAGCTGAATAGCTGCTGTCAATAAGAAACCACTCCCCAGGAGCAGCTCGTTTGATTGTTTGGTCCTGTGGTCCTTATCCTGGGAAAAAGCAGGGAGCTGACGGCAACAGAAATAATTGGATTCCTGGCACACTTCCAGAGTTATTTTCCAGTCTTCAGTAAGTCCTCACTTTCTCCCACAACAAAACAGTTCCAAGGATGGGATCTCTTGGCATTGCTTCTTACTACTGCATATGAATCTACAATTATATCGATATAGAATTTAATTAAAACACAGAGAGAGAGAGAGAGAGAGAGAGAGAGAGAGATCCAAAGATTGGGCTCTACTCATTCTTTGAGAGCCTAGAAAAGGTGGAAAACACACACTGTCTGTGTGATGGGCTTGGTGTACCGTGTCTTAAACAAAAACTCGTGACCGTAGAAACTTTCGTGACTTAGGTTGTAAATACAACAGAGGATGACATCTGTAACTTACTTTTGAAAGCAAGTTGCTTTAAATCTTCATTTTTTGTACAGATTGCGTAATAATTAAAAATGGCTGCTGGAAAGCAGGAAGCCAACCTTGAAGGTGTGAAGTTCAGGGCAGTGGTTGGGTCACAGTGTCCCCTAGCCCCGCAGATGAAAGAGGTTTGAATATGAAGGATGCCCCATAGTCTCGAGGCAACCTGGGAAGAGGAGGGCTCCAGAGACAGTCTTCTCACCACTTCAAATGTTAACCCCCAAAAGACCTCCCAGCTACTTAAGGAAAAAATGTATAGTCAAGATGCAGATGGAAGTTATCAGGGAAAACCAAATCCAAACCACAATGCCAATCCACTTTAACATTTCAAACCCATTAGAATGACTACACTCAAAAAGTCAGATAATAACCAGTGTTACTGATGGAGACGTGGAGACGTCAGGATCCCTATGCATGGCCGGCAGGTAAGGTAACACAGTGCAGCTGCTTTGGAAAGCAGTCTGGCAGTTCCTTGAGAGGTTAAACATAGAGTTACCACATGCCGCAGCAATTCCACTTCTAGGTAAACGAAAGCATATGTCCACACACAAAAATAAAACCCATACATAAATACTCATAACAGCACTATTCCTAGCAGTCAAAAAGTAGAAACAACTCAAATGTTCATCAACCAATAAACTGTGGTACGTCCATACAATGAAATAGTATTTGGCAATAAAAAGAAAGGAAGTACTGATAAACACTAAACGTGAGTGAACCTTGAAAACCCTGTGCTAAATGGAAGAAGCCAGTCACAAAGACCGCATACTGTATGATTCCATTTCCATGAAATCAACAGTAACACAAGGTAAATTTCCCCAAAGACTGGGGGAAATGCAGAGGGTGGGGGGAGTGACACTGAAGACCCATATGGGTTTCCTTCTGGAAGGATGAAATGTCCTAAAATTGACTGTGTTGATGGATACACAATTCTGTGAATATACTAACCACCGTGGAATTATACACTTCAGGTGAATTGTACGTTACATGTATTAGATCCCAACAAAGCTGTTCAAAAAAGACATGTGGGAGGATCCCACTCACAGACTCCCAACAGCACCAACCTTCCTTAACAACAGGCACTTGGTCCCTTTTAGAAGTTTTTCCCTGGCCAGGGCTAACTCATTCATCTATGCCTGGTGGATGTTACCAGGTTCTCCTTCCCTATTTAGTGACTTACTTAGGAAATGACTAATAAACAGAACCTGGGTCATTTTACAAAATATAATGCACTGTATACACTCACAATCATAGGTTCTGTTGATTTCTCCAGTAGCCTAACAGCCAGAGAGACAGCGGTGAAGCTCAGAGAGGGCCCAGAGAAGGAGGGAGGCTGAGGAGGGAATTAGCTGAGCCCAGGATGCTTGTTAGGCGCCTCTCCTTTCTTTCCACTTAAGCCCTCCTGGTAGGAAAATGGATCAAACGGAGTGCTCTCTGGGTAGCCAGAGTGTTGAAAATGGCTCTCAGGTATTTTGCAAAATATGATACCATAAAAATAAAAATACTCAAAAGCACCAAGGTACCATTTGGAGAGCCAGGAAAGAGCGCCAAGAAGGTGAAATATCTGGCTGATGGCTTCAGGGATTTTTTTCTCCCCAGTTCATTAACAGAAAATAAATAAATAAAGAAGTAGCTGCTGTACCTCTTGGCTTGCATTTCAGCACAGTTTTCCGTTAGAATTCAATGCAAGGAAGCACGTCTACCACAACACCTAAATAATTCACAAGTGCTCAAAATACCAGGGACCCATGTCAGGGATGAACCCGCTCCCAGGACCATGTTGATGGGGTTGCGGGGGTGTCTCCAGCTAAAATCCTAGGAACAGGTGGTGCCTAGTCTGCTCCCAACGGCCCAGCACTCACCTGGAAGGCAGAAACCTTCTTTTGCAGGGCCCCTTTCTGAAGTGACTGCTTAGATTGACATCTCTAGAAATTACACCTTAGTATGTTAAACTTCAAGATCTTGGACAGACCCAGGTTCAAATCTCAGTCTACCACTTACTGGCTGTGTGACTGGAGACAAGTACCCAACAGCTCTGGGGCTCATTTTCCACACCTGTAAAATAGGGACATCAATTCCCACTTCCTAGGACTGCTTTTGGGGATTAAATGAGATGAAAGGTGTTTAGCACAGGGGTTGGCACATACTAAGTGCTCAACAGATTGCTGCCATTATTATTATTTGGTAAAGTGTGCTCATTTATTTGTTCTTTCAGCTAACCAATATTTTTATTAAGCCCCCACAGTTTCAGGCACTGGGGATGTTCTAGACCCTGGGGTGCAGGAACATCCCTGCCTTCATGGAGCTGCCAGTCTATAGGGACAACAGAAAACAAACAGGCACACAAGGAATGAACAAGTTAATAAACAACCATAAAAAGCAGCAGGTGGGGCCAGGGGTGGTGGCTCACACCTGTAATCCCAGCACTTTGGGAGGCTGAGGCAGGTGGATCACGAGGTCAGGAGATCGAGACCATCCTGGCTAACATGGTGAAACCCCGTCTCTACTAAAAATACAAAAAATTAGCCAAGCGTGGTGGCGGGCACCTGTAGTCCCAGTTACGCAGGAGGCTGAGGCAGGAGAATGGTGTGAACCCGGGAGGTAGTGAGCCAAGATCGTGCCACTGCACTCCAGCCTGGGCAACAGAGCAAGACTCCGTCTCAAAAAAAAAAAAAAAAAATTAAAAAAAAAGTGACAGATGGTAATGTGATGGAGAGTGGCTGGGAGTATCACTTTAGAGAGAAGACTCACATAGTATGTGTCTTGGGGCATTAAAACTTTGTTGGTTTAGCAATTGGTTACTGGCTGATCCATTCACTGGTCACAGAACCTTTCTAAACCCATCTGCAGAAATGACAGTAGGGACTACTGTGGTAGCATATACCCCCAACATCCTCAGCTGCGTGTCATGCTCACGTACTACCTGAGCAAAAAGATCTCCAGCCCTTCCCTTCTGCTCACCTCTTCTTGAAGGCCAGCACTCCCTTCCCCTTATCCCTACTCTCTGGAGTCCCTGGGATCTGAGAAAGTCACTATTTCTTGGGAGGAATCTCACACTTCAGGTGTCTTTCAGAATCTTGGACTGTTCTTCACATATCACTGAGACAGTGGAATTTTAAACACACCCCTTGGGAGGAAAGGTCCTCTTTGAAGACATCCTAAGTCTGCAAGACACGGAAGTGAGCAGAGAAAGGGGAGCACATAGAAGGTGCTCCATGGATTCCCATCACACTGCGAAGCAGGGAAATAAAATGACACAATGAAAGAAGCAGTAAAGACACGCCCCCAAAACCAAAACCAGGAGTGACTATCAACCATCTGTCACAAATGCAAACCCTCCAGAGAGAATAAGGGTGCTTAGAGAAACATAGAGAAACATAAATATCAAGTGGCTCCGACATTCATAGAGGCATTCAGAACCTGAGACAAAAACCCAACAGATCTTACCTCTAGATCTGGAAGTATGAGCCAACCTAGCCCTACAAAGCATTTCTCCAGGTCATTTGGCCACACAAAACTACACCTCAATGGAGTTAGTATTACTTGCTACTAACTGATGGCCAATATTGTTTTCTGGAAAGAAAAAGGAAATTCTGGAAGGTTGCACCCAAAATATCTGCAGAGAGTACTAACCTCTGAGGAGCACATCTAGAATCAGATGTAGGAAGATGATTTACTTTTCACTGGGTAATCTTTTCTATTATTTGATTTTTATTATGGCTTTTATAATTATTATCAAAGAGAAGAGATTTTATCTTCAAAATAAATGAAAGAGAGAAACTGCTGATTGAGAGGTATGGTTAACTTATCAATAATTACAAGTTTGAAGAGTTAACTTCCTTTTGCTTAATGATTATACATCCTTTATTTCTTGATACAAAGAGAAAACATCACAACATTAACCAAAGTCATATAATAATACCTTACCATGAAGTAGAAAGAAATATGAAAATGGGATTCCCAGGCAAGATGGCCAAATATGAACAACTCCAGTTTGCAGATCCCAGCGAGACCAACACAGAAAGTGGGTGATTTCTGCACTTCCAACTGAGGTACCCAGTTCATCTCATTGGAACTGGTTAGACAGTGGATGCAGCCTGCGGAAGGTGAGTAGAAGCAGGGTGGGGCGTCGCCTCACCCAGGAAGCACAAGGGGTCAGGGAACTCCCTCCCCTAGCCAAGGAAAGCCCTGAGGGACTGTGCCTTGAGGAATGGTGCATTCCAGCCTAGATGCTACGCTTTTCCCATGGTCTTCACAACCCGCAGACCAGGAAATACCCTCAGGTACCTACACGACAAAGGCCCTGGGTTTTAAGCACAAAACTGGGCGGCCATTTGGGCAGACACCGAGCTAGCTGCAGTTTTTTTTTTTTTCATACTCCAGTGGTGCCTGGAACACCAGCAAGACAGAACCATTCACTCCCCTGGAAAGGGGGCTGAAGCCAGGGAGCCAACTGGTCCAACCCCACGGAGTCCAGCAAGCTAAGATCCACTGGCTTGAAATTTCTCACTGCCAGCACAGCAGTCTGAAGTTGACCTGGAATGCTTAAGCTTGGTGGGGGGAGGGGCGTCCACCATTACTGAGGCTTGATTAGGCGGTTTTCCCCTCACAGTGTAAACAAAGCCACTGGGAAGTTTGAACTCGGCGGAGCCCACCAAAGCTCAGCAAAGCTGCTGTAGCCCAACTGCCTCTCTAGATTCCTCCTCTCTGGGCAGGGCATCTCTGAAAAAGAAAAGGCAGCAGCTCCAGTCAGAGGTTTATATCTAAAACTCCCATCTCCCCTGGACAGAGCACCTTGGAGAAGGGGTGGTTGTGGGCGCAGCTTTAGCAGACTTAAATGTTCCAGCCTGCCAGCTCTGAAGAGAGCAGTGGATCTCCCAGCACGATGCTCAAGCTCTGCTAACGGACAGACTGCCTCCTCAAGTGGGTCCCTGACCCCCATGCCTACTGATGGGGAGACACCTCCCAGCAAGGGTTGGCAGACACCCCACACTGGAGAGCTCCACCTGGCATCTGGCAGATGCCCCTCTAAGATGAAGCTTCCAGAGGAAGGAGCAAGCAGCAATCTTTGCTGTTCTGCAGCCACCACTGGTGATACCCAGGCAAACAGGGTCTGGGGTGGACCCCCAACAAACTCTAGCAGACCTGCAGAAGAGAGGCCTGTTAGAGGGAAAACTAACGAACAGAAAGCAATAGCATAAACATCAACAAAAAGGCTGACCACGCAAAAACTCCATCCGAAAGTCACCAAAAGCAAGATCAACAGTAGATAAATCCACAAAGAAGAGGACAAAACAGTGCAAAAAGGCTGAAGGTTCCAAAAACCAGAATGCCTCTTTTCATCAAAAAGGATCACAACTCCTCACGAGCAAGGGCAAAAAACTGGACGGAGAATGAGTTTGACGAATTGACAGAAATAGGCATCAGAAGGTGAGTAATAACAAACTCCTCTGAGCTAAAAGAGCATGTTCTAACCCAATGCAAAGAAGCTAAGAACCTTAATAAAAGGTAGAGGAATTGCTAACTAGAATAACCAGTTTAGAGAAGAACATAAATGACCTGATGGAGCTGAAAAACACAGCACGAAAACTTCATGAAGCATACACAAGAATCAATAGGCGAATCAATCAAGCAGAAGAAAGGATATCAGAGATTGAAGATCAATTTAATGAAATAAAGCATGAAGACAAGATTAGAGAAAAAAGAATGAAAAGGAATGAACAAAGCCTCCAAGAAATATGGGACTATGTGAAAAGACCAAATCTACATTTGATTGATGTACGTGAAAGTGACGGGAGAATGGAACCAAATTAGAAAACACCCTGCAGGATATTATCCAGGATAATTTCTCCAACCTAGCAAGACAGGCCAACATTCAAACTCAGGAAATACAGAGAACACCACAAAGATACTCCTCGAGAAGAGCAACCCCAAGACACATAATTTTCAGATTTACCAAGATTGAAATGAAGGAAAAAATATTAAGGGCAGCTAGAGAGAAAAGTCGGGTTACCCACAAAGGGAAGTCCATCAGACTAACAGTGGCTCTCTCAGCAGAAACCCCACAAGCCAGAAGAGAGTGGGGGCCAATATTCAACATTCTTAAAGGAAAGAATTTTCAACCCAGAATTTCATACCCAGCCAAATAAGCTTCATAAGTGAAGGAGAAATAAAATCCTTTACAGACAAGCAAATGCTGAGGGATTCTGTCACCACCAGGCCTGCCTTACAAGAGCTCCTGAAGGAAGCACTAAATATGGGAAGGAAATAACAATACCAGCCACTACAAAAACAAACTAAAATGTAAAGACCATTGATACTATGAAGAAACTGCATCAACTAATGGGCAAAATAACCAGCTGATATCATAATGACAGGATCAAATTCACACATAACAATATAAACCTTAAATGTAAACGAGCTAAATGCCCCAATTAAAAGACACAGACTGGCAAATTTGGATAGAGTCAAGACCCATCGATGTGTTGTATTCAGGAGACCCATCTCATTGGCTAAGACACACATAGGCTCAAAATAAAGGGATGGAGGAAGATTTACCAAGCAAATGGAAAGGAAACAAAAAGCAGGAGTTGCAATCCTCATCTCTGATAAAACACTTTAAACCAACAAAGATCAAAAAAGACAAAGAAGCACATTACGTAATGGTAAAGGGATCAATGCAACAAGAAGAGTTAACTCTCATAAATATATATGCACCCAATACAGAAGCACCCAGATTCATCAAGCAAGTTCTTAGAGACCTACAAAGAGACTTAGACTCCCACACAATAATAGTGGGAAACTTTAACACCACACTGTCAATATTCAACAGATCAATGAGTAGAAAATTAACAAAGATATCCAGGACTTGAACTCAGCTTTGGACCAAGTGAACGTGATAGACATCTACTGAACTCTCCACCCCGAATTAACAGAATATACATTCTTCTCAGCACCACATAGCACTTATTCTAAAATCAACCACATAATTGGAAGTAAAACACTCCTCAGCAAATGCAAAAGAACAGAAATCATAACAAACACTCTCTCAGACCACAGTGCAATCAAATTAGAACTCAGGATTAAGAAACTCAATCAAAACTGCACAACTACATGGAAACTGAACAACCTGCTACTGAATTACTACTGGGTAAATAATGAAATTAAGCCATATATAAGTAAGTTCTCTGAAACCAATGAGAACAGACACAATGTACCAGAATCTCTGGGATACAGCTACAGCACTGTTTAAAGGGAAATTTAGAGCACTAAATGCCCACAGGAGAAAGTGGGAAAGATCTAAAATCGACACCCTAACATCACAATTAAAAGAACTAGAGAAGCAAGGGCAAACAAATTCAAAAACTCACAGAAGACAAGAAATAACTAAAATCAGAGCAGAACTAAAGGAGATAGAGACATGAAAACCCCTTCAAACAAATCAGTGAATCCAGGAGCTAGTTTTTTGGAAAGATTAACAAAATAGATAGACCACTAGCCAGGCTAATAAAGAACAAAAGAGAGAAGAGTGAAATAGACACAATAAAAAATGATATAGGGGAGATCATCACTGATCTCACAGAAATACAAACTACCATCAGAGAATACCATAAACACCTCTATGCAAATAAACTAGAAAATCTAGAAGAAATGGATAAATTCCTGAACACGTACACCCTCCCAAGGCTAAACCAGGAAGAAGTCGAATCCCTGAATAGACCAATAACAAGTTCTGAAATTGAGGCAGTAACTAATACCCTACCAATCAAAAAAAAAAAAAAAAAAGCCCAGGACCGATGGATTCACAGTCGAATTCCACCAGAGGTACAAAGAGCACCAGGTACCATTCCTCCTAAAACTATTCCAAGCAATAGAAAAAGAGAGACTCATTCCTAACTCAATATACGAGGCCAGCATCATCCTGACACTAAAACCTAAATTGGCAGAGACACAACACAGAAAGAAAATTTCAGGCCAGTATCCCTGATGAACATTGATGCGAAAATCCTCAATAAAATACTGGCAAACCAAATCCAGCAGCACATCAAAAAGCTTATCCACCACGATCAAGTCGGCTTCATCCCTAGGATGCAAGGTTGATTCAACATATGCAAATCAATAAACATAATCCCCCACATAAACAGAACCAATGACAAAAACCACATGATTTTCTCAATAGATGCAGAAAAGGTCTTCAATAAAACTGAACACCCCTCCATGCTGAAAACACTCAGTAGACCAGGTATTGTTGGAACGTATCTCAAAATAATAAGAGCTATTATTTATGACAAACACAGAACCAATATCATACTGAATGGGCAAAAGCTGGAAACATTCCCTTTGAAAACCTGCACAATACAAGGATGCCCTCTCTCACCACTCCTATTCAACATAGTATTGGAAGTTCTAGCCAGGGCAATCAGGCAAGAGAAAGAAATAAGGCATGTTTGAATTGGAAGAGAGGAAGTGAAATTATCTCTATTTGCAGATGACATGATTGTCTATTTAGAAAACCCCATCGTATCAGCCCAAAATCTCCTTAAGCTGATAAGCAACTTCAACAAAGTCTCGGGATACAAAATCAATGTGCAAAGATCACAAGCATTCCTATACACCAATTACAGACAAACAGAGAGCCACATCATGAGCAAACTCCCATTCACAATTGCTACAAAGAAAAGAACATACCTAGGAATCCAACTTACAAGGGATGTGAAAGACCTCTACAAGGAGAACTACAAACCACTGCTCAAGGAAATAAGAGAGGACACAAACAAATGGAAGAACATTCCACGCTTATGGATAGGAAGAATCAATATTGTAAAAACGGCTATACTGCTCCAAGTAATTTATAGATTCAATGCTACTCCCATCAAGCTACCATTGACTTTCTTCACAACATTAGAAAAAAACTACTTTAAATTTCATGTGGAACCAAAAAAGAGGCTGTATAGCCAAGACAATCGTAAGGAAAAAGAACAAAGCTGGAGGCATCACGCTACCTGACTTCAAACTATACTGCAAGGCTACAATAACCAATACAGCAAGGTACTGGTACCAAAACAGACATACAGATCAATGAAACAGTACAGAGGCCTCAGAAATAACACCACATACCTATGACCATCTGATCTTCGACAAACCTTACGAAAAAAAGCAATATGGAAAGGATTCCCTATTTAATAAATGATGTTAGAAAAACTGGCTAGCCATATGCAGAAACTTGAAACTGGACCCCTTCCTTACACCTTATACAAAAATTAACTCAAGATGGATTAAAGATTTAAACATAAGACCTAAAACCATAAAAACCCTAGAAGAAAACATAGGCAATACCATTCAGGACATAGGCATGGCAAAGACTTCAGGACTAAAACACCAAAAGCAATGGCAACAAACGCCAAAATTGACAAATGGGATCTAATTAAACTAAAGAGCTTCTGCACAGCAAAAGACACTATCATCAGAGTGAACAGGCAACCTACAGAATGGGAGAAAATTTTTGCAATCTATTCATCTGACAAAGGGCTAATATCCAGAATCTACAAGGAACTTCAACAAATTTACAAGAAAAAACAAACAACCCCATCAAAAACTGGGTGAAGTATATGAACAGACACTTCTCAAAAGAAGACATTTATGCGGCCAACAAACATATGAAAAAAAGCTCATCATCACTGGTCATTAGAGAAATGCAAATCAAAACCACAATGAGATACCATCTTATGCCAGTTAGAATGGCAATTATTAAAAAGTCATGAAACAACAGATGCTGGAGAGGATGTGGAGAAATAGCACTTTTACACTGTTGGTGCAAGTGTAAATTAGTTCAAACATTGTGGAAGACAGTGTGATGATTCCTCAAGGATCTAGAACTAGAAATATCATTTGGCCCAGCAAACCCATTACTGGGTATATACCCAAAGGATTGTAAATCATTCTAATGTAAAGACACATGCACACGTATGTTTATTGCAGCACTGTTCACAATAGCAAAGACTTGGAACCAACCCAAATACCCATCAATGTTAGACTGCATAAAGAAAATGTGACACATATACACTATGGAATACTATGCAGCCATAAAAAAGAATGAGTTCATCTCCTTTTCGGGGACATGGATGAAGCTGGAAACCATCACTCTTAGCAAATTAACACAGGAACAGAAAACCAAACACTGCATGTTCTGACTCATAAGTGGGAGTTGAACAATGAGAACATATGGGCACAGGGAGGGGAACATCACACACTGGGGCCTGTTGGGGGATGGGGGGCAAGGGGAGGGATAGCATTAGGAGAAATACCTAATGTAGATGACGGGTTAATGGGTGCAGCAAACCACCATGGCACATGTATACCTATGTAACAAACCTGCACATTCTGCACATGTATCCCAGAACTTAAAGTATAATTTTAAAAAAAGGAAATATGAAAACTGGGGTCCAGATGCCTGGGCCCCAATCTGTGTATCACTCACCAGGCTAATCCCTTCCCTCCCTGGACTTCAGATGCTCCTGGAGAAACATGCAGGCACGGGATTAAAAATCTAAAATCCTTTCCAACTTTCTAAGTTCTCTTTGAAAATAAAGGCAAGTGTATTTGCTGAAAAATTTCATATGGTTTTGAAGTTATGAAAGTAACACATGCTTACCAAAGGCTCAGATGACACAGATGTATGTAATGCAAAGCTTTCCTGCACTGCCCCCACCTTTATTCAATTCCTCTCTGCTTCCAGAGTTAGCTACCATTAAGAGACTATCACTATCACTGCACTGTCCAGTGTGGTAGCCACTAGCATGTGTAACTATGTAAACTTAAATTTAATGAGTTGAAATTAAATAGCTATGAAAATTCAGTTCCTCAGTCACACTAGTCACATTGCAAGGGCTCAATAGCCATGTGAGGCTAGTGGCTACTAAACTGGACAGCACAGATACAGAACAGTACTATCACTGCAAAAGTTCTACCAGACAGCACTGGTCTACTGTGCATAAGAAGGCCTTTCAATACTGTTCAATACTTATTTCCTGGAATTTCTGCAATTGCTTACATCAGACCCTCTCTAGCTGGGCTCATGACTACTCTAACAGCTTAATGGGGTAGGTTGCTTTGAAAAGGTCTCCGGCTGGGCGCAGTGGCTCACGCCTGTAATCCCAGCACTTTGGGAAGCTGAGGCGGGTGGACAGCCTGAGATCAGGAGTTTGAGACCAGCCTGACCAACATGGTGAAACCCTGCGTCTACTAAAAATACAAAAAAAAAAAAAAAAAAAATTAGCCAGGCGTGGTGGTTGGTACCTGTAATCCCAGCTACTCGGGAGGCTGAGACAGGAGAATTGCTTGAACCTGGGAGATGGAGGTTGCAGTGAGCTGAGATCACACCACTGCACTCCAGTCTGGGTGACAAGAGCAAGACTCCATCTCAAAAAAAAAAAAAAAAAAAAAAAAAAGGAAAAGGTGTCCTAATTTCCTGGCCATATTAAGAAAGACTTGCTTCATCGCTGAAGGTCACAAGTTGTGAAACTATCACCATCCCAACAGCACACAGAAATTTAAAACCTTAACTAAAGAACTGGCAAACTCAGCCTGGGAAACAACATAGCAAAACCCCTTCTCTACAAATAAAAGTTAAAAAGAAAATTAGCGGCCGGGCGCGGTGGCTCAAGCCTGTAATCCCAGCACTTTGGGAGGCCGAGACGGGCGGATCACGAGGTCAGGAGATCGAGACCATCCTGGCTAACACGGTGAAACCCCGTCTCTACTAAAAATACAAAAAACTAGCCGGGCGAGGTGGCGGGCGCCTGTAGTCCCAGCTACTCGGGAGGCTGAGGCAGGAGAATGGCGTGAACCCGGGAGGCGGAGCTTGCAGTGAGCTGAGATCCGGCCACCGCACTCCAGCCTGGGTGACAGTGCAAGACTCCGTCTCAAAAAAAAAAAAAAGAAAATTAGCCTGGCATAGTGGCACCACTTGTAGTCCCAACTACTCATGAGGCTAGAGCAGGAGGATCACTTGAGCCCAGGAATACAAGGCCGCAGTGGGCTGTGATGGTGCCACTGCCCTCTAGCCTGGGTGACAAAGTGAGACCCTGTCACCACCCTTCCAAAAAAAAAAAGAACTGGCAAACACTAATGTGCCTCAGGGTGGGGCTTTTCAAAAAGCACTAAGGCATTCAAAGTCTGAAACAAAACACCCTACGAATCTTGCCCAAGTGTGAGCCAAGCTAGTAACAAACCATGACTCAATGGAGGAGTTGTCTTAATTATTCCCTAATAAACAGTGGCCAACATTGTTTTCTAGACTCTGACCTCCACTCCACCATCTGCACAGTCTAAGCAGGTAATGCCAGCTCCCCACTGCACAGTAAGGAATTCTTTCTTGATGTATAAAAGTATAATGCATTTCTTTCAGTTCCCCATAAATGTTATGTCTTCCTCTATGCTCAACCTTTGCTAGAATGTCCTTCTTTCCCTAACTGCACCTTTTCTCAACACACTTCCCCATTTATTAGCCAGACAATATCTATTTTTTCCTTAAAGCTCATCTCAGGCATCACCTACACCAGAAAATCTTCTTGGCCCTTCCCAGGCTGGATTAGGGCTCCTCAGTGGCTGCTCCAGCATATCTACACAGGAGACACGCTGAGGATGTACGTCTAGTAGGAACCAAGGAAGCAGGTGTGGGACTTGTCTTGAAATCACATTTTATAGCAAGGTACAACTTTGGCTGAGATATTTGGAAGAAAAAGAACAAAGTTTTTAAAGATGCTCGTATTCACACTTGAAATGTGAGTGAGAAAATATCAGTGATCCATTTCAAATAATATCTTTTTTATAAGTAATAACTTTGGAAGGTGATTATGGTTGCACAACAATGTGAACTACTTAATGCCACTAAACTGCACACTTAAAAATGGCTAACACGGTGTCCCCTTGAGCTTTGCCCAGCCCAAGCTCCTATGCTCGGCGGCAGCCAGAACAGAGGGGTAGAGCAGCCTTCGGCGGCTGGGGGGCAGGCAGCTGTGCCTGTCCAGGGGCTGTGCAAGGCACAGGCACCGCAAAAGAAAAATATTTTTTTTAATGGCTAACATGGTAAATTCTGCTACATACATTTTTTTGCCACAATAAAAATAAATAAGGAGAAAGAAATAAAACACAAATAATATATTTTTAAAAGCAGTAACATTGGAGGACAGCCACTAGAGGTTAAAGAAAGGTTATGCCTTTCCCCAAGCCACACTCTGGCTCTACTATTGACCCCTTTATGAGCTCCAATAACATCCTAGTGTTTTTCTATCATAATAGTGCTACTTTAAATCTGTTTATGTGTCTGTCTGTCTTTTCTACTAGACTGACAAGGATTAATTCTTATTTATCTTTTTGTAACTCTGCTACTCAGAGCAGTCCCCAACAGAGGTATTCAATAAATGTTTGTTTGGTGGATGGATGGAGGATGGATGGATGGATGGATGGATGGATGGATGGATGGATGGATTTATGGATGAATGGATGGAAAAGTGGATAAGTGGATGGGTGGGTTGGTGGATGAGTGGAAGAGTGGATAAATGATGAATGAATTAATGGATAGTTTGATGGATGGATGGATAGACCGACAGACAGATAGATGAAGATATTTTCTTAAGTCTTCAGGTCTGTCTTCAGACGAGAAGCTCACAATCTCTCCCTCTCTATCTCTCTCTCTCTCCTCATTTCCCATAACACCAAGAAAATGTTTTATATTTTATATTTAACAACTCTCAACACACTAAGGGAGAAAAAGTCTGCCATTTCTTTTTTTTTCTGGGTAATGAAGTTACAGGGTATTCTTATTTTATTTATGTACATAAATTACATCTGTAATTATAAAAAACAAATATTTTTCAAACTACTTTTGCCAAGTCTAAAAAAGGCTGCCATTTCTAAGCCAGTAAACACACTAAAGAAAGGCTGGGGAAAGGAAAAAAGTCATCTTTAACTATATATTGGATAATAGCATTAAAAGCTTTCCTTTCTCTAATGGAGGTACAATTTGGAGATAAACTTAAACCACCTTCCTCTCTGTGGCATATGATTAAAATCTGCTTTGTCCTTCTAATTTGCTATTCTCAAATTACCACACTGCTGCTGGCACTGCAAACTCAGGCTTCACAGCTGCCCTTGAATTACTGTATAACTTTTCCTCTTCTTTTTTCCTTTTAATCAGCACTGAACAAAGAAAGTGCCATCTATAGATGGTGGAAAAACTATGTCTTCAAACTCGGAGGCAAAAGATGTCACTCAAGGTGCCCCCTTGTGTCAGGATGACCGTCAGCAGAAATACTTCTCCCCTGAGGTCTGGGAACACAGGAGGTGAAGTTATCCTTGATAAGGTTCCAGGTGGCATAAAATATCCTGAAGTGTATTTCCATCCCTACTCCATAGAGTTTATTACTCTCCTGCCTTAGCCTTCAAAACAAAGAGAGCCTGACATGACAGTGGCTAGTGCCTAAGCAAAATAATAATAATAATACATTGTTTTCCTATTTTTCTAAAAGTCCTCTAAATACCATGCTCTGCATTGCTAGATTTTGACTTGCAGAGTCAATCTCAAAACTACAAGGTAAATTACCTTAAAGGACAGATAGAACATTTTATTAGCATCACCCTCCTTTTTTTCTTTTTACAACTTCTGGGGAGTTAATTTGAAATTTCAAACTATAAGTAATATTTGTACCATGCCAAATATGTAAAAGGAATCTAGCTATATTAGATGACAAAATACTCATATCACCATAGTAAGTTGACTGCAATTTTATTTGGATGTACATTCAGCCACAGGTTACAAAAAGAAAGTAGACAGGGAAAGAACTTAAACGGTGTCCTTGGATGACAGTTCTAAAACATCAATATGCTTTTTCTACCCAGAGGTGTGATCTGTGTATGGCTTTTCTCTTGAGCTATTAAAAAAAGTTGTCAGTGGAAAGGAATTACATCATTTAGACTACCAAGAACATTCAAAAACAAAATAATGGTAGTATTTAGTGTAATAAGAGCAAACCTAAAACTCGAGACACAATACCCCACCCTAATCTTGCTAAATATGAGACATTGAACCAATCCTATAACATCTCTGTTTAAATCAGTCTCAATTTAATCAATGTAATACATGGTATTATTATTATTATACTCAAGGATATCAAGAGGACTGTAAGTGTAGAGAAAGGTTGCTGCTAAACAAAGAACCAATAAATACTCAACATGTCATAACATTGTAGACAATACCTACACAAGGTACAGATGACAAAGATGGACAGTAACATGTGTACAGATCAGCCAAAAAATAACATTAGCGAGAAACATCAAGGAAGAATTATTAGCCAACTGATTAATTAGGTGTTGGTCCTCTCTTCTACTAATAAGGCTAACTAGTTACTGATTTTTTTAAGACTGCTTGATTTTATCATTATATCCATCAGTAAACGTTAGTGTGTTTGAATTTTCAGTTTATGTGTCAAGACCTTGGTTCAGTTAATCTTGAGTTTCCAGATTAATGTTTAGCATCAAGGACTAGAGTTTTAAAGCAATAAATTATACTTCTGAGGTGAGAGATTATAAGCCAAACCCTGATCTGTTAACATGTTAATTGCTTTCTCCTGCTACAGAATAATAGTATTTCAAACGTTAGCATTATACATAGATAGATTCAGATAAAACTCTATTGTACATCTAAGATTCAGGTCATTACATTATTAATATTAGATTATTGTCTGAGCAATTTTATAGAACTTGAATTATTTTAATTTTCACAAAAACTCCCTGAAAACTACACACAAAACAAAATTTGCCATAAAAGATATCTGAGATATAAACAAATACTAAATAAAGATAAATTATTGCAGCAAAGCTACTCCTCATATAACATGATTAATTTTGTAGCATGTTGATAGGATTTTAAAATGTATTATCTACTTAATGCTCCTGACACTGTCTTAAAGGGCAACTTCCCTGGAAAGAAAATTGTATGCTCTGAAACTCAGAACTTGAAAACTGAAAGAGGTCTTTCTCATTTGCAAGTCCAAGCTAGGACATGAAGAGTAAGGACAGACAAAAGCCTTTCCACTGACAATCCTGGTTTGGCTGCCCCATTTGTAGAAGAAAATAGAGACCAGCTCTGGTTCAGTTGGAGTTGCCTAACAAAGGAAAAATGATCAAGTACTGTTGGAAAGATTTCTAGAGCTCACAATTCGTTGATTTGATCTACAAGCCTGCCCCAAGCAGAAATACAGACAAAAAAGGAAGACCTGTCATGGCAGTTTTGTTCATACCACATGGTTTCTGCCACCCCTTGCAAGGACATTAACGATTCCCTTACTTCTGTCTCAATGTCAGACCTGTGTCTCTGGTAACTTTCATTCCTTATATCCAACTGTCTACTGAGAATTCTCCAGTCAGATGCCCTACAGGCACTTCAAAATCAACACTACCCAAAATGGAACTCATCCTCTCTTCCCCCAACCTGCTTCTCCTCTAGTCTATCTCCTCAGTGTCAGCTTCACAGGTGTGTGACTTGCACATTTGCTCAGGGACCTGTGCCTAGAAGGACTCTGTACTTGGCTTAATGGTCTGCTATCACCACTTTAAAATTCTTAACAATTTTTTAACAAGCTCTGCATTTTCATTTTGCACAGGACCACATAAATTATGTGACCAGGTCTGTCTCTCCTGGAATGGCATCGCCATTACCCAGTCGTTGAAACTAACCATGTGGAACTCATCCCAGATTCTCCTTTCCTTAACTCCCAGATTCAGTCATCATATTTCATGCCTAGGGTTTTACACCAAGCAAGCAAGAGATCACTTTGCTTGTAATGCCCTTTTTCTCCTTCTGAAAGAGTTTACTTCCACTTGTCCTTTAATTATTAATCAAGATTCATCTATACCAGAGATACTTACTGATGCCCCAGTCTGATCTTGGTGCATCCTCTTGGTCTTCCACCTGCATTTACCTGTCTCTACATCCGTCATTTCATCCTCACATCACTATCCTTTCTGTCTTCCCCCTGACTGACTGCGAGCCTCTTGATGGCTGATTTTATTTTCTTTTGTATCTCTACTTCCAGCTCTGGGCTAGGAATATAGAAGATATTTAACAAATGTTTATCGAATAAGATTGACATTGTTTCAAACAAACTTTAATTTACTTTTGAAAAACATAACTTCTTGATCAAAACAAATGCTCTTCCTTTTTAGAATAAGCTCCTTTTTTTCTTTCTTTTTGCTAAAGTGGGCCCCTCCTTTCCATCCTGCACCTTCAGGGAGAATCAACAAAGCAAGCAGCTCAACTCCAGAGCTTAAGTTACAACTGGAATGCATTTTGTATGGCCCTCCAGGGTCATTGTCCCTCAGTGTCAGTTCTGCAAGTAAGAACAGCTGGGGCCCCTATGCCTCCAGGGGCTTCCAGGCACTGCTGGCTTATACACAATGACTTGTTTGTGCCGAGATATTGCCTGAGCTTTTCAGAAATACCACCAGGAGTCCAGTGTACAGGAAAGCAAGACTGGGAAGCCTGGCCCAGAGGGACAAGAAGGCAGTCACTAACCGTAGTCCCGTGTGCTCTCATGGACATGCAACACTTCATCAGATTTGCCATGGGAAATTCTGTTTGAAAAAACAATCTCTTGATTTGCTTGGAACAAATAGTCAAACAGAATCATTCCATACCCAGCAACAGTGTCTAATCAGCACTTCGTTACACCTGTGATAGACACACCAGGATGGATTTCTTTATTTATTCACTCACTTACCCACACTCATTGAACATCTACTGAAAGAAATGTGCCCAGTGAGGCACAATCGAGGGAGGAACAAAAGGAACAGATCCCTCCACTCAAGGAGCTTAGCAATATTATTAGGAGAAAGGTAAATTCCACTAATGTCTGACTATTCCAGATGTGGTCCACAGACCAGCCACACAAGCACCACCTGGAAGCATGCTAAAAATGTCAAATTTCAGGGCTCTTCCCAAGACTTCCTGAATCCGAGTCTGCATTTGAAGAACAGAGAAAATCCACAGGAACATCCGACTGAGAAGCACTTACACACTTCTCCCAGGGCTCAATGCTGAACTTGACTCTTCTGAGCCTGAGTCAAGTTCAAACCTCAGCTGCAAAATCTGCCCACTGGCTCCTGACCCTAGTCCCATTATTTTTCCCAACTCTGGCTCTCTGTTACTTCATGGGAAGAGCAACTTGAAATTCTCCATCACAGGGTGAGAACTAAAAGAGGGCCATGTTATCTTCCCAATGCCTAACACTTATGCCATGTGAATCTCAGATTCTCGTAGAATAAATTCTGATATTTCCATTCCTGCAACATTTTTGTTTTCCCAAAATGCCTACTCAGAAAAAGAAGTAACAACTTAATAATTCAAGTGACTAATGGGCCTGATTCAAATGGTTTACAGTTTAAATACTTCATGTTTAGCTGTATATTTTCCATGATCTAAAGAAGGGTCTCAAAACAAGACACAGCTTTATACGATTATTAGAGTTTAAAAAGTTAGGATTCAGTTAGAGAGCAACTGCAATTAGAGAATGCTTACTACAGTAGAGCTTGGCCTTGTCCTTCTACTGTTAATATTTTGAATATAAACGCAGACAAAACACACACACGCACACATACACACGTGCATAGTTACTACTAAGAATTCCAAATATAATGTACATATTTTCTGTGAACACGCAGTGTTTTTTATTTAATTGACATCACTTGGGGTACTTGTAACTTATGATCTTGGAGGCATAGAAGATGCATGTAAGTTCTACTTTGTTTTATTTGATTTTGGCTTTTTTTAATTTTTCTGGAAGTTCAATAAATGGACAGTCACCTAAACCAGCATTTTTTTTTTTTTTTTTTGGAGACAGAGTCTCACTGTCACGCAGGCTGGGGTGCAGTGGCACAATCATGGCTCACTGCAGCCTCCACCTCCCTAGCTTATGCAATCCTCCCACCTCAGGCTCCCAAGTAGCTGGGACTACAGGCATGCACCAATTCCAGCTAATTTTTGTATTTTTTGTAAACCCAGGGTTTCACCATGTTGCCCAGGATGGTCTCAAGCTCCTGGGTTCATGCGATCTGCTCACCTCAGCCTCCCAAAGTGCTGGGATTACAGGCACCAGCCACTGCACCCAGCAATTCTTCAGTATGTTGGCCTCAAAACTCCTTTACTCTGCTGAGCATCTGCAAAACCTTTGTTTATATTATACATCTATAGAATTATCCAAAATATTCAATTATTAATTCATTTAAAAATAACAATAAACCCACTGTACATTAATGTAAATAACATATTTTTGTTTAAAAATAGCTTTATTTTACAAAATAGTGATAAAAGCAGCATTGTTTTACATTTTTGCAAATATCATTAATGACTGACTCAACAAAGAGGTGTATTCTCATATATGCTTCTTCATTCAATGTGTTGTAATTTCACACATCTTGTAGCCTCTAGAAAATTCCACTGTACACTTCTGAAAGACTGAAAGTGGAAAAGGTAAACAACATCTCATCAGAGTGACAAGATAATTCAATGGGGAAAAGAGTTATTTTTTTCAACAAATGGTGCTGGGACAACTGGGTATCCACATGCAAAGGAATAAAGTTGGACCCCTACCTCACACCATATACAAAATTGACTCTAAATGGATCAAAGATGGGGAGTGACTGTTAATAGGTACAGATTTATTCTAGGGTGTTGAAAATGTTCTGGAATTAGGGAGTGATTGCAGTTGCAAAGTCTTATGAATATATGAAAATCAACTGAATTGTACACTTTAAAATGATTAATTTTATGGTATGCAAACTATGTATCAATTTTAAAAATGGATCAAAGTCCTAAATATAAGAGCTAAAACTATAAAACTGCTTAATGAAAACAGGCATAAATCCTTATTACCTTGAATTGGGCAACAGTTCTTAGCTATGGCATCACAAATACAAGCAACAAAAATTATATATAAATTGGACTTTATCAAAATTAAAAGCTTTTTTGACCCCATCAAGAAAGTAAAAGATATCCCACAGAATGGGGAAAAAAATTGCAAATCACTTATTGTATAAGGGGTTTGTGTCCAAAATATATGAAGAATTCTTACAACTTAAAAATAAAAGACAACCCATTTTAAAATAGGCAAAAGGTCTAAATGGGCAGTTTTCTGAAGAAGATGTACAAATGGCTAATAGACACATGAAAAGATGCTCAACTTTAGCCTTCAGAGAAATGCAAATCAAAACCACAATGAGATACCACTCCACACCCACTTAGAATGGTTATAATCAAACAGATAGATAAATAACAAGTGTTGGAGAGGATGTGAAGAAATTGAAACCCTCCTACACTGCTGGTGGGAATGTAAAACAGTGCAGCCACTTTGAAAAACTGTTTGACAGTTATTCAAAAGATTAAACACAGAGTTACCGTATGACTAGTAATTTCACTTTTAGGTATACACACAAGAGAAAAGAAACGTGTATAGAGAGCAACTTTTTCAGGAATGTTCATGGCAACATTATTCATAGTAGCCAAAATGTTCATTAACCCAAATGTTCATCAACTAATGAATGGATCAACAAAATGTGATATATCTATGCAATGGACTACTATTCAACAAGAAAAAGGAAGGAAGTACTGACCCATGCTACAATGTGGATAAACCTTGAAAACATTGTGCTAAATGAAAGAAGCCAGACACAAAAGTTCACATATTTTATGATTCCATTTTTATCAAATGTCCAGAATAGACAACTCTATATAGACAGGAAGTAGATTAGTGGTTGCCTAGGACTGAGAGGTCTGGAGGGAAATGAAGGTATGACTGCTGAAGAGCAAAGGTTCATTTTGGGGATGATGAAAATATTCTAAAATTGATTGTGGTGATGACTGCACAACTATCTGAATATATCAAAAATTGTATACCTTAAGTGGGTGTACTACAAGGAATGTGAACTATATCTCAATAAAACTGTTATCCAAAAAGGCAAACAATATCTTAGCATTATTTTGAAAATACTTTTTTTAATAGCATGGCCTCCATGAAAGGATCACAGGGACTTCCAGAGTTCCCCAGACCACACTTTGAGAACCACCTACCCTAGAGAACACCTACAAAGCATCTAGAGTAGGTATTGTGGATTATCTTTCTAGGAGCCATTTCCCCCTTCCTCCCATCTGATTTTAGGTATTTGCTCTTCCCCTGGCAGAACATCACCACAGGGGAAGTTGATTCCACCCTGAGTCCCAGGGTCGAGTTCTGCACCTTAAGCTAATCAGTACATTCTGTTCCCCTGGTCATAGTCACTGCTTCTGGGGTGAGCATGTGACCTGGGAGGTCCAATCAGAATGACTGTACACTTCTGCTTGGGATGCTGAATTGGAAGTGGCTTCTCTCTTCCTCTGGAGGGTATCCTATGAAAATGTGAGAACTGGCACTGCTGTAACCATTTCACTACCAGCCTGAGGATGGAGCCATCCCAAATGGCAAGAAGAGGCAAAGGAACCCCAGAGAAACAGAGCCACAGTCCTTGAATTAAATACGTAATTCAAGACTTCTGAATATATGAGTCAGTAAACATCCTTAATGTTAAAGCCAGTTTGAATTAGAATTTGCTGCATGTAGTTGAAAGAATTCTAGTGGATACACCGTTCAAACAATGTGCTCCCTGAAGTCAATACACTTTGTATTGTATTCTCCCTGAAGTCAATACACTTTGCCTTTGCTTTGAAAATATCAAGACATAAGATCTTAGCAGACCATTGGAATAACATTACATTTTTTTTAGGATATACTTAATATAAAGAACTGGCCCATATAATCTAGGTCTAAAAACGTCAGAGCTGTGCCACAGTATTTAACAAACTGCCTCTCTCCTCTATTCCTTTTGTGTCTGATTTTCAGTAGACTCTGAATGGCATTCCAGAAGAGCTTGGTAGAGAAAAATGTTGAATTGTCCTTACTAGCAGAAAATTGTGGCTGCCAGCTGGACCTAGCTTGGATTTCACCAGCAGGATCATCATGGGGCCTGATATTTAGCACAGATATAGGTTTGCACATGATAATGTCATTCCCATTTCAACAGATAAGAAGCTATCCTTTTTTTCAACTAAATTGATTAGAATAGTACTCTGTATTTGGGTGATATTTTAACATTTACAACATGCTTTTACATAAACCATCTCAACAACCCAATGGAGACTGGCAATTGAGGAATTATTACTCTCATTTCTCAGATGAAGAACAGGAGGCCCAGTGACTTGCTTAAGGTCCTGCACCATCAGAAAGGGTTGGAGTTTAGGCTTAAAGTCATTTGATTCTAAGTCAAAGCCTTGCCACCACTTAGGATTACCTCTTATATAGTTTCACAAAGCACTAAGACAACAGTCACTATTTTTTCAGCTCTCACTATGTGCCAGGTACTAAGCTAAGCACTTGACATATAATGTTTATTTAATCCTTACAAAAAGTCCACAAGGGCTATATTATTATTATTTCCACTTTATAGATGAGGAAACTGAGGCCCAGTGAGGAAAAGTGACTTCCCCAAAGTCACCTGGCTAGTCAGTGGCAGAGCCAGGGTTCAAACCCAAGCAAGCAGTACTCCAGAACATATGCTCTGGACCACTTTGCCACCACGCTACTTGAACAAGCATAAAGTTTGTCTGCTGAAGAGAGCTGTGCCTGCTCTGAACAAGATGCCTTTTAGCTGCCCAGAACCCACCAGTTCCACAAGAGCAGAAATGATATTTAACAACACACTACAAAAGACTCTCTCATAATTTTTCTTGTTCTGGAATTTGATGATACAAAGATTGCCTAAAAAAAGCCAAGGCTGAGATAACATCTTACTAAACTCTCATGAGAGGTTTATTGTAACAGTAATTGCAACCCAATTTGACGTATTCTGAAAGACACTCCTGCTTGATTAGCCAACAGCTGTTCCTCCCCACCACACACATGTGCATGCACACACACACACATAATTCCATTCCTTCCATAATGGCAAAGCCACTTCCCATTATAGAGAGGAAAGATGCCAGATGCATATATTCCTAGACACTTTTGCAGCTAGGGCATGGGCATATGATCCAATCCAGGCCAATAGAATCTGATGGGAAGACTGATGGGGACTCTGGGAAAGTGTTCCTCTGTGATAAAAAGGAAATGCATGAGGAAACACCTCTTCTTGGACAGTGGATGTGGCAGTGACTGACTGACATCTAAAATTACTGCAGCCACCTCATAATCATGGAGACTATAGAGACACAGTTAATGCACTGAAGATGCCAGAGTGAAAAGACGGGAGGCAGCAACTAAGTCCAGGCAGATCTTTGGAACAGTCCTGAAGTTGCCCACCGTCTGGACTTTTTGCAGCTAAGATAATAAGTGTCCTTATTATTTAGGCCACTTTAACTTGGCTACTCTTTTACTTGCAGCCAAAAGCAGCCTAATCATCTAGTCCCAAGAGGCAGTGTTCCAAAGATGAAAGAGCTCTGGATTTTGAGTCAAATGACCTGGGTCCTGACCAACTTATTTGCTTGGTTACCCAAACTGCTAACCTCTCTGAATCTCATTTTCCATATCTAGTAATACAATATTGAGATAATAGTAACAAAATAACATCCACAGAATGGAGATAATTGATAGTTATGAAATTCATATGAGATAATATGAACACTACCACTTTGTCAATAGCAACGCTTCATTCAAATGTAATTTATCTAGTCAATAATAAAACCACAGACTTTTTAAACTGTAGCATCCATCTAACCAAATTCTTTTGTTTTACAAATGAAAAGAAAATTGACTCCAAATGTCAAATGACTCACTCAAGATCACACAGCTTGTTGGTAACATAACTAAACCACACATCTGATTCCCGATCCAATGCTGGCATGCTACATTCATGTTGACAGGTAATGAGCTAGAATAAATATTGGGAAGGTTAGCACTCATCCATTCCACTGGTGTTTAACGTGCACATATTATATTATATAGAATAGCAAGCACTATTCTAAGTACTAGGGACTCCGCGGAGAACATCAAAATGTTCCTACTCTTGTGAATTTAACAGTCTAGAAAGGAAATTATTCAATCTACATCGGTATTTATTGTGTTCCTACTGCATGCAAAGCACTATGCTAGGATTTCTAGTCAAAGACAAATACACATTTTCAGCCAATTCCAACTATGTCAGCCACACTTACCCGGCTTTGCCAAAGTATGAATATATGAGTCAGTAAACATCCTTAATGTCTATGTAAAAAGTCTATGTAACCTCAAAAAGTCAGTATTAAAAATGGCAAGTTCATTAGCAAGAGCTGTGAATGACAATGCCAGTATCTAAAAAAAAAAAAAAAAAAAAAAAAGGTGGATAGAAAATGGCTAGGACTCCACTCTAATTAAAGTAGCAAGGTTGAATGAAGAGTTAGAGCCAAACCTTATCCTCCTACAACATCCAGACTTCAAGGGTTAGCTCAATTGGAAAAGCCCAATAAGGAGCATTCAGCAACTCTTTCCCTTCCCCAGGCCTCTATCTGGTACCCCAAACTCCCCTTTATGCCCTATTTGGAATTCCTCTATCTTCCATCCTACCTGAACATTCACAAGCAAATGATATGATGGGACAGCATCCCAGACCCTGCGAAAAGAGACAGAGCCAATGACTTCCACATCTCTTATTGGAAATGACCACCAGTCTGCTAAGACTGGGCCACTAGGTTGTATGTTTGAAAGTTTTCGTTGCCCAAATACCACCAAAATTATATGATTTGGAAAAGGAATGTTTAAAAGCTGTTATTTTGCAAAAGCTCTTTCCTATCCTCTATATGGTGGTAAATGCAAAGATCTTAGGGGATGGGGAGGTAGCAAGGAGAATATTCCACCTTCTGCCCCTTGTGGAAGGCACACTGAAGAGGAACAAAACACATGCGCTTTCACCATCACACCCTGTAATCAGAGCACAAATAGGCAATTCTCCCTTAGTTTCTGGCTTGGTTCCTCTTTTGATGCATAGGCATAATTTGGGGCTACTACAGTCTGAAATATAAGGACACTGTGCATCGAACCTAACAAAGCATTTATGCATATAGTTTCTTTAAAGGCAAATACCATGTTTCCGGGGGGTGGAAATGGCCCCCAGTGACGTTTGGATGTGGGATTCCAATCAGCTCTGGGATGCCAGCCTGCCTGGCAGACTCAGGACACATTAAGTTTGCAAACTGGCAAAGTGGGTCACTTTGCCCTTTCAGATCATGAATCCCAACTGGCCTTCAGTCACTGGTTTAAACCCCCGTACCTTGGATTTACCTCTATCCATGTCTGGAAATTTCACTGAAACTTCAGCTATTTTAACTATGGGGTAATATGTCAAAGACATACATAAGCTTCGGATCCAGACAATTCTGGATTTGAATTCCAGCTGCTCATTCTCTTTTTAGAGATATGGCCTTGAACAAGTCACTTAAGTTATTAGCTGCTCAGTTTTCTTATCCAAAAGAAGGGAATAATACCTACTCAAAGGTTGGTGGTAGAGAGCAGACATAAATGAGTGGAAAAGGCTGGCACATGAGAGATGCTCAAGAAATGGCACCTAGAGCTATTCACATGGTCTCAAGCAATAGGCCTGAAGGTTTCTGTCATCCCTTGCATCTACCACATGCAGCCACCCTCCAGCACCTTACTAGAGAAAACTGTTTGAGTGACTCTTTTTTCTTTCAATCTGGAATGCTCACCTACTAGAGAACACAGACTAATGAACTCCCAAGGATGTGTGGCTTGAGTTTCCCCCACTTATTTTTGGGCTCCATAGGCAGCACTCCTGGAGTGAAGAGGAGTGAACAACTAACACATGTCCAAGAGCTCCTGCTCCTCCTACAGAGCCTCTAGATCAAGCTCATCCAGCCCGTGGCCCAGAACAGCTTTGGATGCAGCCCAGCACAAATTCATAAATTTTCTGAAAACATGATGAGACTATTTGTGATTTTTTTTTTAAGCTCATCAGCTATCATTAGTGGTAGCGTATTTTATGTGTGGCCCAAGACAATTCTTCTTCTTCCAACGTGGCCCAGGGAAGCCAGAAAATTGGACACTCCTGCTCTAGAGCCAGGCAGGCACCAGGGATGAGAGCTCCTAACTCAGATAGGCAGATGTGGGCTATGGAGAGAGGGTGACGTTCTGTGGACAGTATATACAATCCTTTAACTGTGTAGTTCTATAGGAGGAAGGAAGGAAGCAAACACAGATGGATTCACCCAAAACAAGTGCCAGTGATTCCAAATGGCTTTGTTTCACATTGTTTTTTAATCCTTTTGTTCTCACTCTGAGCAAATGGGAAGTCTTTGTAACCTGATACGTGGAAGGGCAATTTCAATCCCTGGTCTGGAGTACTCTAGGAAAGTATGAGGTCCAAAGTTATCCAAATAAAATATTTTAATTCATTTTAATTGGTTAAATAATAATCCTAATTTGGGGGCAGAAAGGGCAGAGAAAGATGAATCACAAAATGAAACATCTAATTTTTTGAAAAATCAGTATCCAAGCCAACATTTTGAAACGTAACATTTTAACCTCTTTGGCACTAGTTGAGTCATAAGCACTAGAGTTTTTCACACTGTTGTTAGACTGGCTACAATTCATTGTTTCTCAAAACACGAGACAACAAATACATGTCCTTTGGGGAATATTTATTATTCTAAGGAAGACTTCATCCTGAGGGAGGGGAAAAATGTCAACACCAAGTGGGACAGGGCAGAAGAGGGCTGAGAGACAGAGGAGACCTCAGCAGCCTCTCTCCCTGATGGCACCTCCATCATCTACACATTCATTATGAGTTAAAGGACCTGTACACACACTTTAGGACTTCAAGCAAAGTGCACAGACCACACTCTCTGGATCACAAGACTATTAGTACATGCCAGATGCTTCTGTGCAACCCTTGTGGCAGTAGAAACACTGCCTATCCTGCTAATCCTTTTATTATTAAATTTAGCAGTGCTGCTTGGTCAGAATGAAATTCAAGATCCTCCAGAAAATTCAGTGGGAGCCTACTTTCCTGGGAGATCATGGGGCATCACATTCCTACCTTGACTTTTGTCCAGCTGTCAGGTTACAAATTAATTGCAACTGCCCCCAACATGTCACACACTCCCACTAACAAAAATTAAATAAAAATAAAACAGGGAAAGTCCTTTCATTCCTTCATGGTTTGCACAGCCTAGAGGCTGATTCCTACTCTGGGAGATGCTGCCCCACTCACCTCCCACTGACATGGGTGATGTGCCTTGTATTTAAATGTATTAAAAAACAACAACAACAACAACAACAGCTCGGTCCCAGAGCCTCAAGACTGGACTAGGGTAGGTGAGAAAGGAAATTCCGGAGATAAATAGTTAAATAGATTTAAAATTCAGAAGTTAATTGTGCTGAGCCCTGACACAACCTTTCCTGATTGTGTGCGCACCAAGTGGGGCATCTTTGAGGTCCTGGAAGAGGAGCTCTCACCTGCCTACATATTCACCCACCGCAAATACGCACACGCGCGCACACCTTTGCAGCTCACACTAGCTCTCCTGACAGCCCAGAGGCATTTACTACCCAAGCACAGGGCTGCTAGCAAAGCTGCCTTCACCCAAACAACTAGCCTTCTCCTCCAACTTGGGTGACAGTGAATGTCCACCAAGATTCCACAGGGCGCTTTTTCCCAGGACCCAGGTTCCTGCAGGGCTCCACACTTGCTGGCCTCACAATCCTTTCTTTTCCTTTCTCTGAAACACTCAGACTTCACACACTCCTTTCGAGGTAGCTCCCGTCAGACGCAGCGCGCGCGCTCCATCCCTCAAGGCTGGCGCCCAGGGCAGCCCGGCCTCTCTCACTCTGGGGAAACTTCGCCACCGCCCCACGCGGAGAACTGAAGACCACCGGCGGAGGGTAAGGGGGACCCACACGGAGCGGAAAGCAGGTTCCGGGACTGAGGGCGTCTCCGGAGCCTGGGCGCGGGAGAGAGAAATGAGTGAACCCGGCGGATGCATGCCTTCTCCACGTGGAGGAAAGAAGGAAATACCAGTGGGCGACATGCAGGTGCCCCTCTCCGCCCTCGGAGCTCCCATCTCCTGGCGGAGTAGGGCCCAGAGGGGCCAGAGCCCCCCCGCAGGCAGCTGCCCCGCGCCCCTAGCCTGGGCGCAGTGAGACGCGCGCGCAGGGTGCACGCGAGGGGAAGGGGACTGGGCGCGGACAACGCGTGCCTGGAGCTTGCAGGGGACCATGCCCCCCACGCCAGGATAAGGCCCCCCAGCCTCAGAGGGCTGAGGAATCGAAATCTGGCTTTCTAGCAGTCCCCCAATCCCCTCCGGGAGTGGGTTCCTTGTCCTCGCATGCCCACCGCAAAGGCCCCCCGCCCTGCTCCCGGCGTGTGCCCCGCGCCCTCGCCCGGTTCCACGCGCACCTGGATGTGGCAAGATATCTCCGAGTCGTCCAGCAGCCGGATGGTGCATTTCATCTCCTGGCTGAGCGATTTGATGCTGGAGCTCCGAAAGTGGATCATTTTCATGGTCCTCCTGCCTCTCGGCACACAGTGACAGGAGGCGAACATGCACCGCGGCCGGGGGGAGCGAACGCGAGGCTCAGGGCCGGCGCGGTGCTCGCCTGCGCGGACACACACGCGCGCACGCACTGTCCGGGACACCTGGGCGCGGCTCAGCCCCGGGACAGCGGCAGCGTCGGGCGCCTGCGGCCACACATGCCCAGCGGCCGGGGCGCGGCGGGCGGGTCCCTCCCTCCTGTTCGCTCGCCTCCGCCTCGCCCCCTCCTTTCCCCGCCTCCTTCTGTCGCGCGCGCTCGTGCGCCTCCCTCTGCCCGGGCTCGCTTGCCGAGGATGCCCAGAGCCTGAGACCCTCGGCGGGCGCGCGACGCACTCACTCCCACGCGCGCCGAGCAGCTGAAGGAGGAGGCGGAGGGATGGCTGGCGCGGCTGGCCCGGGTGCCCTGGTGGTGGCCTGCTCAGTCGCAGCCGCCGCTGCGTCAAGCTGGGCCCGACTGTCTTCCTCAGCCTCGCAGCCTCCTCCCTCTGGCCGCTGTAGCTCGGGCTCCCGGTAGTGCTCGTCCCGGCCCCGGCTCCCCCACGCGCCCGACAGCGCCCTGCTCTGCTCAGCTCCAGGGACCTGGCGCGGGTAGGGGACGGAGAGCGATCCTGACCCACACCGCCAGGGGGATTCCGCCTCGGGAAAGGATTGTTGGGCCCAGGGCGAGTGACAGAGAGAGAGACAGCTCTGACAGGGCTACACCAGGAATACCGCTAATAGTAAAAATCTCATGGAGATTGTTTAAGCTATTGCTTTATTTAATGCTAGCTAGGACTCAGTCTCTTTCTCTAAAAAAATTCGGGGCCTTCCATGTGCAAATCCTCCTTTAAATCTCCCAACATCTTAGTGTGATATTTGGTAGCATACCTTGACTCGAGCAAGAGGGGTGGGTTCCTATTCTACTCCCCTACTTTAGAGACCTCCTCTAGCTCCCGGTTGCTCAGGAATTAAGAGGTCTAGTGGCAAAGCAGATGTGCCCCGTTCTGTTTTAGTCCAGTCTCTGAGTACTGAGGACTCTGGAATTCCCCACGCACCTCCAGGGTGTTGAAGGTAGAAGGTATCCTGCCTCTCTGTTGTCCCCAAGGTGGCTCAAGCCACCATGTCATGCACCCTAGGCCCGAGAGTGGCCAGGGGCAGCTGTTGAGTCAGGGATATGCAGCTTCAATGTGAGCGCTGGAATGTCCAGAAGTTGGGAGAGATGGAAGTCCTCTTACCCTGCTGCTCTTGCCTGAGCAGAACAGGTCGTTAGGAAGGAACATCTGCTAGAAGAAGGAGGTATTACCCAGTTGTCAGCTTTTTCAAGGTTTGTGCCTGCATGGAGCCCCCTCATCCAAAGATATGCCCTGTCCTGGGGATAGAGGAAGAGTGGCACAGAAATTTTACCTGCCCTGGACAGTCTGGTGGGCCATATATTCTCTAGGACACTTAGTGTTGGCCGAGGCTTGGTGGAGTCCGCAATGCATTTGGACTTCTCTCTCTGCCTGCTCCTGCCTCCTCTCCCTGTTGATCACTAATAAATACCATACAGGACAAACTCAGTCTCAGTATCTGCTCCTGGAAATTCCAAATTGCAGCAATTTGTCAATATAGGAGGATAGAGAATGTTTTATGTAGCGCTCAATAGCTGACTATTGTTTATGAATATTTAGATGATAGTATGGGGTATTCTCATGGATGCTCTTGAGCTGGGCCCTTCAAGTGTTAGGGAAAAGCCTAATGGAGAGGTCAGTATTGAGGGTATGGGAAGATGTGGGTTTCATTCTTGGCCCAGCTACTGGCTAATCCTGGGGATCTTTAAAAAGCCTCTCCATTTCTTTTCTCATTTCAAAGAAGAGAACACCTGTCCATCCCACAGGTGGCTGGGAAGCTGGGATGAGACCAGGTCAGTGAAGGACATCTTATGGCTGTAATCTGTAAATACCCATGTGCACATATGAAGTGGCAGGGATGGGACCTGTCTCAAGTTGAAAACTGGATCATCTCTGCTAGCCAAAAGAGCAGATAGCCCAGAGATCAAAGAAAAGTCACAAACCAACACAGTCCATGCTTTTCTTTTAAGACCACACACACACACTTGTCCATCCTATTATAGTGACCATTAGGCTCTAAAGAGTCATATCAATACCCAAAAACTGTTATCCCAAATTTCAAGGATGCAAAATAAGACCAACAAGGACCGTAGGGAAAAAGAATAAAAATCACCCAATGTGGGACTGCAAGAAACAGAATTTTGAAGAAATGAGAAGAACCTGAGACTCGTTGTCTGGCCTGATTAGCAATAAAGGCTGAGATTCAACTAGTATGAAAATACAGACTGTGGAAGCACTTGGCATGACAGCTAGGTAAATTACCAGGTATGGTCACCTGGATTGAACTACCCACTGAAAACAAGGCTTTGGGAAACCAAGTGGCCATTGTCAATAATAATAATAGTAATATGAAGATTAGGAACAACTCAAAGAATGAACTCAAGGGATGAGTTTAAAACTGGACCACTTAAAGAAAAGCAGTGATGCACTGAGTCCTAAATTCTCAGCTTACAACTTTTAAACAGCTGCATTTTTACAAACAACAGAGCTCAAAGAATATTTTGTTAATTGAGCCACAAGGCCAAAACTGGAAAACCAAATTCACAATTTCATCTACAAATTGCCAAATTACAAAGTCAACTGAATTATCAGCCTCACAAGATTTTATAATTATCAGCAGGAAAGAGTGGGAATCTGGGAATAAGAATAGGACTATAAAAGAAAACTTGAATGATTCCTAGTCACTCAAGCCCCCAAACTCCCTTGGCAGGAGAAGCACGCCCTCTTCCTTATGTAACAAGGCTGTTCCTGTTTTGTTTGAAGATCCTCTTCGGAACTCACTTAAGGCAGTTACCTTGGAAAGGGAAGCCGATCTCCTCCCACCCCTCTCCCACCACCTCTGACTTCTCTCACTCTTAATACTTGAACCAGATTCAGTCACACCCTAGGAGACCAACTATGAAGTCAACCCCAAGAAGGGAAAGAATTGCAAGATTCTGCTAATTTAAATTGAAGAGTATATGCATGAATAAACCTGAATTTGTCCATTTGAATTCACTTCCCAATGACTCTGGTTTCCATGTACCATCTAAATGGACTAACTGACTTCTGGACTCAGCTAAAGGAAGATGAGAAAAAGGAAATTCCCTGGTACATGTACAGGAAAAGATCCAAAATATCAAGGAGATGGAAATATTGCAGTGTATTTCCACATGTGGCCAGCTTACCTCTCTTTAACCGTGTCCCCTGAGGGGGCCTCCACCAAGATTTTCAAAGAATCATTGGCGAAGGAAGCACTGCCATCTTTGAAAAGCACCAAAGTGGCTGTTCTTTGTGGCCAGAGATGGTTGTGAAAGACACTGCAGTCAAAAGGAGCTCCCTGACTTAAATGGGAAGGATGAGAGCCTGGGCTGGCAAAAGACAAACAGTGGTGCATGACTTAACCCTCAGTGCCAGGGAAGCCCTGGTACAATCATAAACAGTGGTACCCAAGTAGACTTTAGAGTAGTGTGACTCATGGGGATTTTGCCGGTGGCCAGTCATTCAACTAGGACTCAATTTGATCTGTAGGGCAAACAATATTTCTAAGCCTGGTAAACAAAAGTCAGGCTAAAATCCCCCTACAAATATTCCCAAATCTGAACCTGTCCCCCAAAGACAGAGACATTTTTTAATTTTTTAATTTTTTAATTTTTTTTTTTTTTTACAGATTGGGTCTCACTATGTTGCTCAGGCTGGTCTCAAACTTCTGGCCCTAATCAATCCTCCTGCTTGAGCCTCCCAAGTAGCTGGGATGACAGGCAACAAACAGAGGACATTTGAGTATAGGAAAGGTGGCTCCACTTGAGGCATTGGAATATCAGCCATAGCAGTGGCTACAAGTCCAGTTCTTACTAAAGAAGTGGCAGTGGGTGAGATTAATTAGTGTCTCATGCTCAGTGATAGTAACTGATATTCTTTACCAAAAAATATTCCTAAGCAATAGGTTATAACACTTTGGTGAGCCACAAATAGATAACAGGTGGTCTGGCCACAAAAGATTGATGGTTGTAAATATTGCATCTTGATTATTTTCATTTTTAAGCACTTTTACAGCCATTAAAATTGATAATTTAAAAAGAAATATTTAGGTATAAATCTAACAAAATATGCACAAGATCTATATGAGGAAAACTAGAAGACTCTGGTGAAAGAAATCAAAGAACTAAATAAATGGAGAGATATTCCATGTTCATGGATAGGAAGACTCAACACTGTGAAGATGTCAGGTCTTCCCAAATTGATCTATAGGTTAAGTGCAACCCAAGTCAAAACGTGAGCTAGTTATTTTGTGGATATCAGCAAACTTTTTTAAAGTTTATATGGAAAAGTAAAAACCCAGAGTAGCTAACACAATACTGAAGAAAAACAAAGTCAGACGACTGATATTACCTGATTTTAAGACTTAATATAAAACCAAAGTGATCAAGGCAGTACAGTACTGGCAAAAAAATAAACAAATTGATCAGTGGAACAAAATAGAGGGACGAGAAAGAAACCCACACAAATATAGTCAATTCATATTTGACAAAGAAGCAAAGTCAATCCAATGGAGAAAGGATAATCTTTTTGACAAATGGTGCTGGAGAAACTAGACATTCACATGCAAAAAATGAGTGTAGACACAGATCACACACTGTTCACAGATTTTAAGCCAAAATAAACTGTTGACTTACATGTAAACTATAAAACTTCTGGAATATAACATGAAGGAAAATCTAGGAAATCTTCAGTTTGGTGATAAAAATCACCAAACATCAACACATCAAAACATAAGTTGGACTCAGTTAAAATGTAAAAATTTTAGGGCAGTTTCAAGATGACTGACTGGAGACATTGATCACCCGGTCTCTCCAAAAAAGAACCAAAGTTAGAGGTGAATAATCATAACTCAAAAGATTAAGAGATGAGTGTCAAGGCCTATTGGAAAATTCACAGGCAGAAGCTAGGGCACAGAAAAAAGGAGGCAAAAGTATGGCAGAAATTGAATCCTGAAGGACTTGGGGTCCCATGGAAAGGGTAAGTGGGGATGTTTTGGGTTCCCCTCACCCCTGTGACAGATTGCTGGTTTCCAAACTGTTGAAGAGCTCCTCTGCCCTCACAAGCTCATGCATTGGTGTGGGCAGCAATTTGGGGATTTCTTGAGAGCATTGCACTGGACTGTCAGCAACCCCCAAATTTGAGCTATGGTAGTGGGCACCACACTGGGTGTGCACCCATTGTGGGACTCTATCCTGCCCAGGGAATCTCAGTTCTTGTGTCTCCACATCACCAAATGCCCTGCAGATATTCCTCAGCACCCACTGAGATTGTGGCACCCACATGGGGCCAGCTGGACCCAGGAGAGCTGAGAGTCTGACCCTCAGGGCATGCCGTTCCAAGGACAAGGCAGAGTGCAGCATGCCAAAGGAACACCTGTTAGGACAAAAGAAACCATAGAGTGTGCTCTCCTATTCCTGAGAGCTCCCCACTTCTGTGCTGAAAGTGACTGCACTCCTTTCAACAACTACATAGGCACTGTGCTTGGCTCTGTGGGTGAGGCGTGTGGTTCTGCCATAGCAGCCAGGTGGCCACAGTGCTTGGGCCTAGTAATGGAGAGGAAGCTGACTACTGCCCCCATAGCTGCTGCTGCCAGGGTTTGGTTTAAGCATACCTGTGGACAGCCGTTCCAGGGCTATTAAGGATAATTGCATCCTTACTGGCAATGTCCCCACTGGGCCCTAGCTTGTACAAAAGACAGGGCCCCTCCGCCTCTGTACACACAGTGGCAGTATTCCTGCAGCAAGAACAGGTGAGCCATAAAGCTGTCTATTTTGGGCTGAGGGAAGAGGCCCCACACCAAAGCCATTTCAGCAGAGAGACACAGGAAAGGCATTGTCCATGTCTCTCAGCTACATTGTGGCCTAAAGATAGACAGAAGTGTCTGTCTGAACTGAGTCATGAGCCCTGGGATGGGGCATGATAGGGAAGAAGACTGTGTTTCTGCCTGCCCAGGACATGGAGTTGGTGCAGCCCCTGACCCACTGAGGAGACCTTTGTGCATTTCACCAGAAGCTACCTTAAGCACCCCATCAGGGCTTGTGCTTGGCATTGGGTTATCCAAGAACAAGCTTGGCAGTCCAGCTTGACTCAGCTTTGTCCACTCCCCAACCCAGGGCTGAGCAGGAAACTCAGAGAACGGTGTATTCCAGATAATTGCCTGTGACAACACAGAGCTTCTCCCAGTTGAAAAAAAAAGATCAAGTATATACCCATCTGCTTCTGCCACAGAAGCTCTTACCTTCAAGTGCCACCTACTGGTCTGGAAGTCAAACTGCACAACCTAATCCAAATTTGGCTGACTCAGTGTACAGCACTACCGACCGAGATAAGTTTCTGAAGAACTCTATCTCCCTGTCTGTACAGGAGACTGAGAGCCTACTCACATGCCCAGTACAACACTACTACAACCAGCATTTGAGAAAACCACCAAACGAAGGTTATCTATAACCAAGGAATTCATACAGAGCCTTGGCCCCCTGAAAGTACCAATAAGCAAAGCCAAACAATCCTATTCAGCATACATTACAGTCATCCTCAAAGAAGAAATAAAAAGTCCTGTCCAAACAAAAGTAAATTCAAAAATAAGAAGTGACACCTCAGAATAAGAAAGGACCAACACAACAATTCCAGCAGCATGAAAAAAGAGTGTGTTATGTTAATCTCAAAGGATCACACTAGATATCTAACAATGGATCCTAACCAAAATGAAAATTCTGAAACGCCAGATAAAGAATTAAAAATATAGATTGTAAGGAAGCTCAATGAGATCCAAGAGAAAGTTGAAAAACAACACAAGGAAATCAGAAAACAATTCAAGATATGAATGAAAAACTTACTAAGGAAAAAGATTTAAAAAATAAAAGAACATCTGGAAATGAAACATTCATTGAAGCAATTACAAAATACAGTTGAAAGCTTTAAAAATAGATTAGACCAAGAGGAAGAAAGAATTTCAGAGCTCGATGACAGGTCTTTGGAAGTAACCCAATCTGACAAAAATACAGAGAAAATAATTTTTTAATGAGAAATATGGTATTATATAAACCATCCAAACCTGTAAGTCATGGGTATCCCTGAGGGAGAAGAAAAAACATTTGAAAGTTTGGAAAACCGATTTGAGGGAATAATTGAGGAAAACTTTACTTGTCTTGCTAGAGATTTACACATCCAGATACAAGAAGCTTAGAAGACTCCTAGAAGATATATTGCAAGACAAATATCACCAAGGTGTAGAGTCACCAGACTACCCAAAGTCAACATGAAGAAAATCCTAAAAGCAGCAAGAGAAAAGTGTCTAATCACCTGTAAAGGAAATCACGTCACACTAACAGCAGACTTCTCATCAGAAACCTTACCAGCCAAAGAGATAAGGGTCCTATTTTCAGTCTTCCAAAAAAAAAAAAAAAAAAAAAAAAAAGCCAGGCATGGTGGTTCACACCTGTAATCCCAGCATTTTGGGATGCCAAGGTGGGTGGATCATTTAAGGTCAGGAGTTTGAGACCAGCCTGGCCAACATTGTGAAATGCCGTCTCTACCAAAAATACAAAAATCAGCCAGGCATGGTGGCGAGCCCCTATAATCCCAGTTACTCAGAAGGCTGAGGCACAAAAGTCACTTGAACCCAGGAGGCGGAGGTTGCAGTGAGCCAAGATTGCACCACTGCACTCCACCCTGGGCAACAGAGAAAGACTCTGTCTCAAAGTAAAAACCAACAACAACAAAAAAAAACTGTCAGCCAGCAACTTTATATCCTGCGAAATTAAGCTTCATAAATGAAGGAGAAATAAAGTATTTCCCAGACAAGCAAACACTAAGGGAATTTGACACCACTAGACTGGCCCTATAATAAATGTCAAAGAAGTTCTAAACATAGAGACAAAATGTCTTCATCACAAAAACACATAAAAAGTATAAAACTCACAAGTGGTATAAAACAATTACACAGTTGAGACTACAAAGCAACTAGGTAACAATTAACATTATGACTGGAACAAAGCTTTGCATATCAATATTAACCTTGAATGTAAATAAAATAAATGCTCCACTCCTGGCCAATATGGTGAAACCCCATCTCTACTAAAAATACAAAAATTAGCTGAGTGTGGTGGTGCGTGCCTGTATCCCAGATACTAGGGAGACTGAGACATGAAAATCGCTTGAACCCAGGAGGCAGAGGTTGCACTGAGCTGAGATTGTGCCACTGCACTACAGCCTGGCAATAGAGTGAAACTCTGTGTCAAAACAAAAAAAAAAGAGTATAGATTAGTGAAACCGATTTTTTAAAAAAAGATCCAACAATATGTTGCTCACAAGAAACCCATCTAACTGGTAAATACATTTAAAGACTCAAGGTAAAGGCATGGAAAAAGACATTCCATGCAAATGGAAATCAAAAGCAGCTGGAATAGCTATGCTTATACTAAATAAAACACACTTTAAATCAACAACAATAAAACAAGTTCATTATTATATAATCAATACTTTAAGACAACTTTAAATTAATATTTTAAGACACTTTAAATCAACAGTTAAAAAAAGACAACGAAAGTCATTATTACTATGCAATCATTATATAGTTATATATAATGACTATATAATTATTATTATATAATGACCTTCTTTGTCATTATATAACCAAAAAAGGTCATTATGATTATATAATATTATATATAATTATTATATAATCATTATCTAATTACCTTCTTTGTCTTTTTTTACTGTTGCTGATTTAAAGTGCCTGAAAGTATTGATTTAAAGTTGTGTTTTTTTACTGTTTGTCTCTATCATTATAAAATAAAGTGATCAATTTATCAAGAAGATATAACAATTCTAAATATATATGCCCCCAACAATGGAATTCTCAGATTCATAAAAACAAATATTACTAGACCTAAAAAAAGAATTATACAGCAATGCAATAATAGTGAGAGACTTCAACAGTCCCCTGACATCACTAGACAGATTATTGAGGCAGGAAATCAACAAAGAAACTCTAGACTTAAATCAGACTCTAGACTAAATGAACCTAACCGACATTTATACAACATTTTACTCAACAACTGCAAAACATATGTTTTTTTCTCATCTGCACATGAATGATTCTTCAAAATAGACCAACTTTAAGCCACAAAACAAGTCACAATAAATTTTTAAAAATCAAAATTATATCGCTTCTCAGCCTTTTGGCTGAGATCAAGTGTAAAAATCAAAATTATATCAAATATCTTCTCAGACCACAGTGGAATAAAACTAGAAATCAATACCAAAGAAAATATGCTGATGGCAAATAAGTATATGAAACAATACTCAACATCATATCTCATTACAGAATTACAAATTAAAATAACAATGAGATACTGCTACACACCAGTTAGATGGATAAGACCCCAAACTGACACTGATAATACCAAATGCTGGTGAGAACGTGGAGCAGAGGAACTCTCATTCATCATTGGTGGAAATGTGAAATGGTACAGCCACTTTGAAAGACAGTTTGGTAGTTTCTTACGAAACTAAACATAAACTTAGCATATAATGTAGCACCTGTGCAACTAGGTATTTATGCAAATGAGCTGAAAACATTTTTGTCCATACAAAAACCTGCACTCAGATATTTATAGCAGCTTTATTCATAATTGCCAAAAATTGGAAGCAACTAATATGTCCTTTAATAGGTGAATGGATACATGAACTGTGGTACTGCCATACAATGGAATAGTACTCAATGATTAAAAGAAATGAGCTGTCAAGTCATGAAGAGACATGGAAGAACACTAACTGCATATCACTAAGTTAAAGAAGCCAATATGAAAAGGCTACAGAATGTATTATTCCAACCGTATAGCATGCTAGGAAAGGCAAAGCTACACAAAGAGCAGTAAAAGGATTAGTAATTACCATGAGTTCAGGAGAGGGAGTGAGATGAATAGGTGGAGTACATTTTCAGAATGGTGAAACTATTATTCTGTATAATACTCCAGTGGTGAATACCTAACATTATGCATTTGTCAAAACACATAGAACTGTGCAACATACATAGCGAACCCTAATATAAACTGTGGGTTTCTGTTAATAATAATGTGTCAATATTTTTTCATCCATTGTAACAAGCATACCACACTAATGCAAGGTGTTAAAATAGGGGAAACTGAGGAAAGGGGGTAGGATATCTGGAAACTCTTTGTACATCCTGCACAATTTTTCTGTAAACCTAAAAGTGCTCTAAAAATAGTCTATTGTCTGGTCTGAGTACAGTAGTATGTACAACTAATTGATTACAATCTGTTACAGATTCCTTTGTTTTAGGCTTGAGGGTACATGTGAAAGTTTATTACATAGATAATCATGTGTCATGAGGGTTTGTTGTACATATTACTACATCACCCAAGTACTAAACCCAGTACCCAATAGTTGTATTTTCTGCTCTTCTCCCTCCTCCCAACCTGCCCCCTCAAGAAGACCCCAGTGTCTTTTGTTCCCCTCTTTGTGTTCATAAGTTTTTATCATTTAGCTCCCACTTACAAGTGAGACCATGTGGTATTTGGTTTTCTGTTCCTGCATTAGTTTGCAAGAGACGATAGCCTCCAACTCCATCCATATTCCTATAAAATACATGATCCTGTTCTTTTTTATGACTGCATAATATTCCATGGTGTATATGTTCCACATTTTCTTTATCCGGTTTGTCATTGATGGGCATTTAGGTTGATTCCATGTCTTTCGTATTGTGAACAGTGCTGCACTGAACATTCATGTACATGTGTCTTTATGGTAGAATGCTTTATATTCCTCTGGGTATACACCCAGTAATGGGATTGCTGGGTTGAATGGGAGCTTTTAACTCTTTGAGGAATCACCCTACTGCTTCTCACAATGGTTAAACTAATTTATACTCCCACCAACAGTGTATAAGAGTTTCCTTTTCTTTGCAACCTTGCCAGCATCTGCTATTTTTTGACTTTTTAATAATAGCCATATTGTCTGGTGTGAGATGGTATCTCATTGTGCTTTTGATTTGCATTTCTCAAATAATCAGTGATACTGAGCTTTTTTTTTCATACGCTTGTTGGCCACATGTATGTCTTCTTTCAAGAAGTGTCTGTTCATGTCTTTTGCCCACTTTTTAATAGGGTTGTTTTTCTCTTGTAAATTTGTTTAAGTTCCTTGTAGATGCTGGATATTAGACCTTTGTCAGATGCATAGTTTGCAAATATTTTCTCCCATTCTGTAGGTTATCTGTTTATTCTGTTGATAGTTTCTTTTGCTGTGCAGAAGCTCTAAAGTTTAATTAGGTCTCACTTGTCAATTTTTGCTTTTGTTGCAATTGCTTTGGGTATCTTCATCATAAAATCTTTGCCCATTCCTATGTCCAGGATAGTTTTGCCTAGGTTGCCTTCCAGGGATTCTAGAGTTTGGGGTTTTATATTTAAGTCTTTATTTTATCTTGAGTTGACTTTTAGATATAAGGAAGGGGTCCAGCTTCAATCTTCTGCATATGGCTAACCAGTTATCCCAGAACCATGTATTGAATAGGAAGTCTTTTCCCCATTTCTTGTTTTTGTCAGCTTTGTCAAAGATCAGATGGTCTTAGATGTGCGGCTTTATTTCTGGGCTCTCTATTCTATTCCATTGGTCTATGTACCTGTTTTTGCACCTGTACCATGCTGTTTGGGTCACTGTAGACTTGCAGTATACTTTGAAGCCAGGTAACATGATTCCCCCAGCTTTGTTCTTTTTGCTTAGGATTGCTTGGCTATTTGGGCTCTTTTTTGGTTCCATAAAAATTTTTAAGTAATTTTTCTAGTTCTGTGAAGAATGTCATTGGTAATTTGATAGGAATAGCATTAAATCTGTAAATTGCTCAGGGCAGAATAGCCATTTTAATGATGTTGATTCTTCCTATCCATAAGCATGAGATGTTTTTCCATTTGTTTGCATCTCCTCTGATTACTTTGAGCAGTGCTTTGTAATTCTCATTGTAGAGATCTTTCACCTCCCTAGTTAGCTGTATTCCTAGGTTGTGTGTGTGTGTGTGTGTGTGTGAATTGTGAATGTGATTGCCTTTCTGACTTGGCTCTCAGTTTGGTTGTTAGTGGTGTATAGGAATGCTAGTGATTTTTGTACATTGATTTTGTATCCTGGAATTTTGCTGAAGTTGTTTGTCAGCTGAAGGAGCTTTCAGGACAAAACTGTGGGGTTTTCTAGATATAGAATCATATCGTCTGCAAAAGGAGATAGTTTGACTTCCTCTCTTCCTATTTGTATGCCCTTTATTTCTTTCTCTTGCCTGATTGCTCTGGCTATAACTTCCAATACTATGTTGAATAGAAGTGGTGAGAAAGGGCATCCTTCTCTTGTGCTGGTTTTCAAGGGGAATGCTTCCATCTTTTGCCCATTCAGTATAATTTTGGCTGAGGGTTTGTCATAGATGGCTCTATTACTTTGGGGTATGTTCTTTTAATACCTAGTTTATTGAGAGTTTTTAACATGAAGCGATGCTGAATTTTATCAAAAGCTTTTTCTGCATCTATTAAGATAATCATATGGTTTTTATTTTAGTTCTGTTTATGTGATGAATCACATTTATTGATTTTTATATGTTGAGCCAATCTTGCATGCTGGGGATGAAGACTACTTGATCATGGTGGATTAGTTTTTTGATGCGCAGCTGATTTGGTTTGCAAGTATTTTCTTGAGGATTTTTGTATCAATGTTCACCAAGGATAATGGCCTGAAGTTTTCATTTTGTTGTGTCTCTGCCAGGTTTTGATATCAAGATGACACTGGCCTCACAGAATGAGTTGGGGAGAAGTCCCTCCTCCTCAATTTTTTGGAATAGTTTCTAGAGGAATGGTACCACCTCTTCTTTGTACATCTGGTAGAATTCAGCTGTGAATCCATCAGGTCCCAGGCTTTTTTTGGTTGATAGGCTATTTATTACTGATTCCATTTTGGAGCTTGTTATTGGTCTATTCAGGGAATCAGTTTCTTCCTGGCTCAATCGTGGGAAGGTGTATGTGTCCAGGAATTTATCCTTCTTTTCTAGGTTTTCTAATTTGTGTGCATAGAGGTGTTCACAGTAGTTTCTGAGGGTTGTTTTTATTTCTGTGGGGTGAGTAGTAACAGTCCCTTTGTCCTTTCTAATTGTGTTTATTTGGATCTTCTCTCTTTTCTTCTTAATTATTCTAGCGAGTGGCCTATTTCATTGATTAAAAAAAAAGAAAAAAACTCCTGGATTAATTGATCTTTTGAATGGTTTTTCATGTCTCAATTTCCTTCAGTTAAGCTCTGATTTTTGTTATTTCTTGTCTTCTGCTAGCTTTGAAGTTGATTTGTTATTGCTTTTTTTTTTTTTTTTTTTGAGGCGGAGTCTCGCTCTGTCGCCCGGACTGGAGTGCAGTGGCCAGATCTCAGCTCACTGCAAGCTCCTCCTCCCGGGTTTACGCCATTCTCCTGCCTCAGCCTCCCGAGTAGCTGGGACTACAGGCGCCCGCCACCTCGCCCGGCTAGTTTTTGTATTTTTTAGTAGAGACGGGGTTTCACTGTGTTAGCTTCTTTAATTCTTTCAGTTGTGAGGCTAGGTTGTTAATTTGAGATCTTTCTAACTTTTTGATTTTGGACATTTAGTGCTATGAATTTTACTGTTAACACTGCCTTAGGTGTGTCGCACAGATTCTGGTATGTTGTATCTTTGTTCTCATTATTTTCAAAGAACTTCTTGATTTCTGCCTTAATTTCATTATTTATCCAGAAGTCATTCAGGGGCTTGTTGTTTAATTTCCAGGTAATTGTATGGTTTTGAGAAATTTTCACTGTGTTGACCTTTATTTTTATTGCACTGTGGCCTGACAGTGTGTTTGGTATGATTTTGGTTCTTTTACAGTTGTTGAGGATTGTTTTATGTCCAATTATGTAGTCAGTTTAAGAGTATGTGTCATGTGGGAATGTGAAGAACATATATTCTGTTGTTTTGGGGGGTGAAGACTTCTATAAAGGTCTATTAGATCCATTTGGTCCAATGTTCAGTTTAGGTCCTGAATATCTTTGTTACTTTTCTGCCTCAATGATCTATCTAATACTGTCAGTGGAGTGTTGAAGTCTCCCACTATTGTTGTGCAGGAGTCTATGTATCTTTGTAGGTCTCTACAAACTTGCTTTAGGTATCTGGGTGCTCCTGTGTTGGGTACATATATATCATATATATTTAGGATAGTTAGGTCTTCTTGTTGTATTGAACTTTTTGCCATTATGTAATGCCTTTCTTTGCCTTTTTTATCTTTATTAGTTTGAAAACTATTTTTCTGAAATTAGGATTACAACTTCTGCTTTTTTTTGTTTTCCATTTGCTTGGTAGAATTTCCTCCATCCCTTTGTTTTGAGCCTATTAGTGTCATTTTGTGTGAGATGGGTCTCTTGAAGACAGCACTGGATCTTGTTTTTTTTTTTTTTTTTTTCTTTATTCAGCTTGCCACTCTAGTTTTAAGTGGGACAGTTAGCCCATTTACATTCAAGGTTAGCATTGATATGTGTGGATTTGATCCTGTCATTATGCTGTTAGCTGGCTGTCATGTTGGCTTGTTTGTGTGACTGCTTTACAGTTACACTGGTCTATATGCTTTTGTATTAGCTAGTAGCAGTTTTTCCTTTCTATATTTAGTGCTCCTTTCAAGATGTCTTATAAGGCAGATCTGGTGATAATGAATTCCTCAACATTTGCTTATCTGAAAAGGATCTTATTTTTCCTTCACATAGGACGCTTAGTTTGGCTGAATATGAAATTCTTAGTTGAAGATATTTTTCTTTAAGAATGTTGAATATAGGTCCCCAATCTCTTCTAGCTTATAGGGTTTCAGCTGAAAGGTCAGTTGTTAACCTCATGGGGTTCCCTTTGTAAGTGACCTACATTTTCTGTCTAGCTGCCTTTAACATTCTTTCTTTCATGTCAACCTTGGAAAATCTGATGATTATTTGTGTTGGGGATGATCTTCTTGTGCAGAAGAAGGTGACTTTTCAGGGATGCCTGTGATTCATAAATTTGGCCTCTTTACATAATCCCATACTTCTTGCAGGTTTTGTTCATTCCTCTCTTTCTCCCCTTTATTTGTGTCTGACTGTCTTATTTCAGAGAACCAGTCTTCAACTTCTGAGATTCTTTCCCCAGCTTGATTTATTCTGCTGCTAATACTTGTGATGGCATTATGAAATTATTGTATTGTGTTATTCAGGTCTGTCAGACCCATTAGGATTTCTTTATACCAGCTATTTTGTCCTTCAGCTCCTGTATCACTTTATTGTGATTTCTGTTTTCCTTGGATTGGGTTTTGTTATCTTCCTGAATCTCAGTGATATTTGTTCCTATCCATATTCTGAATTCTATTTCTGTCATTCCAGCCAGTTCAGGCTGGTTAAGAACTCCTGTTGGAGAACTGGTGTGGTCATCTGGAGGACATATGACATTCTGGCCATTTCAGTTACTGGAGTTCTTGCATTGGTTCTTTCTCATCTCTGCATGTGGGTGTTCCTTTAATTGCAGTGTAGATTAAGTATGGTCAATAGACTTCTTTTCTGGATGTTTTCATTGGGCCAAGGTTTTGTGTAGTGGCTTTATTTGAAGCTGACTTCTTATCTCTAGTTTCATAGAGGGGTATATTTGTGAGGTATTTTTGGTGTTGAAGCTTTGGGGTGTGATCCAACAAATAACACTTAGGCTCATTGGTCAGTTTGTAGAGTCTTGCTTAATTGCATGGCTCCCCTATGTTTCTTCATAGTTGCAACTGCGCTCCTCTCAGTGCTCTGAAAGTGTGGGTTCCTCTCCCCCTTGAGTGCTGGCTATAGTTCACAATTTAGCACTCGTGGGCTGCTCACTGCAGCTCTGGGTGATCTCAGTGTTTATGTTCCTTCCCCAGCTAAGAGGCAGCAGAGGAAGAGATCTTAGTAGTGGTTGTGGCCAAGGGTCATTTGCTTGACTCCTGAGGGCTCCACCCCAGAGAGATGCTGGTCAGCAATTGCTCAGTGCAGTCAGCACAAGATGAACAGTTCACACTGTGGGCCAAAGCCAATGGTTCCTTGTCTAGTGACAAGCCATGGAGAGTGTGTGGGACCCATGGGAGACGGACTGGCCTCCTCTTCTTGGGTTGACTGCGGCTTATTGGGGATGTTGTGGATAAGGCACTTAAAGTCTTTGCTAATTCGTTAGTCCGAGGGTCGCAAGCGCAGTTCCACCAAGGGCAGTGGAAGAGAGACTTTCAGTTGCTCTGAAGGCTCTGTCCAAGGAGTTGCTGAACTGGTACTGGCTTGGTAGCGGGTGGCTGGAGGCCCAGGCCTGGAGGACCTGCCTGGTGAGGAGATATGGGATCAGGCGCCCACGTAACAGTCTGGTCACTTTTCTGTAGAACTGCTGTGGTATGTTTGGGGCCCACTCCAGTCCCCAGCCACCTAGGATTTTCTAGAACCTGGAGATATCACAAGTGAATGTTGCAAAATGACAAAGATAGCAGCCTGTCCCTCCCTCTGGGAGCTTTGTTCCAGAGAGGTACAAACCTTTTGCTGGCCCAAAGGCACCTGTAAGAAATGGCTGGAGACTCTAGTTAACAGGTCTCATCCAGTGAGGATGAATCAGATCAGGATCCACTTTAAAAAGCAATCTGGCCACCTTTTGGTAGAGCAGCTGTGCTGTGCTGGGGGTCCACTTTGACCTCCAGTCACCTCAGATACTCCAAAGCCCAAAGGCTAGAATGGCTAAGTCACTCAAACAGCAAAGATGGCGGCCCACCCCTCCCTTGGAGTGCCATCCCAGGGGGAATTAAGATCTCTGTTGACTGGAGAGCTTGGGCGGGGGTGGCTGGAGGCCCCAGTTGGGAGGTCCTACCCAGTGAGGGAAAATGGGATCAGGCACCCACTTAAAGCAGCAGTCTGGCCAAATTTGGTAGAGCACCTGTGCTGTGCTGGGGGACCCCTTCGACCAGGGTCAGCTCAGACTCTCCAAAGCCCAAAGGCTGGAATAGCTAAGGTGCCCAAACAGCAAAGATGGCAGCCTGCCCCTCCCCATAGGAACTCCTTCTCAGGGAGGTGCAATGCCACTACTGGTAGCTGGCTAGAGTTCCAAGCCAGTCGGTCTTATCTTGTGAAGTGTCATGGAATTAGGGCCTGCAGGCTATTACTGCTCAACCCTCTGGATTCAGCCTCTTTCCTATGGGTAGGTACAGGAATGTAACCTACCACTTTGTTGGAGCTGCAGCTACTTTTGCAGAAAAGCCCGAGTATCTGAGGCTCCAGGGTCTCCAGGCATGCCTGAGCAGCTGCTCTGCCAAGACTCCACATAGCTCTGTCTGTCAGACTGAGGACTGAAGGTCCTGATGGAGTGGGTTCACAGGGAGATCTCCTGACCCAGGATTGCAAAGATCTGTGGGAGAAGTGTGGTTTCCTGGGATTGTTCATTCACTTCTTGGTCTGGGGAGGATCCCCTGGCTCCATATTGCTCCCAGGTGGTCTGTTATCTTGTCTTGCTTTTCTTCATTCTCTGTGGGTCAAACTGTTTCCTTGATTAGTCCCAATGCAAGTACCTGGACGTTTCCATTGAAGGTTTTGTATTTACTTGCCCCTTCTGTTCCTTTCCATGACAGCCACACACACACTGGCTACCTCTAGTCAGCCACCTTGGCCACTCCCCTACAGATTTCTTTGTTCCTTCTCCACTCTTCACTGCTTCACTAGCCTTTAAAAAAAACAGAAAAGAAGAAAAATGGTTTATTAAAACATACCACTGGAAATATTTTGAACGTGATTTACATGGCCACCTTCCGTGAAATTCCTGAATTCAGCAAATATGGTTTTGGGTCATACAACTCCATGCATTACTGACCTACAGCCAGCAAATTCTTGACAATAGCCATACACATAGCACATGCCTTTACCTTGCCCATTAGATCATCCCAATTCATCTGATAGTTAATTTAGCTATAATTTGGTTATTGTCCGAGAAATTATATTTGTCTTTCAGATGAATGTAAAATATTTAGTTTTCTTTCCTAATTAATTTTCACAATTTTTTACTAATGTAAAAGATATTTTGGTCTTTCATTCTGGATATTATTTGCTATTAAATGACTGATTTTTTATGAATTCTCTCCATTGTTGTTTCTCAGTTTTTTAATTTGCTTTTGGAATTTTCAATTAGCCAATTTTAGATTTTTGTTAGAATTTATTTGTATTTCATTTGTATTTCTAAAAATAATAATAATAAACATTAATTAATTCAACCTATTAAAAGATATTTGAGGCCCTTACAACATCAGGAGATTGGTTTTCCAAAATATTTTAGGACATATGAGGATTGTGCTATTTGTATTTTATAGACTTTTTTGAGATTTTTTCCTTATTAAGTAAAAACTAAAGTTTCAATATTTTTATTTTGTCTCTGAATATTTTATTCTTTAATTTTTTATATAATTTATTTTAAAACATTCTTAAGAATGAAGATGACTTAACAATATATTGACCAAAAGATATTCTGAAGCTATGAAGGCCTCTAGTCCCATGGAATATTTTATATTTAAATATTCACTTTTTATGCATATTTATGAAAAGTTTTTAAATTAAATGTTAAGAGCTATTAGATTCATGAGACAGACAAAGCAATAAAAAAAAGAGTTTGAATTACTAATTAGATAATAATATAGGGGCTGTCTCAAATTTTGATTCATCCGCCCTGGTAAGTCTTCTCTTCCAAACATCATATTTGTAGTTATCAAATGAAGCAATGGTGCCATGCAAACTACACCACCACCTCAGCTCTACTTCTACACATTGAACAAAAAAAAAAATCATTTTTATGCATCTACATGCACAAAATAAGAAATAAACTTCTTTTATGATATTGGTAACAACAATACCAGAGCACTGGTTACAAAGTTATGAAAAAAAATTGCTGAAGTTAAAATGCCACACAAATGCAGAATTGTGCTTTTTATCTGATGGCATGGAAATTGTCAACAGCCTATTTGGGACCACTGGAAGCAAAAGAAAGAAACAGAAAGGAGTCCCCCATCAGATGATACGATTAGCAGACCCTATTGATGACATTTCATATAATGTAGAAACCACACTAATTCAGAAGATTGAGAAGATTATCAATTGACTGGTATAAGTACAGGCATGAGTAACTCTACCAATTTAGAGCATCAATTAGAAGGCCCAAAGAGAAATTATTTGTTCCAGAACCAAAATGCTAAATCAAACTATTGCAGATGAATTATTTGAGGTAAGAAATGAAGATTTCTGGGGGTGAAAAAGAAAAGAAATATGATGGAAACACTGCGGGGGTTTCTGCACTCATGATTTGGTTGCAATGTCAGGAGGATGTGAAGGCCCTATACAACATGAATTTTATCTGAAACCCTGAGATTCAAGTAACACATGTTGTTTACTCATAGAGAAGCTCTCATATGTAAATGTTTGCCTATGGCTCTAAATTGCACATTGAATGATGAAACTAAAATGGTGAATCTAACAAAATACAAGCTCTTAGGGTCCATCTGGTTTCAGTTTTCAGTGAAGCCTGAGATCAGAGTATCACTCTTTTTTTTATATCAAAATGTATTGGCATTCAAGGGAAGAGAGCTGTCAAAAATATATGCACCAAAGTAAGAATTATTTTGCAAACAAATCTCACCTTGCAGATTTGTTGAAGGATAGCCTTAGCTTAAATACAGTAGCTTAACTAACGTTTTTATGCATCTGCATTTAAATTGAAAATTTAAAATTTTTTGAATTTAAAAATGTGTAAAACTCATGCACGTGTGTGTGTGCGCGCACGTGCGCATGTGTGCGTCTGTGTGTGAATTAACAATCCTTTATTAGGGATTGAAAGCAAAATGCCAAATTTGGAGAAGTAAAGTGAAAATGGTTCACATGTGATGATTAGTCAATTTCATTAGTGAATTGTTAAAATCAGTATGCTGACATCTGTATGTGCTGAAGAAAAAAAGCTTTGACTTTATTTTTAAATACAGGCATACTTCACGTTATTGCTCTAATGGAGATATATGAGTTGATGAATGTTGTTTTCATGCCTCCTTAGACAACATCCATTCTGCCACCCATGGATCAAGGAGTAATCTAGACTTTCAAGTCTTATTATTTAAGAAATCCATTTTGTAAGGCTATTGCTGCCATAGATAGTGACTCCTCTGACAGATCTGGAATAATAAACTGAAAATTTTCTGGAAAGGATTCACTATTCTAGATGCCATTAAGAACATTTGTGATTCATGGGAGGAGGTCAAAATAGCAACATTAATAGGAATTTCAAAGAAGTTGATTTCAATCCACATGGATGACTTTGAGGAGTTCAAGACTTCAGTGGAGGAAGTAACTGCAGATGTGGAGGAAATAGCAAGAGAACTAGAATTTGAAGTGGAACCTGAACATTGACTGAATTACTACAATCTCATGAGAAAACTTGATTAGATGAGGAGTTGCTTCTTACAGAGCAACAACAACAAGAAAGTGGTCGCTTGATATGGACTTTACTTCAGGTGAGGGTGCCATGACCATTGTCGAAATGACAACAAAAAATTTAGAATGTTGCATAAAGTTAACTGATAAACCAGTAGCAGGGTTTGAGAGGATTGACTCCAGTTTTGAAAGAAGTTCTATTGTAGATTAAATGCTATCAAACAGCATCGCGTACTACAGAGAAATCTATCAAGAAAGGAAGAGTCCATTGATGCGGCAAACTTTATAGTTGTCTTTTTTTCATTATTATTATTATTGTATTATACTTTAAGTTCTAGGGTACATGTGCACAACGTGCAGGTTTGTTACGTATGTATACACGTGCCATGTTGGTGTGCTGCACCCATTAACTCATCATTTACATTAGGTATATCTCCTAATGCTATCCCTCCCCGCTCTCCCCACCCCACGACAGCCCCCAGTGTGTCATGTTCCCCTTCCTGTTTTCAAGTGTACTCATTGTACGATTCCCACCTATGAGTGAGAACATGCGATGTTTGATTTTCTGTTCTTGCAATAGTTTGCTGAGAATGGTGGTTTCCAGCTTCATCCATGTCCCTACAAAGGACATGAACTCATCCTTTATTATGGCTGCATAGTATTCTGTGGTGTATATGTGCCACATTTTCTTAATCCAGTCTATCATTGATGGACATTTGGGTTGGTTCCAAGTCTTTGCTATTGTGAATAGTGCCACAAAAAACATACGTGTGCATGTGCTTGTATAGCAGCATGATTTATAATCCTTTGGGTATATACCCAGTAATGGGATGGCTGGGTCAAATGGTATTTCTAGTTCTAGATCCTTGAGGAATCCCCACACTGTCTTCCACAATAGCTGAACTAGTTTACAGTCCCACCAACAGTGTAAAAGTGTTCCTATTTCTCCACATCCTCTCCAGCACCTATAGTTGTCTTATTTTAAGAAATTGCCACAGCTACCCCAAGCTGTAGCAACCACCAACAAAAATATTATGACTCACTGAAGGCTCAGATAATCAATAGCATTTTTTAGCAATGAAGAATTTTCAATTAAGGTATATACATTTTTTTAAACATAATGTTATTGTACACTTAATAGACTACAGCATTCTGTAAACATAACTTTCATATGTACTGGGAAATCAAAAAATGTGTGCAGCTTGCCTTATTGCTATATTTGCTTTATTGCGGTGGTCTGGAACCAAACCCACAATATCTCCAATGTATGCCTGCACTTGATTAGACAAAATGTGATTGTGTTAAATTGAGCCATATGTAATTGCCATTTTCTAGGTGAAGGCTGGCCTAATATTGGCAGTTCCATATGTCTCAACCTATCATTTAAAATCTATCACTATACATGACAAACTTCCACAGGATTTGAAAGTAGCCATTTCAAGTATAAATCTTGATATCTAAAAGACGTTATGTATAAATTTGTCAAAAGTCATAAAATTATACACTTTAAATGACTATATTTCTATATATAAATTATACCTCAATAAAATAATTCAGATCATAGCCATGAACTTCTCATTAAAAATTAAAAAGATTTTATTTAGAAGTTTAATAATTGTTCAATATTTATTTCCTAATATCTTATATTTTATTTATCTTTTTATAATCTTATTATAAGTATATACAGAGTTTTATCACTAAATCCCATGCTGATGGCCACAAATTCCTTCCAATGCATCCTCATGTGCTTTACATATTCTATGAATGACAAGAAATGAAAAGGTTACATGTGGCAGAGATTTCTAGCTGTCCACCAAAATACATTAACCCCTTCATTCATAAGATGTGAATGGAATTATGGTTCTGGATTATTCATATTCTCGCTGTATTAGAATTACACACCCATACCTCGGCAGTGTGAGTTTGCAGGATCTCCCAGTAGAACAGGCAGTGTGAGTTTGCAGGATCTCCCAGTAGAACAGGCAGTGTATTTTCCCTGCCCTGTTGATGTTGGACTTGGTAATGTAACTTGCTTTGGCCACCAGAATTTAAGTGAAAGTGACAGTGTACTGTCACTTTCTGGGCTGAGTCTCCACAGGCATCAAGCATCTCTGCTCATTCTTGTACATTTCTATTATGAGAAGAACATGCCCCAAAGAGACACTGCCCTTTCAGCCTGGGCCCCAGAACAAATGTACGTGGAGCCAAACCAACAGCCTGGCACCATGTCCAACCAACCTGTAGCCTTAATCGGAGCCTTCCAGTTCAGCTTAGGTTAGGTCAGCTGAACAATAGCCAATGTGCAAATTTGTGAGAGTGAGAATAAATGCATGTTGTTTAAAAGCCTCCAGGTTTATAGGTGGTTTGTTACACAGCATTAGTGCAATGACAGCTGACTTAGACACATACTAAATAGAGCTGGTTTTGGATGCATGGCTGCCTCATCAGACTACATGTCCCTCACAGTTAGGTGTTGACATGTGACTAACTTCTTACCAGTGAAATATAAGCAGAAGAGTTACATGTCCCTTTCAGATTTAGGCAAGACCATTAATGTGCCTCTTCTCTCTTCCCATTGGCTAGGACCAAGATATGGAAGCTACCCAGCTCTGATAACCTGTATGATGACAATGCCCTTAGGGATGATAGAACAATGACTTTGAAAGATTCTTGCTCCCTAGATGACTGCAGGCCAAGACTGCTCACCTTAGAATTGAGATGAAAGAAAAGTAAGTTTCTGTATTCTATGAGCCACTATATTTTGAATGTCTCTTACAGCCATTTATTTTTATCCTTAAGAATGAAGTTAGGAAACACTGCCTTCTCTAAAACGTTCCATGGTATTATTCTTGGAAATTTAACCCCAAGTTTGCTTTTCTAGCAATGACTTCCCCTGCCCAGTGATTTTGTGAGCTACCCAAAATCTTTTTAATGTTACTTCTTTTCTGGCTAAGAAGTAGAGTCAGGTTCTGGTTACATAACAAGCAAACAGAAGATATAAGAAAAGACAGAAGCACTGTGAGCCTTTCCTGTCAAATTCAGCTTTAAAAGCTTCTAACATGCGTGATGGCCAAGCTCTTGCTGAATTCTTTTTTACATAAGGCCTTCCAGACACCACTGAGCCTCCCTTCCTCATTCTCTCTCTCTCATTCAAGCTGATCTAATCCCTTCAGCTCTTCATTCAACAAACATTTAGAGAGCAGCTGCTATGCAGCAGACACTGGGATATAAAGACAAATGAAAATGTATTGGTCAGAAGTTACTAGGTATGCTGCAGTAACAAATAGCCCTGAAATTTCCATAAACCTGAAATAGCCCTGAAATCTGCAAATCCTAAACAACCATTTATTTCTTGCTTATTCTACACGACGATCACATGTCAGCTTCCATTCAGGAACCAGGCTGACAGAGCAACCTGGAATACTTGCTAGTCATCATAAAGGGCAAAAAAAAAGAACATGGCAAACCATATGCTGGCTTTCAAAGCTGCTGACTCAAAATGATTCACATCACTCAATGAGCCAAAGCAAGTCTCATGGAAAACCCTGACATGAATAGGGTAGGGAAATAGAGAAGAGCATGTATGTTTGCAAACAAGAACACAGTCTGCCACATGGAAGAGCCCAGCCTTCCTTCTGTTCCTTTTTGCTATCTCCTAGATACTTCTCTATCTGCACTCTCTATGCTGCATCCTAATTCACTGTGTATGTGTCCATGCCTCCTCCAGTGCCAGAAGCTCCATGAGGCAGGGATCATGTCTTACGCATCATCCAGCCCAGCACAATGCCTGGTACAGGGTATACCATTTATTCTATTGTATATTTGGAGAATAAAGAAATAATGAATGGATGGAATCAAATTGCTCCTGGTCTTGGGAGGGTATGAGACAGGAAAGTGAACACTCACAGAACAAGCCAGCAGGATATTTAGGGAGTAATAAGGGAAGAATGGCAACCTAGATAGGTTCCTTCACCCAGAAGATAGAAGATTACCCATGAATTGGGATTAGATTGTTTATAGCAAGTAGTTCCTTAGGCATGGTATCCTTGACTACTTGAAATTTGTTGCCAATCTTCGAAGGAAGGTAAGGGAGAGGGAAAGTAAAATCACACTGACTGTGCAAAGATGGAGATGAGAGAAGCTGACTGAAAACCCCAACTGACTGAGGTGACTGAAGCAGCTGGAAGGACTCTCCCTCAAACATGCAGTCAGCAAGCTTACCACTGGGAGATGATTTGAAAGCTTAACAAAAATGGAACTCCTGGGCAGACTACCACAGGCCATTCAAAAGCTATGCCCAAGGTGACTTCAACCAGAAATAAACGCAGGAACATACGTTTCTGCAGCCAGGCCATCTGTGACTTGGTTCTGCTCTACACCTTAGCTGTCCTATCCACCACACATAGCTCCAAATCACCTTTAGCCATTTCCAGATATTGAAGCCAATCTCTCAGGGCAAGGATTTGTTGTCATTGAGCCGCAGGCTCTGTGAAAGAAGGGTTTTACCCTTTTTTAATGACAAGATATCAATGTTAAACTTGAAATACTAATAGAATTATGGAATGTCAGAATTGGTAGAAACTTAAAAGCCAAAGGCTTACATCCTTTCATTTTGGAGCTCTGGCTTCTGAGTTCCTTGAGGACAGAAACCATGTCTGATTGTATGGCCAATGCCCCCAGCACAGTTTCACCAATAAATGGTGCTCAACAGAGAAGAGCTGAAAAGTAAGTAAATAGTTGTTAAATGAAAAAAAAAAATGAATGAGAGGCTGAATGAATGAATGCAATTTGGAAACTAAGACCCAAAGATATGCAGTATTATACCCAAAATTACACAATGACTTAGAGCTGTAATTAAAAGCCAGATCCTCTGGCATCTAGGGTAGAGTCTTTTATGACAGAAAGAGAATTAACCACCTTCCCAGTTCAGGGGCTTCCCAAGTTGTTTTCTTTCAGCTCCCTACCCCTACACCTCCCAGGGTAGGTCTGGGAACTTTCCCTTCACTCCACCCTCACCTACTGCATGTCTAAGACTCTACACCACTTCCTTCAGTCATGCAGGTGTCCTGGGTGAGTGCAGAATGGGGGACTGTTCTCCCAGTGTGACAGTCCTGCTGAGCAGCCTCTGAGTAAAGGACTGGTGGCAATGGAAGTGAGGGCTTGACTAGACCCCAACAAAAAGCTGGGTTAGCCTAGTCCTGGGGCTCCAGTGATAAATGATGCTGTCTGGAGCATGTGGATGCTGACTGGGCTCCCAGCTGGCTTGTGGGTGCTCACATCCAGCCCACAGTGCCCTCCAGTTGGCCCTCGCAGGCAAGCATCCTTCCTCTGGTTCCATTACCGTCTGTTCTCTTAACACCTCCCACTCCCTCCTCCAGCTAATCTAAGAGCAGGAATCCCTCCTCGCCCTCTCAAACATTTTAACTACTCCTTGAGTCCTCTCCAGCTCACGTAGGACCTGCTTTTGAAATCTAAAGCCACAAAGAAGATGTCTTTCTGCTGTTTTCTACTAAAGAGGAAAAAAACAATAATGGAGCTGGGTAAGACTTGTCAATACCTCAAAACATTATCCTACCACAAGATACCTGAGGATTTGCAGAGCACTCTCACCTGCATTACTTTACAGGAATAAAAATATATCTTTAGACGGTGATTACTTCAAATGATTTGCTTGTATAAATTCAGACATGCTCCCATAAAATTCATCTCTTGGCAGTAATCTTACCTTGCAGTGCCAACTCAGTGTGCCTGCCTCATCACCATGGGAGCTTCCTTAGTCTTTATCAATGTAAAGTTTGTTGCCACAATATTTAAAGGAACGTTCAGATTTCAACCCCAGCTTCTCCCTCCAGGAGTCCCAGAGGCTGGCCTCTGTCTAGACCAATCCTCAAGCATCTGGTAAGGATAGTGGTCATATCAAAGTGGAGACTATTGGGAAAAGTTTGTTGACTTTCTGAGAAAATTGGCAATTCATCCAATTTTTTAAAATGATAATAATAATAATCCCCACTGCTGTATAAACCTCCAAATATCTCCACTTACTGCATTAAGCATTCTTCTCCAATTGTACTCCACCTAACTAGGAAGAAGGGGAAAGAGAGGGAGAAGAATTTTCTAAGTCCCTAATATATGCCATGCTCTGAACTTTCCTAGAGAAGTCACCAATGTCAAGGCCAGCAGCCACAATCTCTCCTTGTCGTTTGCATATTTACGTGAATATTAAATTCTCATTACAACTACACTGTCTCAACCTGACACCTGAATATGGAAAGCCCAACTGAGAACAATATGTGCATGTTTTCCTAAATAAAGCAAAGCAAAAAAACTGAGTCCATTACTCTGACATCTCGGGAAAAGAGTATCTCTGGTCTGCTTCAATGATCCATATCTTCCTGTGATGCGGTCCATGTTGAATTTCCAGATATTGGTTTGTAGAGGGAGACATATGCCCACATGTCCATTGTCCATGCTCATAAGATATCCCTGATTGCTGGTGCAAAATACTAGTGTTTCTTGAAGAACCTCTGCTTATCTTGCCAACGCAGGAGGTGAGGAACTTGTACAACGTGCATCCCAGAAAACATGCAGAACCCACCATTTGCTTTTTAACCCAAGGAGGCCATAAGATAGCATAGGCTGACCAACTTGGGGCCACTGAGCAAGCCAAAGTCCAAAAATAATCACCTCAAAAGGCAGAGGCAGCAGTTGTCAGAAACACATTCTATTTAATGCTTTTTGGCTGCCTGGTGGGAGCTAACTGGCAGTCAGGCTGTCAACGCCAGTGATATTTAATTTAATTTTTCCCATGAAAACACTGTGGGGACTCATTAATCCAGAGAGCCCATTTCCTGGGAATAATAATAATAATGAGATTTTACCAGGTACACAATTGTTCCAGTTGCCTCCCTTACTTTATTATTCGTTGAAGTATTCCAGAGACCGCTGATGCTATTTTTGATCTGGAAGTAAGGGGCAGAGTCCACTGAGCCAATCACATAGGGAGCCACTCCTGTCCTTAGAGTGTTCTCTGGACCCTGCCACACCAGGTCATCTCAAGCAGATAAGACTTAAGGTCAGAGAGTTTCTATTGATGTGGATGCCACTTTGGTTTACTAAAAGCATATGCTATAGTTTCAGAATAAAACTGTGAAGAATGACAGGAGCTAGAGGAAGTTGTTTATCCAGAGCTGAAATGTAAGGAAGCCAATTTCAAGGGTGGGGCATCCACCCTCAGAACAAGACTCTTCTTCTTCTTCTTAGAGTCTCATTGTTAGCCATGAATCTTGGGCTCCTCAGATGGACCCAGTCACCCAGGATTCCCTGGCCTGAGACACATTTGCACCTGCAAAGATACTGCCCATAGTGCCCTGTCAAAATCTGACTGTCCCAGTCCCTTTTCTTCAATATCTGCCTGGTGACTGAGAAGTCAATCAAATACACTGATTAGTAATAGAGAATTAATGGATGATAATTACTTATGTGTTGTCCTTCCAAATAAAAATAACATGATTCAGCTGAAGTTTAAGTCTTAACCTGAATTTTCCAATTACTGGAATTTTAGGCAATACGGCAGGCCAATGGAGAAATTTGGGAAAGGAGTTAGGAAATGGTCTTCTTTCATATCAAATAAGCCACTAGTTACTCTGTTAACACTTAGAGCTGGCTCTACATACTCCCATCTGGGGGAGGAGGAGAGTCTATTAAGTTGGATGCTAAAGTATTATTTACAATAAAAAGGTCAAAAAATTGAAATGGCCATATGTTAATCTTGGGGAATCTTGCACAGTTATTGACATTATTATGAGGAGTATATTAATCTGTTTTCATGCTGCTGATAGAGACATACCTGAGACTGAGAAGAAAAAGAGGTTTAATTGGTCTTACAGTTCCACATGGCTGGGGAGGCCTCAGAATCATGGCAGGAGGTGAAATACACTTCTTACATGGTGGCAGCAAGAGAACATGAGGAAAAAACAAAAGCAGAAATCCCCAATAAAACCATCAGATCTCTTGAGACTTGCTCACTGTCATGAGAATAGCACGGGAAAGACCAACGCCCATGATTCAATTACCTCTCCCTGGGTCCCTCCCACAACACGGGGAAATTCTGGGAGATACAATTCAAGTTGAGATTTGAGTGGGGACACAGCCAAACCATATCATTCCATCCCTGGCCCCTCCAAATTTCATGTCCTCACATTTCAAAACCAGTCATGCCTTCCCAACAGTCCCCCAAAGTCTTAACTCATTTCAGCATTAACCCAAAAGTCCATAGTCCAAAGTCGCATCTGAGACAAGGCAAGACCCTTCTACCTATGAGCCCGTAAAATCAAAAGCAAGCTAGTTACTTCCTAGATACAATGGGGGTACAGTATTGGGTAAATACAGTCATTCCAAATGAGAGAAATTGGCCAGAACAAAAGGGCTACAGGGCCCATGCAAGTCCGAAATCCAGTGGGGCTGTCAAATTTTAAAGCTCCGAGATGATCTCCTTTGACTCCAGGTCTCACATACAGGTCACACTGATGCAAGAAGTGGGTTCTCATGGTCTTGGACAGCTCTGCCCCTGTGGCTTTGCAGGGTACAACCTCCCACCCAGCTGCTTTCATGGGCTGGCGTTGAGTGTCTGCAACTTTTCCAGGCATGCAGTGTAAGCTGTTGGTGGATCTACCATTCTGGGGTCTGGAGGACAGTGACCCTCTTCTCACAGTTCCACTAGGCAATGCCCAAGTACAGACTCTGTGTGGGCTCCAACCCCACATTCCCCTTCCACACTGCCCTAGCAGAGGTTCTCCATGAGGGCCCTGCCCCTGCAGCAAACTTTTGCCTGGGCATCCAGACATTTCCATACACCTTCTGAAATCTAGGCGGAGGTTCCCAAACCTCAGTTATTGACTTCTGTGCACCCACAGACTCAACACCACGTGGAAGCTGCTAAGGCTTGGGGCTTCCACCCTCTGAAGCCAGTGTGAGCTAAATGTTGGCCCCTTTCAGCCACAGCCAGAGTGGCTGGGACATAAGGCACCAAGTCCCTAGGCATGGGGACTCTGGGCCCGGCCTACAAAACCACTTTTTCCTCCTGGGCCTCTGGGCCTGTGCTGGGAGGGACTGCTGTGAAGTTCTCTGAAATGCAGTTCTCTGAAATGGCCCAAAGACATTTTCCCCATGGTCTTGGGGATTAACATTAGGCTCCTTGCTACTTATGCAAATTTCTGCAGCTGGTTTGAATTTCTCCTCAAAAAATTGGTTTTCCTTTTCTACAACATCATCAGGCTGCAAATTTTCCAAACTTTTATGCTCTGTTTCCCTTTTAAAATGGAATACTTTTGGCCGGGTGCGGTGGCTCAAGCCTGTAATCCCAGCACTTTGGGAGGCCGAGATGGGCAGATCACGAGGTCAGGAGATTGAGACCATCCTGGCTAACACTGTGAAACCCCATCTCTACTAAAAAATACAAAAAACTAGCGGGCGAGGTGGCGGGTGCCTGTAGTCCCAGCTCCTCGGGAGGCTGAGGCAGGAGAATGGCATGAACCCGGGAGGCGGAGCTTGCAGTGAGCTGAGATCCGGCCACTGCACTCCAGCCTGGGCAACAGAGTGAGACTCCGTCTCAAAAAAATAAATAAAAAATAAAAAAATAAAAAATAAAATAAAATAATAAAATGGAATGCTTTTAACAGCATCCAAATCACCTTTTGAATGCTTTGTTGCTTAGAAATTTCTTCTGCCAGATACCCTAAATCATCTCTCTCAAGATCAAAGTCCCAAAATCTCTAGGGCAGGGGCAAAATGCCGCCAGTCTCTTTGCTAAAACATAATAAGAGTCACCCTTGCTCCAATTCCCAGCAAGTTCCTCATCTCTATATGAGACCACCTCAGCCTGGACCTTATTGTTCATATCACTATCAGCATTTTTGTCAAAACCATTCAACAAATCTCTATAAGGTTCCAAACTTTCCCACATTTTCCTGTCTTCTTCTGAGCCCTCCAAACTGTTTCAACCTCTGCCTGTTACCCAGTTCCAAAGTCTCTTCCACATTTTCAGGTATCTTTTCAGAAATGCCCCACTCTACTGGTACCAATTCACTGTATTAGTCCATATTCACACTGTTGATAAAGACATACCTGAGACTGAGAAGAAACAGAGATTTAATTGGACTTACAGTTCCACATGACTAGGGAGGCCTCAGAATCATGGCAGGAGGTGAAAGGCATTTCTTACATGGCAGCAGCAAGCGAAAATGGGGATGAAGAAAAAGCAGAAACCCCTGATAAACCCATCAGATCTCATTAGACTTACTCACTATCATAAAAATAGCACTGGGAAAGATTGGCACCCATGATTCAATTACCTCTCCGTGGGTCCCTCCCACAACATGTGGGAATTCTGGGAGATACAATTCAAGTTGAGATTTGGGTAGGGACACAGACAAACAATTTCAAGGAGTATGTAGAAATACGACAAATTATGTATTAAATTAATTGGGGAAATCAAAATAATATCTATATTAAAATTGTAGCTATTTTTAAAACACATATCAAGTACTACTTGGCCTTTAAAAAAAGAGAAATCTTTTCATTTGCAACAACATGGATGAATCTGGAAGATATTATGCTGAGTGAAATATGCCAGGCACAGAAAGACAAATACTGCCTGATCTTACTCATGTGTGGAATCTAAAAGAAGGTGAACTCAAAGAATTAGAGAGTAGAACAATGGTCACCAGACACTATGGGGTGGGAAGGAGGGAATGGAGAATTATTGATCAAAAGGTATAAAGTTTCAGACAGACAGGAGGCCTAGGTTTATAGCAATTAAGATTACTATAGTCAAAATAATGTACTATATATTTCATAATAAGAGTAAATTTCAGATGTCTCTGCATAAAAAATGATAGGTAAGCCAGATAATGGATAAGTTAATTAGCTTAAGTAGATCATGCCATATTGATCCATATATCAAAATATCACATTATACCCCATAAATGTAAACAACTGAAACTTGTTAGAAAAAATATAATATGGGCCAGCCACAGTGGCTCACGCCTGTAATCCCAGCACTTTGGGAGGCTGAGGCAGGTGGATCACGAGGTCGGGAGACCGAGACCATCCTCGCTAACACGGTGAAATCTTGTCTCTACTAAAAATACAAAAATAAAATAAAATTAGCCGGGCGTGGTGGCAGGTGCCTGTAGTCCCAGCTACTTGGGAGGCTGAGGCAGGAAAATGGTGTGAACCTGGGAGGCGGAGCTAGCAGTGAGCTGAGATCACGCCACTGCACTCTGGCTTGGGCAACAGAGAGAGACTCCATCTCAAATATATATATATATATATATATATAAAGATATAGGCAACAATTGGACACAATATTGGAAAATGATGTCAATAGCCAATATGAGTAAGGGATAGGATTAACCCTTCAATTTCCTGAAGTAGTCTAGATAAACTTTTCTTTGCAAAGATAACAAACTATTTTAAAAAGGAGAATATGGGCCAGGTGCAGTGGCTCATGCCTGTAATCCCAGCACTGTGGGAGGCCAAGGCAGGTGGATCACGAGGTCAGGAGATCGAGACCATCCTGGCTAACATGGTGAAACCCCGTCTCTACTAAAAAAGACAAAAAAAATTAGCCAGGTGTGGTGGTGGGCACCTGTAGTCCCAGCTACTCGGGAGGCTGAGGCAGGAGAATGCTGTGAACCCGGGAGGTGGAGTTTGCAGTGAGCCGAGGTCATGCCACTGCACTCCAGCCTGGGCAACAGAGCGAGACTCTGTCTCAAAAAAAAAAAGGAGAATACGGGCACGAAAGATATTAAATTCTAGGCTGAATGTTCCGGAGACTCTCTGAAGGTAGACTAAGAAGATATCTGTGCTCAGGTACTATACTCTGCTGAAGAAAACGTGTAGATATTTAATGTCATTTTTAAAAAACGCATACCATCTACTTAAGGAAGAAAATTTACCTTAGATGGACTGGGAAACTTCAATAACATTGGAAGAGATCTTTCCTCTTGCAGATGGATCTCATTTTTTATAAACAGACCCTTCTCAACCCACTCTCAAGTGTCCCAGCTCATCCAAAAGCATCTGCCTGGCCCAGGAGCTGAGGCTGAGAGCATGCTGCCCACAGAAAGGGGGACTTGCCGCCCAGTGCTCAGCCTGTTCTCAGAAGCTGCAGTTTCCTTCCTCCATCCTGCCATTGGCCTCAAATTGAGGAAGGGAAGTAGCCATGTGATTGCTGCTGTTTCCATTTCCAGCTCTCTAAATTTAGCTGTCAGACTTTCTGACCTGGCCATCTGAGGCCAGGCATAATATCTTCCAGTTTCATCCATGCTGTTGCAAATGACAAGATTTGTCTCTTTTGAAAGCCAAGTAGTACTTGATACGTGTTGTTAAAATGGCTACAATTTTAATATAGGTATTATTTTGATTTCCCCCCTTAATTTAATATATAATTTGGCATATTTCTACATACTCCTTGATGTGGTTTGGCTGTGTCCCCACCCAAACCTCAACTTCAATTGTATTTCCCAGAATTCCCACTCTGAGAACTTTCCATGTTTCTATTTTAGTTGTTTTGTGTTGAATCAAAGGCATTTCAGCACAGAAACTGAAATTCTCCAGAATATCCGATTCTGGAAACTCCAAAGTTGAAGGGTGAATACAGAGCTCCTGGATTTTTCAAGTTCCCACCAGATTTTCAGCTTGAGTTTTTGTCCAACAAAGCGGTTCATGTTGCTCAAATTCCCATCTCCTCCACCTACCTTCATTCACTCAGTTAACATTTGACAAATATTTACTGAGTATCTACTGTATGTTAGACACTCCTCTAGGCACTGGGACAGCAGCATGAACAAAGCAGATAAAGCGATCTGCTTACCTTACTGTGGGAAGAAACTACTTATAACCAGAATACATAAGAAAAATAGTAAACTAGACAGTGATCCAATTATCTGAGAGGAAATAAGCAGGGAAATGAAATGGAGGTATTGGGAGTAAAGATGACTGTACCAATTTATTAGATAGAATCACAAGAAATTGCCATTTTGGAGGTCATATATTACTTTTGAACTATTGGCAATTTCATGTGATTTAATCTGCATTGGTTTTCTATTGTTGCATAACAAATTATTACACACTTAGTGTTCTCAGCAAATAATGCAATGAACACAAAGATCCTCAGGCAGTTATACGCTTGGATTGTTGAAGAACAGCCATGAGGTCTTAGTAGCTGGACTGGAGACGGAAAGTAGCAGGATTCCAAGTCAGACAGCATTGCAAAGTGAATAGATCACGCAGAGACCAGTAGGCAAAGGAAAGGATTTGACTTTTACTCTGAGAGTATTGTGAACTCAATAAAGAATTTTGAGCAGATTTTGGCATGATCTGACTTACAAACTAACAGGACCACTTGCTGCTGTGTTGAGAACACATGAAGACAGGCGAGGGCAGAAGCTGGGAGACCAATTAGGAATCAGCTTCTGTAATCTAGGCAAGAAATGATGGTGGTTTGGACCTGGGTAGCAAAGGAGGTGGTGAAGAGTGACTGGGTTCGGAGTATATTTTGAAAGCAGGACTGAAAAGACTGCACATAAGGTAAAAGAAAAGTCAAAAATGACTCTGCTATGTTTTGGATTTAGTCTGTCCCTGCACAAACTCATGCTGAAATTTGATTCCCAATGTGGCAGTGTAAGTCATATGGACTAGTGGGAGGTCTTTGAGTCACTGAGGCTGGGGGGGATTCCTTTGTGGACAGATTAATGGTCTCCCATGGAGGCGAGCACTTGCTCTCTCAGGAATGGATTCATTCCTGCAAAACAGGTTTCTTAAAAAGAGTCTGGCTTCCTTGATTTCTCTTGCTTCCCTTCTCTCAATGTGATCTCTTTGCAAACTTCACTCCTCTCTACTCCCCTTCTGCTTTCCACCATGAGTAGCAGCAGCAGGAGGCCTTCACCAGAGGCACCTGCCCAATCTTGAACCACCCAGCCACCAGAATGATGAGCCAAATTAGCATCTTTTCTTTATAAATTACCGAGTCTCCAGTATTCTGTTTTAGCAACACAAAACAGACTAAGACAGACTTCCAAAGTTTTTGACCTGAACAACCAAAAGGATGCAATTGCCATTCATGAAAATAGTGATGACTGCAGGAAGAGCAAGTCTGTGAAGGAGATACCAGGAGCTTTGTTTCAGTTGGGTTAAATTTTAGTTGTGTGTTGACATCTGAATTGAGATTTCAAGTAGACAGTTGGGTACACAAGTCTGGGGTCAAGGGAGACATCTAGCTAAGACAGAAATTATATATTCAGCTAAACATAAGTTCATAGTGACATCTCTGACCTTAACCCAGTACCACAGAGTTCATCTAGCCGTCCTGTCCTGCTCATCTGTAACTTTACTCTCTGACAATGAGAAACCTGGTCCCACCAATGATGATCATTCTTGACCTTGACAGAGAATTTCTGGGAAATAGGGGAACCTGAAGCTTGGCTGGTATGTGTTTCAAAGAGAATGACAGAAGAGAAATTGGAGTCAACAACTATATGTAAACAGTGGTTCCCAGCATTCGGTATTGATCACAATCACCTGCAGGCTTGTTAAAGCACAGATTGCTGGGCCCACACCCAGAATTTTTGATTCAGTAGATTTGGAGTAAGGCCCAAGAATCTGTATTTCTTACATGCTCCCAGGTGATGCTAATGCTGCTGGTCCTTATACCACACTTTGAGAACCACTGGACTCATGGAATTTTGACTGACAAGGAAGACAAGAAATGGAGCAATAGGTAGAGGGTGAAGTGGGTCAAGAGAAGTTTTTTGGGGAGTGTGTGTGTGTGCACGTGCGTGCGTGTGTGTAGGCAAGAGGTAACAGCACATTTATAGTCTAATGAGAAGAGTCCAGTAAAGAGGAAAAGAATAGTGTTTCAAGAGATGGGGATAGTGGAAATGGTAGGGAATTGCTGGAGGAAAATCCTTGAGCTGGTGAAAGGATCGACTCAGTGCCGAGAAAGGACAGGCCTGAAAGAGCAGCATGTTCAATTCATTCTTAGTAATAAGAGGGAAAGCAGAGTATATCAGAACAAATGGAGGTAGATGAGGAGAGTTGGCACTGGGGCCTTGTGAAGTCTCTTTTCATTGCCTCTCATTTCTCAATGAAAGAAAATGTAGTTATCCCCTGAGAGAGAGGCTGGAGCAGGCAGCGTCAGAGTTTGGAGGTTGAAGAATGACAAGAATCGCCTAGGAGAAGGCAGAGTAAACAGATTAGAGAAATACAGAATGATTGCTGAGCAGTATTATGGGCCTTCTTGGGGTGAGTGGTCAGGAAGTGAAAGTGAGACCGGCATGTGTGGCTGTGTTTTTCTTCCAGCCTGGTTCAGCAGCACAGGAACAGGCGTGGAGTAAGAGCAGAGTTGGATTTGCACAGGATGTGGTTTCTCAGGGAAAGGCAATGAAGCAAGAGAAGAGGCAGAGATTTGGCTGGTTGACTAGAATGAAAGCACTTCCCATTTCTGTTTGGCCTTATGAAATATTCAATAAAAAATACTTTCTACATTTATCTTTTCCTGTTATTGAAGCAACAATAATAACTGCAATTTTGAAGGCTGCAACCATCACGGAAATGTGTTTATAGTACACTGTTATTGAACAAAGGTAGGATACAAAACTGGGTCTATTCTGGAATTGCAGAAAAATAAAAATGATGGAAGAATGTGGACAGTGATAAGTCCAGGGATGATTGAAAAAGGTTTAATTCATGTAGTGGTGAGATTGTGGAGGAATTTCTTTCTTATTTTCCTATTTATTTATGTTCAGTTTAGGTCAATAAACATTAACTGAGTATCTATTAATGCCCATCATTGTTCTAGGCTCCAAGAGCACCAAAGAAAGGAGGAGGATTCAGAAAAGAAGAAAGAGGAAGAGGGAAGAAGATGGTAGAGAAGGAGGAGAAATTATAGTTTTCTTTTTCACTTAAAAAGCCTATGGGCGGAGGGGGCAGAGCAAGATGGCCAAATAGGAACAGCTCCAGTCTCCAACTCCCAGCACGAGCGATACAGAAGACCGGTGATTTCTGCATTTTCAACTGAGGTACTGGGGCCATCTCACTGGGGAGTGCCAGACAATTGGTGCTAGTTAGTTGCTGCAGCCTGACCAGCAAGAGCTGAAGCAGGGCGAGGCATTGCCTCACCTGGGAAGCGCAAGGGGGAAGGGAATCCCTTTTCCTAGCCAGGGGAACTGAGACACACAACACCTGGAAAATCAGGTAATTCCCACCCCACTACTGCGCTTTAAGCAAACGGGCACACCAGGAGATTATACCCACACCTGGCCAGGAGGGTCCCACGGCCATGGAGCCTCCCTCATTGCTAGCACAGCAGTCTGCGATCTAACCAAAACGGCAGCAGCGAGGCTGGGGGAGGGGCGCCCGCCATTGCTGAGGCTTAAGTAGGTAAACAAAGCCGCTGGGAAGCTCGAACTGGGTGGAGCTCACAGCAGCTCAAGGACACCTGCCTGTCTCTGTAGACTCCACCTCTGGGGACAGGGCACAGCTAAACAACAAAAGGGGAAGCAGCAGAGGCCTGTGCAGACGCGAACGACTCTGTCTGACAGCTTTGAAGAGAGCAGTGGAACTCCCAACACAGAGGTTGAGATCTGAGAACGGACAGACTGCCTGCTCAAGTGGGTCCCTGACCCCTGAGTAGCCTAACTGGGAGACATCCCCCACTAGGGGCAGTCTGACACCCCACACCTCACAGGGTGGAGTACACCCCTGAGAGGAAGCTTCCAAAGTAAGAATCAGACAGGTACACTCGCTGTGCAGCAATATTCTATCTTCTGCAACCTCTGCTGCTGATACCCAGGCAAACAGGGTCTGGAGTGGACCTCAAGCAATCTCCAACAGACCTACAGCAGAGGGTTCTGACTATTAGAAGGAAAACTATCAAACAGGAAGAACACCTATACCAAAACCCCATCAGTACATCACCATCATCAAAGACCAGAGGCAGATAAAACCACGAAGATGGGGAAGAAGCAGGGCAGAAAAGCTGGAAATTCAAGAAATAAGAGCGCATCTCCCCCTGCAAAGGAGCGCAGCTCATTGCCAGCAACGGATCAAAGCTGGTCAGAGAATGACTTTGACAAAATGAGAGAAGAAGGCTTCAGTCCATCAAACTTCTCAGAGCTAAAGGAGGAATTACGTACCCAGCGCAAAGAAACTAAAAATCTTGAAAAAAGAGTGGAAGAATTGATAGCTAGAATAATTAATGCAGAGAAAGTCATAAATGAAATGACAGAGATGAAAACCATGACACGAGAAATACGTGACAAATGCACAAGCTTCAGTAACCGACTCGATCAACTGGAAGAAAGAGTATCAGCGACTGAGGATCAAATGAATGAAATGAAGCGAGAAGAGAAACCAAAAGAAAAAAGAAGAAAAAGAAATGAACAAAGCCTGCAAGAAGTATGGGATTATGTAAAAAGACCAAATCTACATCTGATTGGGGTGCCTGAAAGTGAGGGGGAAAATGGAACCAAGTTGGAAAACACTCTTCAGGATATCATCCAGGAGAACTTCCCCAACCTAGTAGGGCAGGCCAACATTCAAATTCAGGAAATACAGAGAACACCACAAAGATACTCCTCGAGAAGAGCAACTCCAAGACACATAATTGCCAGATTCACCAAAGTTGAAATGAAGGAAAAAATCTTAAGGGCAGCCAGAGAGAAAGGTCGGGTTACCCACAAAGGGAAGCCCATCAGACTAACAGCAGACCTCTTGGCAGAAACTCTACAAGCCAGAAGAGAGTGGGGGCCAATATTCAACATTCTTAAAGAAAAGAATTTTAAACCCAGAATTTCATATCCAGCCAAACTAAGTTTCATAAATGAAGGAGAAATAAAATCCTTTACAGATAAGCAAATGCTTAGAGATTTTGTCACCACCAGGCCTGCCTTACAAGAGACCCTGAAGGAAGCCCTAAACATGGAAAGGAACAACCGCTACCAGCCATTGCAAAAACATGCCAAAATGTAAAGACCATCGAGGCTAGGAAGAAACTGCATCAACTAACGAGCAAAATAACCAGTTAATATCATAATGACAGGATCAAGTTCATACATAACAATATTAACCTTAAATGTTAATGGACTAAATGCTCCAATTAAAAGACACAGACTGGCAAACTGGATAAAGAGTCAAGACCCATCAGTCTGCTGTATTCAGGAGACCCATCTCACATGCAGAGACATACACAGGCTCAAAATAAAGGGATGGAGGAAGATCGAACAAGCAAATGGAGAACAAAAAAAAGCAGGGGTTGCAATCCTAGTCTCTGATAAAACAGACTTTAAACCATCAAAGATCAAAAGGGACAAAGAAGGCCATTACATAATGGTAAAGGGATCAATTCAACAGGAAGAGCTAACTATCCTAAATATATATGCACCCAATACAGCAGCACCCAGATTCATAAAGCAAGTCCTTAGAGACTTACAAAGAGACTTAGACTCCCATACAATAATAATGGGAGACTTCAACACTCCACTGTCAACATTAGATCAACGAGACAGAAAGTTAACAAGGATATCCAGGAATTGAACTCATCTCTGCACCAAGTGGACCTAATAGACATCTACAGAACTCTCCACCCCAAATCAACAGAATATACATTCTTCTCAGCACCACATCACACTTATTCCAAAATTGACCACATAATTGGAAGTAATGCACTCCTCAGCAAATGTAAAAGAACAGAAATTATAACAAACTGTCTCTCAGACCACAGTGCAATCAAACTAGAACTCAGGACTAAGAAACTCAATCAAAACCACTCAATTACATGGAAACTGAACAACCTGCTCCTGAATGACTACTGGGTACATAACGAAATGAAGGCAGAAATAAAGATGTTCTTTGAAACCAATGAGAACAGAGATACAACATTCCAGAATCTCTGGGACACATTTAAAGCAGTGTGTAGAGGGAAGTTTATAGCACTAAATGCCCACAAGAGAAAGCTGGAAAGATCTAAAATTGACACTCTAACATCACAATTCAAAGAACTGGAGAAGCAAGAGCAAACACATTCAAAAGCTAGCAGAAGGCAAGAAATAACTAAGATCAGAGCAGAACTGAAGGAGATAGAGACACAAAAAACCTTCCAAAAAATCAATGAATCCAGGAGTTGGTTTTTTGAAAAGATCAACAAAATTGACAGACCGCTAGCAAGACTAATAAAGAAGAAAAGAGAGAAGAATCAAATAGACGCAATAAAAAATGATAAAGGGGATATCACCACCGACCCCACAGAAATACAAACTACCATCAGAGAATACTATAAACACCTCTACGCAAATCAACTAGAAAATCTAGAAGAAATGGATAATTTCCTGGACACTTACACTCTTCCAAGACTAAACCAGGAAGAAGTTGAATCCCTGAATAGACCAATAGCAGGCTCTGAAATTGAGGCAATTATTAATAGCCTACCAACCAAAAAAAGTCCAGGACCAGATGGATTCACAGCTGAATTCTACCAGAGGTACAAGGAGGAGCTGGTACCATTCCTTCTGAAACTATTCCAATCAATTGAAAAAGAGGGAATCCTCCCTAACTCATTTTATGAGGCCAACATCATCCTGATACCAAAGCCTGGAAGAGACACAACACAAAAAGAAAATTTTAGACCAATATCCCTGATGAACATCGATGCAAAAATCCCCAATAAAATACTGGCAAACCAGATTCAGCAGCACATCAAAGAGCTTATCCACCATGATCAAGTGGGTTCATCCCTGGGATGCAAGGCTGGTTCAACAATCGCAAATCAATAAATGTAATCCAGCATATAAACAGAACCAAAGACAAGAACCACATGATTATCTCAATAGATGCAGAAAAGGCTTTTGACAAAATTCAACAGCCCTTCATGCTAAAAACGTTCAATAAATTCGGTATTGATGGAACGTACCTCAAAATAATAAGAGCTATTTATGACAAACCCACAGCCAATATCATACTGAATGGGCAAAAACTGGAAAAATTCCCTTGGAAAACTGGCACAAGACAGGGATGCCCTCTCTCAATACTCCTGTTCAACATAGTGTTGGAAGTTCTGGCTAGGGCAATCAGGCAAGAGAAAGAAATCAAGGGTATCCAGTTAGGAAAAGAAGAAGTCAAATTGTCCCTGTTTGCAGATGACATGATTGTATATTTAGAAAACCCCACTGTCTCAGCCCAAAATCTCCTTAAGCTGATAAGCAACTTCAGCAAAGTCTCAGGATACAAAATCAATGTGCAAAAATCACAAGCATTCTTATACACCAGTAACAGACAAACAGAGAGTCAAATCGTGAATGAACTTCCATTCACAATTGCTTCAAAGAGAATAAAATACCTAGGAATCCAACTTACAAGGGATGTAAAGGACCTCTTCAAGGAGAACTACAAACCACTGCTCAGTGAAATAAAAGAGGACACTAACAAATGGAAGAACATACCATGCTCATGGATAGGAAGAATCAATATTGTGAAAATGGCCATACTGCCCAAGGTTATTTATAGATTCAATGCCATCCCCATCAAGCTACCAACGAGTTTCTTCACAGAATTGGAAAAAACGGCTTTAAAGTTCATATGGAACCAAAAAAGAGCCAGCATTGCCAAGACAATCCTAAGTCAAAAGGACAAAGCTGGAGGCGTCACACTACCTGACTTCAAACTATACTACAAGTCTACAGTAACCAAAACAGCATGGTACTGGTACCAAAACAGAGATATAGACCAGTGGAACAGAACAGAGTCCTCAGAAATAATACCACACATCTACAGCCATCTGATCTTTGACAAACCTGAGAGAAACAAGAAATGGGGAAAGGATTCCCTATTTAATAAATGGTGCTGGGAAAATTGGCTAGCCATATGTAGAAAGCTGAAACTGGATCCTTTCCTTACTCCTTATACAAAAATTAATTCAAGATGGATTAGAGACTTAAATGTTAGACCTAATACCATAAAAACCCTAGAAGAAAACCTAGGTAGTACCATTCAGGACATAGGCATGGGCAAGGACTTCATGTCTAAAACACCAAAAGCAACGGCAGCAAAAGCCAAAATTGACAAATGGGATCTAATTAAACTAAAGAGCTTCTGCACAGCAAAAGAAACTACCATCAGAGTGAACAGGCAACCTACAGAATGGGAGAAAATTTTTGCAATCTACTCATCTGACAAAGGGCTAATATCCAGAACCTACAAAGAACTCAAACAAATTTACAAGAAAAAAACAAACAACCCCATCAAAAAGTGGGCAAAGGATATGAACAGACATTTCTCAAAAGAAGACATTCATACAGCCAACAGACACATGAAAAAATGCTCATCATCACTCGCCATCAGAGAAATGCAAATCAAAACCACAATGAGATACCATCTCACACCACTTAGAATGGCAATCATTAAAAAGTCAGGAAACAACAGGTGCTGGAGAGGATGTGGAGAAATAGGAACACTTTTACACTGTTGGTGGGATTGTAAACTAGTTCAACCATTATGGAAAACAGTATGGTGATTCCTCAAGGATCTAGAACTAGATGTACCATATGACCCAGCCATCCCACTACTGGGTATATACCCAAAGGATTATAAATCATGCTGCTATAAAGACACATGCACACGTATGTTTATTGCGGCACTATTCACAATAGCAAAGACTTGGAATCAACCCAAATGTCCATCTGTGACAGACTGGATTAAGAAAATGTGGCACATACACACCCTGGAATATTATGCAGCCATAAAAAAGGATGAGCTTGCATCCTTTGTAGGGACATGGATGCAGCTGGAAACCATCATTCTTAGCAAACTATCACAAGAACAGAAAACCAAACACCGCATGTTCTCACTCATAGGTGGGAACTGAACAATGACATCACTTGGACTCGGGAAGGGGAACATCACACATCGGGGCCTATCATGGGGAGGGGGGAGGGGGGAGGGATTGCATTGGGAGTTATACCCATATAAATGACAAATTGATGGGTGCTGACGAGTTGATGGGTGCAGCACACCAACATGGCACAAGTATACATATGTAACAAACCTGCACGTTATGCACATGTACCCTAGAACTTAAAGTATAAAAAAAGAAAAAAAAAAAAGCCTATGGGCTAAGAATTATATTGCCATGTTTTTGTTTATATAACAAATCATTATACTAAAAATTTTACCATAAATATGGCAAATAGGATTTTAGTGTTTTTAATAGACTACATTAGTTATATTCTTTTGTTTATAAGTAGCAAAATCTTCCTAAAATTAAGTTAAGCAAAGCAGAAGACCTGATTGTAAGGACTGGATCACAAAACCTAATGGCAAGAAATAGTGGGACCCCAGGAGCAAGCTGGAAGCAGAGACCTGAACACAACTAGTCTCCCTGTCTCTCATCTCTACTCTGCTGTGAGTATTGCCTTCATTCCTCTTTCTTGCTGCATACCAGCTCCCTGTCTTCCTCAGTCCATATGGCAGAAAATGATGACCTTGAGTACCTTTACTTGCTACTGGTCCAGTAATTAGAAAAAGAATGATTCATTTTCTCTCTCTCTCTCTCGCTCGCTCCCCCCTCTACTCTCCCTCTCTCTTTTCTCCCTCCCACCCCCACCTTGCCAGCCATAGCATTCCCAGCTGGAGTCAGACGTCCATTACTAAACTGATGAAATAGTAAAAGGGTCCAAGAAAGGGATTTTGGTCAAGTTTGGGTCAGATGCCACCTCTAAACCAATCAAAAGTGATGAAGGGGCTGTGTTATTTTCAAAACATTGCTGCTGAGAGTTCCACCACTGTAAGCTTGTGACTAAAAAAGTGGAGGCTATTCTAAAAAACAGCAAGGCTGTTACCCCAGTAAGTACACATTCCTTCTCTTTTCTGCTCATCACATATACACCCTCTTCCGCTGCACGTGAAATTCCAAATATGACCTTACCTTGCATAATACAACCATCTTCTCCCCAGTGGCAAAGCCACACCCATTACTGCACCAAAATGAGATTTCACAGAACCACTGCTCTTTATTCAGGATCTTCAGGTAACGTCCATTATTCCTTCAGTGCAATTTCTATCTGCTCCAGGTATGACCCTTTCTGATTTTACAACTGGCAAACAAAATGATAAATGTGATCAATGTAACCAACTTGTACCCTATACACAAATGTGGAGGAAAAACAAAATAACTACCAAAAAAAAATCCAAATGGGCACTAGCCAAAAATACATATTTTACTCTTTGTATTAGAGATAATAAACTACATGAAATGACTGGTGTATTTCATGGGTCACTGATAAGTTCCATTTGAGAGAACTCCATTTAATAGTACTCCATGGCACAAATCTCTTTTTTTTTCCACCTTTACAAGTAGTTTGTAGAATAACTTTATTTGAAGGGAATGAATAAAGGGAAATAAGTATTTGTCTATTTATTGCCCTTTCTTTTTTTTTTCTTTTTTTTTTTTTTTTTTTGAGACGGAGTCTCACTCTGTCGCCGGGGCTGGAGTGCAGTGGCCGGATCTCAGCTCACTGCAAGCTCCGCCTCCCGGGTTCACGTCATTCTCCTGCCTCAGCCTCCCGAGGAGCTGGGACTACAGGCACCTGCCACCTCGCCCGCTAGTTTTTTGTACTTTTTAGTAGAGACGGGGTTTCAGTGTTAGCCAGGATGGTCTCGATCTCCTGACCTCGTGATCCGCCCGTCTCGGCCTCCCAAAGTGCTGGGATTACAGGCTTGAGCCACCGTGCCCGGCCTTATTGCCCTTTCTGCATGAAATATTCCTCAAGGTAAACACACAGTTAATAAAGAAAAATGTTTCTTTTTATTATTATTATTATTATTATTATTATTATTATTATTATTATACTTTAAGTTCTAGGGTACATGTGCACAACATGCAGGTTTGTTACACATGTATACATGCGCCATGTTGGTGTGCTGCACCCATTAACTCATCATTTACATTAGGTATATCTCCTAACGCTATCCTTCCCCCTCCCCTCTTCCCCCTCCCCACAATAGGCCCCGGTGTGTGATGTTCCCCTTCCTGTGTCCAAGTGATCTCATCATGGCACAAATCTTTTCATCACCTTTAAAGTCCTAGGTCTGCTAAATGGGACTCCAGGGATAGGGCCATGACCATGCAGCTTGATCCTTAGCAGAAACACTGAGGAATTTTCTCACCTTCTTTGTGTCTATTTAAGGACCTTGGTTTGGGGCCACACGTGGGAAACTATTAATAGGATGTGGGGTAGGGTAGCAAGGTGGCTTTCCCTCAGATTACATCGGCTCATTGTCTCTGTACCTAAGGCTCTATTTTGGTACAGGAAGCTGCATCCCTTAGTCCAACAGAGGACCTAGACAAAGGGGCATCAGGGAACCCAGGTCCTCTAAGATTTTCCTTTCTAATTGTTGATTCTCCAACTTCCCCATAAAAACCTCAATCTTAGTTTTAGAGACGGGGAATAATAGAGAATCCAGCTGTTATTTTTTACCCAGACGTGATTTTCTAGCCCAGTCTCAGTTCACTGGTTACTAACAGGGAAGATGTCTCTTCCTTGTTGCATCCTTGATCTCTCATTCTGTGTCTACTTTCATCCAGGCTCCTGGAACTGAAGCTTGCCACTGACTGCAACATCACTCTGAGAACACAGAATGCAGCCTTGCTGCCTCAAGTTGAAATCATCCCTTAAGTTCTGTTACTTACAATGCCTGCTCCCTAGGACCAGCTCTCTATTAGTCAAGATTCTATTAGTTGCATTTGAAAGACATCCTCTCAAAGAACTTGAGGGAAAAAAAAAGGGGGGGGGGGGCTGCAAGAGAGAGAAACTATTAGCAAGAATGAAACCCAATTTTGATAATGAACTAGAATGAGGGGTTTAGTCCTAATCAAACCTCTGCCTCCCATATGTACTCCTCCAGTCAGCTTCACTGACACATCTTGCTGCAGAATGGTTTTCTCTATTTTTCAGGCAACATGATGTCAAATGTGGCTGCTGAGAGCTTCTGAGTTAACGGGTTACTGGCCCATGTGCCTGGAGAAAAAGTAGCTCTTTCTGAACCCCCAGTTGGTCAGATAGATCAATCGAGGGTAGTTAGGAAGCCCAGCTCACTCCTTATAAATGTGGCTAGGGAATTCTGCCACTATAAACTGTGGAGAATGGAGGTGGGAGAGTTATCAATATTAAGAGGGGATATACTTGTTCAATAAACACACAAAACTGTATGCCAGTGAATTCGATAACTTAGGTAAAATAGATTCCTAAAAAGATGTAAACTACTGAAACTGACTGAAGAAGAAATAGACAAATCTGAATAAACCTATAACAAATAAAGAGATTGAATTAGTAGTTTTTAAACTTCCCACAAGGAAAAGTACAGGCTCAGATAGCTTCATTGATTAATTCTTTCAAATGTTTAAGGAAGAATTTTAATACCAATTTTTCACATACTCTTCAAAAGTAGGGAATACTTTTCAACTCATTCTATTGGGCCAGCATTACCCTGATATCAAAGCCAGACAGGTCAGGCACATTGGCTAATGCCTATAATCTCAGTGCTTTGGAAGGCCAAGGCGGGAGGATCACTCGAAGCTAGGAGTTTGGGCAATATAGCAAGACCTCATCTCTATAAAAAAATAATAATAAAGTTTCTAAAAGCCAGAAAAAGACATCATAAGAAAAGAAAATTACATATCAATATCTCTTATGGTTATAGACACAAAAATCCTGAACAAAATACTAGCAAACAAATCCAACAACATATATAAGGATTAATCACCATGACCAAGTAGAATTAGTCCAAGGAGTGCAAGATTGGTTTTGTAACCAAAAATCAGTTAATGTAATATACCACATCAACATAATAAAAGACAAAACCATACGATCATCTCAATAGTTGCAAAAAAAATTTTGTCAAACTCTACATTTTATCATGGTAAAACTACTCAGGAAACTAGGAACAAAAGGGAACTTCCTTCACCTAATAAAAAGTATCTACAAGAAAGCCCACAGCTAACATCATACTTCTTGTCAACTTTTATTTTAAGTTCCAGTGTACCAGGTATGTTATACAGGTATGTCATGGTGTTTGTTGTACATATTAATTCATCACCCAGGTATTAAGCCTACTACCCAAGAGTTATTTTTCCTGATCCTCTCCCTCGTCCAGGCCTTTACCCTCCAATAGGGCCAAGTGTGTGTTATTCCCCTCTATGTGTCCATGTCTAACATCTCAATAGTAAAAGATGAAATACCCTCCCCTATGATCAATAACAAGATAAGGATGTCCATTCTTACCACTTCTATTTAACATTGCACAGGAGATTATAGCCAAGGTAATTGGGCAAGAAAAACATAATAGAGGGCACCCAAGTTGGAAAGAAGGAAATAAAACTATCTTTATTTTGACACGATTTTATATAAAGAAAATCCTAATGAATCCACTAAAAAATCTATTAGAACTAACGAACAAGTTCAGCAAGATTGCTGGCTTAATATACAAAATATGCACCATCAATTGCATTTCTCTATGCTAGGAATGAAAACCCAAACATTTAAGAACATAGTTTCATTCACAATAGTATCAAAAAATGAAATACTTCTTTTTAAAACGACTACAAATTCTTAAAAGTAAAAAACATTACTAAAAGAAATTAAAAGCCTAGATGAATAGAAAGACATATTATCCCATGTTGATACATTGGAAGAATATTATTAAGATGGCAATACCCTCAAATTGATCTGTAGATTGAGTACAATCCCTCTTAAAAGCCCAGCTGACTCTTCTTTTCAGAAACTGACAAAATTCTAAAATACATATGGAGATATAAAGGACCCAGAGCAGCCAAAATCATCTTACAAATAAAGTTGTAGGACGCACACTTTCCAATTTCATAAAAGCAATAGTAAATAAGACAGTGTGGTACTGGCAAAATAACAGACATGTAGATCCATAGAATAGAATCAAAGTTCACATATAAACCTTCACATTTATGGTCAATTGATTTCAACGGGATGTCAAGACAATTTGATCAGGGAAAGAACGGTCTTTTCAACTAACAGTGCTGTGACCATTGGACATCTATCTATACAAAAATAAAGTTAAACCCATTCCTCACCATATATACAAACACCTCAAGTGGATCATAGACCTAAATGCAAAAGTTAAAACCATAAAATGCTTAGGAGAAAACATAGGTATAAATCTCTGTGATCTTGGGTTAGACAAAGCCTTCTTGGATATGACACAGAAAGCACAAGCAACAAAGGGGGAGAAAAGAACTGGACTTGATTGTTTTTATAGTAACCAATGCCTTATACCAAACAAGAAGAGAGATCTCAAATAAACAATCTTCAAGCAACTGGAAAAAGAAGAACAAACTGAGTCCAAAGTGGGCCGAAGGAAGGAAATAACAAAGATCAGAGCAGAAATAAATGGAGACCAGAAAATAACAGGCAAAAAAAATTAATGACAATAAGAGTTACATTTTTAAAAGATAGAATTGACAAACTCTTAGATAGGCTAACTGGGAAAAAAAGAGAGAAGATTAAAATAAATAAAATTAGAAATGAAAGAAGAAACATTACAACAGAGAGCAAAGAAATACAAAGGGTCAAAGAAAGTTATTGTGAATACTCATATGCCAATAAATTGGATAACCTAGAAGAAATAGATAAATTCCTAGATAAAAACGGCCTGCCAGCATTGAACTATGAAGAAATTTTTTAAAAAATCTGAACAGACCAATAATGAATAAGGAGCTGAATCAGTAATACAAAGTTACCTCATCAAAGAAAAGTCCAGGACCAAATGGCTTCACAGCTAAATTCAACCAAACATTTAAAGAAGAACTAATACTAATCCTTCTCAAACTACAATTGAACTGGAGGGAACACTTCCAAACTCATTTTATGAGGCCAGCATTACCCAGATACCAAAGTCAGACAAGGATACTACAAGAGAAAAAAACTATAGGTCAATATCCCTGATGAACATAGATGGAAAAATCCTCAACAAAATACTAGCAAATTCAATCACATACCAAAACAGTCATTCACCATGACCAAGTGAGATTTATTCCAGGGACGCAAGGATGGTTCAATATACACAAATCTATAAATGTGATATACTATGTTTACAAAATGAAGTATAAAAATCATCTGATCATCTCAATAAATGCAGAAAAATCATTTCATAAAACTCAACACTCTCATGGTAAAAAACAAAACTCTCAACAGATTAGGTACAGAGGAAATGGACTTCAACACAATAAATGTCATATAGCTAACATAATACTCAACAGCAAAAAGTTGAAAGATTTTCCTCTGAGTTCAGGGATAACACAAAGACACCCACTCTCATCATTTCTTTTCACCATAATACTGGAAGTCCTAGCCAGAACAATTAGGCAAGAGAAAGAAATAAAAGGCATCCAAATAGAAAGGAAAAAAGTAAAATTGTCTCTGTTTGCTGATGACATGATCATATTCATATATATATATATATATAAAATCCTAAAGATTCCGCCAAAAAACTGCTAGACCTGATAAACACATTTCGTAAAGTTGCAGGATACAAAAACAACATATGAAATTTAGTAGCATTTCTAAACACTAATAACGAACTATTCAAAAAGGAAACAATTACATTTACAATAGTAACAAGAAAAAAAATCAAAAACTTAGGGGTAAATGTAACCAAGGAGATGAAAGACCTGTATACTGGAAACTATAAATCACTGATGAAATAATAGGAAGAAACACAAACAAATGAAAGATATTCCAGGTTCATGAAGCTAAAGAATTAATATTGTTTAAAATGCCTATGCTACCCAAAATTGTCTATAGATTCAATGCAATCTCTATGAAAATTCCAATGTCAGCTTCCAGAGAAATGTAAAAAAAAAATCCTTAAATTCATATGGAACTACAAAAGAACAAAGCTGGAGACATCACACTCCCTGATTTCACAGTACGTTATAAAGCTATTGTAATCAAAACAACATGGTAATGGCATAAAAACAGACACATCAACCAACGGAAGATAATAGAAAGACCGTAAATAAACCCACACATATACAGTCAATTGATTTTTGACAAAGGTTCCAAGAACACACAATGGAGAAAGGATGACCTCTTCAACAAATGGAAAACTGGATATCCACATGCAAAAGAATAAAATTAGAACCTTATCTGACACCATGAACCAAAAACAACTCAAAATGAATTAAAGACTTAAACATAAAACCTGGAACTGCAAAACTACTAGACAAAAGCATAGGGAGAAATCGCCACAACATGAGCCTGGGTGCAATGGTTTTTTGGATATGGCTCTGAAAGCTCAGGCCACAAAAGCGAAAATAGGCAAATGTAATTGTATCGAACTAAAAAGCTTTGACACAGCAAAAGAAACAATAAGGTGAAGAGACATCTTTGAAACTATACACCTGATAAAGGTTAATATTTAAAATATATAAGAAACTCAAATAGTGAATTTCTCAATAGTAAGAAAAACAAATAGCCCAATTTAAAAATAGGTAAAGAATCTGAATAGGCCCTTCTCAAAGGAATACATACGAATGACCAACAGGGCCATGAAAAAAAATGCCCAATGTCACTAATTATCAGGGAAATAAAAATTAAAACCATGATGAGATATCATGCCACCCTTGTTAGAACGACTTTTATCAAAAAGAGAAAAGATAACAAGTGTTGGGAGGAAGGGAACCCATGTATGCTGTTGGTGGAAATGTAAATTGGTATAGCCATTATGAAAAAATGGTGTGTAGGTTGCTCAAAAAACTAAAAATAGAACTCCATACAATCTGGTATTCTCATTTCTGGGAACATAATCAAAGGAATTGAAATCATTGTTTCAAAGGGATATCCGTGCTCCCATACTCCCAATAGCCAAGATAAGGGATCAACCTGTATTCACTAACAGATAAATGAATAAAGATAACGTAAGTATAGACAATGGAATACTATTCAGTCTGTAAAAAGAAGGAAATTCTGTCCCTTGAAACAACATGGATAAATCTGAAGGACATTATACTAAGTGAAATAAGCCAGGCACAGAAAAACACGTGCCATGTGATCTCACTTACTTATGGAATCTTTAAAAAGTTGAATTCATGGAAGTAGAAAGTAGAATGATGGCACCAGAGTCAGGGAGTCTGGGGATCAAGTGAATGAATGAGGAATTATTGGTCAAAGGGTACAAAGTTTCAGTTAGACAGGAACAATAAGTTTTGAGATCTACTACACAGAAGAGTGACTACAGTAAATAATGTATACTTCAAAATAACTAAGAGAAGAAATTTCAAAAGTATTGCCACAAAAAATACCAAGTAAGGTGATGGTTATGTTAACTAGTTTGATTTAATCATTTCACATTATATCCATACATCAAAATACCACAATGTACCCCATGAATGTATACCGTTATGATTTGTCAATTAAAATTAATACTAATTTTTTAAATGAAAAAAACTTCAGAAGAAAACAAAGCATAATGGAAAATAAAAGTGTTATGGAGAGGGAGGCTAGATCAAACAAGAACAGCAAATTGTTGAGGCCGGGTGCTAAAAACGAGGAGATTCATTATATTGTCTCGAGTTTGTTTGAAAATTTTCATATTTAAGGTTTATTTTTTAAAGATTAAATGTTAAATAAATAAAATAAATTTTAAAATGCTAAAACAATCCAACTTTTGTGCTTCAGTGGACACCATCAAAAAAGTGAAAAAGATAACCCACAGAATGGAAGAAAATATTTGCAAATTAAACCTCTGTTAAGGAAATTATATACCAAGTATATAAAGAATTCTTACAACTCAGTAATAAAAGGGCAACCCAGTTTTAAAATGGGCAAATGATTTGAATAGATAGTCCTCCAAAGATACACAAATAACCAATAAGCACATGAAGAGATGCTCAACTTCCGTAATCATTGAGGAAACACAAATGAAAACCACAACAGAATCCACGTCGCTCCCACTGGGAAGGCTATAATCAGGCAGGTAACAACAAGTATTGTCAAGGATGTGGAGTAGTTGGAACCCTAATAACACTGTTGATGGGAATGTAAAATGGTGTGGCTGCTTTGAGAAAACATCTGGCACTTCCCCAAAAGGTTAAACACAGACTTACCATATGATTCAATAATTCCATTCCTAGGTATATATCCAACAAAAGCAAAAACATATGTCCACCCAAGAATTTGTACACAAATGTTCATAGAAGCATTCAAAATAGCCACAAAAAAAGTGGAAACAACCCAAATGTTCATCAACTGATTAATGAATAAATAAAATGTGGCATATTAATACAATAGCATATTGTCTGGCAATTTTAAAAATGAGGTGTGTAGTTACGCTAAGTGAAAGAAATTAATCCCAAAAGATCACATATTGTATGAATTCTTTTATGTGAAATGTCCAAAACAGCTGGCAGAGTGGTTGGGGAGGAATGAGGAGTGATGGGTACACGGTTTCATTTGGGGATGATGAACATGTTCTAAATTTGATGGCTGTGATGGTTGCGTAACCCTGTGAATACACTAAAACCATTGAATTATACACTTTCAATTGTATGGTATACATCTGAAATGGTATACATTGAAATGGTACGGTATACATTGAATTATATGTCAACAGGTTGTTATAAGTAATAAAAGTAATCTCCTTTTTTTTTTCTTTAGAGACAGGATCTCACTCTGTCACCCAGGCTGGAGTACAGTGGCACAATCATAGCCCATAAAGACTGGAACTCCTGGGCTCAAGTGATCCTCCCGCCTCAACCTCCCAAAGCACTGGGATTGCAGATATGAGTCACTGTGTCCAGTCGAAAAGCAATATCTTAATCAAGTCTTGAGAAACACCCAGATCAGAAAATGTTAGAATGGGAAGAATTCCAGGTTTAGAGAAAAGATATTCAGTGGATTTTCAAGAGAACTTCCAGTTCTTAAATTTAGTTAATTAAAGTGATATTATTTAGTTTAAAAGGATTTAGAGTATATTTGCTCTTAAACTTGATTTATTAGAGAACTTAGTATCTGTTTTACTGTGGATATTTTAATAAAGAGTGGTCTTTGTATTTTCAGTTCTTGGGGTAGGAAAAGGTAGTAACTCCCATTATACTGGAATAATTTCAAATCACCGACTTGCACATACAACAGTGTGCTCTAACTACAATCTTGGATGAGGTATAAAACTCTCTGTAGCAGAATCTGTTAACCTAAACAAGCAAAAACACAACAAAAAGTTACTCACTTTGTATGTCCTTGATAATACGTTTAACACAAATTTAGAAGAAAAATGAAATATTGGTGAGATGCTATATTTTTACTTCAAAGCCCTGGAATTAGCACTTGGAGAGGTTCCCAAACATTATTTATGGTGTCAGTGACTCTGTTCTCAAACTGAAGTACCATTTTTGACCTAGATTTGAGATCAGGTACAATTAGTGAAGCAGCTGGGGGCATTTTTCAAACAGATCCAGATAATCAATTTCAAGTTGTAAGAGATGTTGCAATTTGGGATGGATAAGCCTATAGTCTCTTGGACATGGAGCGTGTCTCACTCAAAATGAATCAGTGTGTTTCAAAAACTGAACTTATTTCACTAAACACAAGTCCTCTTCAGATGATATATAAGATCTTCACTAACCATGACTTACAACTCATTTCCAGAGCCAAGAGTCATATTTTCCATCCCAAATTATTCTATAGCTTTCCAATCTCTTCTATTTTTGAGAATTCGCTTTAGAGAAACTATTATTTCCTATTTTTACTGGCTTTTCTGCCCACAAGTTTGTCCTGGTAAAAATGTAGGTTGCTTCAAAAAAATAACACACTGATTACATTTCATTTCGGAAAACTTCAACGCTAAGAACATCTCCCTACTCACACTTCATTCCCCTGAACATAGAACCAGACATGTCCCATTCCTGCCAGCAGAGGGAGGGGTAGAAGCCCTTTCAAGCAATACCATCAGCAATTTGTAATGCAAAAGCCCTCCCCCTGCCACCCCCAATTTTCTCACAATACTGTACTGGTCACATTTCTATTATATTTTTTCCAAAGGAAAATACGCATTTACCATTTTACTCAAAGTATAATTAAAATTACATTACCAAATCCATCAGACACACTTCAATTTACGTCTTGCTTTCAGTGGCATTAGATATAATCCCTTGTTGAAAAAAAATTTTTTGAGACAACGTCTCACTCTGTAGCCCAGGCCGGAGTGTGGTGGTCCAGTAACGGCTCACTGCAGCCTTGACCTCCCGGGCTCAAGCAATCCTCCCACCTCAGCCTCCCAAGTAGCTGGGACTACAGGTGCATGCCACCACGGCCAGCTAAGTTTTGTATTTTTTGTAGAGACGGGGTCTCACTATGTTGCCCAGGCTGCTCTTAAACTCCTAGGCTGAGGTAATCTTCCTGCCTCTAAAGTGCTGAAATTACAAACTTGAGACACTGAAGCCAGTGGAAACTTTTTCTTGTCTTCCCTGAACCTACCCAATCGTGGTTTTCCTCCTGCCTCTCTGGCCTTGCCTCTTCAGCCTCCTTTGATAATGACCCCTCTTCTGCCTGACTTCCAAGTGTTTGGCTCTACAGGCTCTGTTTAAAATGAGTCTCTTGGCTGGGCACAGTGGTTCATGCCTGTAATCCCAGCACTTTGGAAGGCCAAGGCAGGTGGATCACGAGGTCAAGAGATCGAGACCATCCTGGCCAACACGGTGAAACCCCATCTCTATTAAAAATACAAAAACATTAGCTGGGCATGGTGGCGCACACCTGTAGTCCCAGCTACTCGGGACCTGGGAGGCGGAGGCTGCAGTCACTTGTTCCAGCCTAGTGACCGAGCAAGACTCCATCTCAAAAAAATAAAATAAATAAAGTAAAATGAGTCTCTTAACCTACCCCGCTTCTCCTCCTCGTCCTCCTCTTCCTCCTCCTCCTCCTCTTTTCCCTGTCTCAGCCAGGAGCATTTTAACTTCTTATATTCTCTCCACATCCAATCAGCCTCCTTTCTAACCTTCACTCTCATCCCCTCTTTCTCCTCTTTTCCGTGTCTCAGCCAGGAGCATTTTAACTTCTTATACTCTCTCCACATCCAATGATCCTCATTCCTAGCCTTCATTCTTTCATCTCCGTTAATTTTAGAGTAAGGAAGTCCAGGGAAGGGGGTGTTGGTATTGTCATTCCATCTCTCACCTCCCCTTTCAGCCACTCAGCTTCTTCCATAGAGAACCTTGTCATGGACAGAAAGTTTTGTTTCTTGAAACCTGTGTCTTATGAGATTTCAAGCAAATTTCACTTAGCTTTTAAAATTGTGCCACACCTCTTGTAATTCTCCTTGAGAAACAATAAGAGGGAGAGCCAGCACTCCTCTTGGGATAAGGGCGAAGGCTCAGGAGCCCAAATGCCTGGGTTCTAGTCCAGACTCTGCACGTGGGACTTGATCTCTCTGTGCAAAAGTTGTCTGATCTGGGAAATGGATCGATAATAGTACAAATGAGGTGTCACACAGTAAGTGTTAGCTCTGATCATTATAATAGACTTCTATTACTGGATTAAGTAAATAAAGCCTCACAGGGGCTTGAAAGACATGAAAGACAGAGGCTGCCAGGGAACAAGAATAAAGCATTTCAATTCACCTTTCGTTTAAGTCTGAGGTTTCTTAAACTAGAGCCTCATTAAAACCCTAGGAACATCACTTCTCTTATTTGGAGCCTCTCGGGCAACCCCTGAGTCCTACTACGTCTGGACTGTAAACTTTGTGGGGGGTGGCAGCAGCCTGGCAGGCAGAGCAGGATTGTGAGGGAGCCAGGAAACCTCCAGGGCAGCCCTGCAGGATGCCACCGCCACAGCTCAGCTTCATTCCATGTGAAATGGAGCCCACTCAGCCAGGAGGAACAAGGTGCTTCCTGCAACAAAGCAAGCAGCCAGGACCGAAGGCTTAAGGACCCAAAGAACCCAACCAGAAAGGGGGCAGTCTTGGAAGAAATTCTAAATATAATGCAGTAATAGAAACTGTTATTTGCCTGCTCTGACATTCATTATTTCTTCCTCTCTATTCACAGAATCCCCCTTTTTACCTGGGCTCAGTGCTACCTATAAAGAGTGCATTTCCTGGGATCTTTTGGGGTTGGCTGTGGCTATGCATCTAAATTTTGACCAATGGAGTATAAGCAGCATTGAGCTTACACTCACCTGTCTTCTTCCTTCCTGCTGCCCGGAATGCAGACACAATGGCTGGAGCTCCAAGCAGCCATCTTGGGCCAAGAAACCTGTGCTATGCCGAGGCAGAGAGACAGGAGCATACGTCCCCCATGATTCTGTGCAAGTACCATCCACAGAACTTTCTACTTTCAGAGTTCTTTACGAGAGTGAGAAATAAACTTCAAACTCATTTAATTGTTATTTTTTTGGTTATTTTTTGGTTTTGTTATTTTGGTTTTCTGATACGTGCACACAAATGTAATCCCAAAGAATACAGAAATTCTTTCTATTGTTATTGTTGTTTTTGGTTTTCTGTTATTTTTTGTTATTGTTATTTTTGGTTTTCTGATACGTGCATACAAATGTAATCCCAATTGTTATTTTTTGGTTTTCTGATACGTGCACACAAATGTAATCCCAAAGAATACAGAAATTCCACACAAGTATTATCTAATAAGTTTTTTTAAGTTTATGAGTGCACAGCATAATCAGGGAAACTAAATACTTCATGTTGGCTCCTTAGAAGGGGCTAGTGAATATCCCAAGCGGAATATAAGAGATAAATAGGAACCTTACCTAATAATAAAAGAATGATGTCCACAGGAAGATTTTTTTAATCTTAAATGTGTATGCACTTAATATGACAGCTTCAAATTATGTAAAGCAAAAAGCAATCAAACTGAAAAAGAGAGACAAATCCACAATCAAAGTTGGAGATTTTGACTGGGTGCGGTGGCTCACGTCTGCAATCCCAACACTTTGGGAGGCCAAGGTGGGAGGACTGCTTGAGGTCAGGAGTTTGAGACCAGCCTGGCCAACAGGGTGAAACCCCATCTCTACTAAATATACAAAAATTAGCCAGGTGGGGTGGTGCGTACCTGTAATCCCAGCTACTCGGGAGGCTGAGGCAGGAGAATCACTTGCACCTGGGAGGCAGAGGTTGCAGAGAGCTGAGATCATGCCACTGGATTATAACCTGTGCAAAAAAAAAAAAAAGTTGGAGATTTTAACAACCTCTCCTCTCTTAGTATAGTAACTGTTATGGGCTGAATTGTGCCCCCCCCCCCCCACCAAAATTCATATGTTGAAGTCCTAACCCCACTCAGTCCCACAGAGTGCAACTGTATTTGGAGACAGAGATTTTAAAGCATTAATTCAGCTAAATGAGGTCATTAGGGCAGGCCTAATCTAACATGCAAGTTTCATGTCCTTTTGGCCTCACCTCTGGGTCACCAGTTCTGTGCAAACTCCAACCAGCTTTACGCAGGTGCATCTGACAGTACCCCACCTCCCCTATGCCAGGAGCCTTTCACTCCCCGCCCAACGGCTCCTCTGCTAATGCCACAACATGAGACACCTACTGGACATTCACACATGCAACCCTGAAGTGCAAAGGAGTTGACACTCTCGGAACAACTCTTCCCCAATGGAGGACAGAAACCAAAACCCAATGTGCTTTCCTGGGGATGGTTCTGGGGCACCCTCCATTGTCTTTAGCCAGGGGTGGTGACCAACATGATAAGGAAGCACGCATTGGCACTCCCTCCTTCCCTGCTTCACTCCCCAGCCCTTCACCCCTGCTCCAGGAATCACATTCCCAAATCAGCTGCTCAGACTCAAGCCTAGGCTCAGGCTCTGCTTTTAAGGAAACCCAGGAGCATGAGCCAGGACAGCATATGACCTATCAAGGTGTCTTCTTTTAGATAAAAAGATAACAGATGCACACTAAGTCTGTATCTGCTCTTAACCAGTCACACCAACTCTCTCCCTCAAGGGGTCTGCTCAAAGACATAGTTTTGAAGGCTGAGGCTGGAATCGTATTGGCCCCTGGATGTGAGGTGTTGCCCTCATAGAGGTCCTGCAGTCTGTCCCTTCCTCGATGAGCAACCTGACCTACAGGTCAAGCCTCAACACCCAGAGCAGGGACCAGGGGACACATTGTTTTGTCCCTTTGCAGACTGTCTTCAGTGAGCCCTACTTGCACCTCCTGCCACTGCCTGCTGCTGGGGGATGCTTAAGACAGAGCCTATGAAAATTGCTATTGAGTCATCTATGATGAAGAAATAGATGTCCTCAACATCTCACAGTGTTCCCTGTTTAAGGTCCAATGGGGAAAACCTCATAGGTCACAGAGACAGGAATGGATATGCTCTCCTGAGAAGCCTTTTAGGGTTTACCTTACAATAAATTATTATGTTTTCCCTTCTGCCCTAGCTGCTAGGGAGCCTGCAGCCACAGCAACTTAAGACGGCTACTGAAATGTGCTCTGCGCCCTAACCCTACCCCTGGGCTTCATCTTATTTTCCTCACTGTGCTTTCTTTTATCCCATTTTCTCAATTATTTTGTCTTCTTACACACATCTTTGGAAGCTGCCACAAGTCCTCTTTTAGGATCTATATAAGGCATAAATAATTAAGAAGGGATAGGGATGAGGGAGGCAGCCCAATGAGATAAAGAATGCAAAAAAGTAAAGGTTGAATAGGCATCACTCTAAAGATGATATACAAGTAGCCAACAAGCATATGACAAGATGTTCAATATCACTAATCCATGGAAAAACGCAAAACAAAACCACAACGTCACCCTACACCCATGAGCACGTCTACTATTAAAAACAGAAAACATAATAACAAGTGTTGGTGAGGATATGGAGAAACTGGAACCCTTGTGTGCTGTTGGTGGGAATGTAAAATGGTGTCATTGCTATAGAAAACAATATGGCAGTTCTTCAAAAGACTAAAAATAAAATTACCATATCATCCAGCAATCCCACATCTAGGTATATACTCAAAATAATGGAAAGCAGGATCGCAAAGAGATACTTGCAGCGGAGTGCAGTGGCTCACGCCTGTAATCCCAACACTTTGAGAAGCCAAGGCAGCTGGATCACATAAGGTCAGAAATTGGAGACCAGCCTGGCCAACATGGTGAAACCCCACCTTTACCAAAAATACAAAAAAATTGCCCCAGCATGGTAGTGTGTGCCTGTAGTTCCAGCTACTAAGGAGGCGGAGGCAGGAGAATCGCTTGAACCTGGGAGGTGGAGGTTGCAGTGAGCCTAGATCGCGCCACTGCACTCCAGCCTGAGTGACAGAGCAAGACTCTGCCTCAAAAAAAAAAAAAAAAAAAACAGATATTTGCACACCCATGTCAAGAGGCGGAAGCAAGCCAAGTGTCCATCAACAGATGAATGGATAAACAAAACGTGGTACATAATATGAGGGAATATTGTTTAGCCTTAAAAAGGAAAGAAATTCTAACACATGCGACAACATGGATGAACGTTGAGGACATTCTGCTAAATGAAATAAGCCAGTCACAAAAAGACAAATACTGTAAGTTTATATGAAGTATCTAAAGTTGTCAAATTTATAGACACAGAAACTAGAAGGGTGGTTGCCAGTAGTTGGAAGGATGGAGAAATGGAGAATTGTTGTTTAATGCATTTCAGTTTTACAAGATGAATCTGGAGATTGACTGTACAACAATGTGAATGTACTTAACACTATGGAGCTGTACACTCAAAATGGTTAAGATGATAAATTTCATGTTATATTTAATCACAATTTTCTTAAAGTAAAGGCAAGAAAGACAAGCTTATTTTTACACAATTTTTCCCCAGCATATATCCTGATGTCAAGTTGAAAGGAGCTGGTGGTTTCATTTGGAATCTGTCCCATCCCCACCCCAGCCTTTCAGGAGAGATAGGGAGTATTTTACATCTAACCAGTGAGAATAAAAATAATCACCTAGCTTGGAGGTAAATAAATATTCAAGATTTGAACAAAGAATCCTTTCACTTGGATAATTATTCTTAGGTGTTCTTTTTCCTAAGTAAGATTGCCCCAAAACTGTAATTGTTCATCTTGAATATGTAATCAGAACCACATTTGTGAGACAGAATTTTTTTTCTTTCAACTTCTCTCTCAACATCTACTCCCTTGTTCTAGTCTGCTTATGACAATGTACCTCCCACACGCAACTAAAGAAGCAAAAATGTCAAGTGTTTTATATTAAGGATCCAGATTACTGAACAGACTGTGTCACTAAAGCATGTTAATAGTATAAGCAGAGGGAAATATAGGTTAGTGAGTCAACCCTTTTCTAGTTCATCTGAGGCCAAGCAGTCTTTTCAGATGATTCATGTTTTGTTCAGTCTTGGCTAAGTGATTCTTCCTTTCCCTCCCAGCCTAAAGGCCATGCTAATGGGAGGTTCCCATGCCATGGTTTTTGAAATTTTGTATGAAGTTAAAACAAAGATAAGTTTCATTCAGATGTCTGCTTTTAATGTCATGTGATAAAATCCGGAGTTAAGAAATGAAATCAAGGATAAATGTATAAAGTGAGTTTTCTGTCAAATTAAAAAGTAAAGAATGGCTTGCTACACCCAGCATACATCACCTCACACCCAAGTGTAAGAACTGAGTTAAATTTAAATGATGATCACTTAATGACTTGCCCTGTCACCCTAGGAAACCCTTTGGCTTTCATCTTATTTTTCCTACCCATAAAATTATAAATAAGACATACTTTCTTTTTTTTTTTTTGAGATGGAATTTCACTCTTGTTGCCCAGACTGGAGTGCAATGGTGCCATCTCGGCTCACTGCAACCTCCGCCTCCCAGGTTCAAGCGATCCTCCTGCCTCAACCTGCTGAGTAGCTGGGATTACAGGCACCCGCCACCATGCCCAGCTAATTTTTTGTATTTTTAGTAGAGACAGGGTTTCACCATGTTGACCAGGCTGGTCTCGAACTCCTGACATCAGGTGGTCCACCTGCCTCAGCCTCCCAAAGTGCTGGGATTACAGGCGTGAGCCACCGCACCCAGCCTAAATAAGACATACTTCTGATTCAAGATCTCCAATGCTGTTTAAAGGAGAGATGTACCAGGAACTCTCAAAAGCCTTGAAGTAGCCATAGACTGGTAGACTGGGAAAAGCCTCATTAACCAGCTCCACAACCATGGCAGTCAAGAGGTCTTCTCCATTTCGGCCCATGGTGGGGAAGGATTCCATTCCACTCATGTAGGGCTGTGTTCCTACAAATGGTCCACATACACAGGTGCTCTCCAAAGGTCTATCAAGCAGTGTTTGATAATTCCACCATTTCAGGGGCAAATGTGATCAAATAATTTTGTTTACATAGATCTTAGAAATTTGAAATGGAATATTAAATTCTGTTGATTTTCACAGACATCATAATACAACCTTAATAGTCATTAAGGATGACTTTGTCTACATTATAAAAGCTCTACAGGCGAGGCATGGTGGCTCACGCCTGTAATCCCAACACTTTGGGAAGCCAAGGTGGGTGGATCACTTGAGGTCAGATGTTTGAGACCAGTCCCGCCAAAATGGTGAAACCCGGTCTCTACTGAAAATACGAAGATTAGCCGGGCATGGTGGTGAGCGCCTGTAGTCCCAGCTACTCAGGAGGCTGAGGCAGAAGGATCACTTGAAACCAGGAGGTGGAGTTTGCAGTAAGCCGAGATTGCACTGCTGCACTCCAGCTTGGGTGACAGAGTGAGATTGTCTAAAAAAAAAAAAAAAAAAAAAAAACACACACACAAGGTTTTACAGACACTACAAACATTTTGTTGTTTAATTTCTCTTGGAGTATTTTTACCTCACTAGCACATTACTATTAATGGAATATGGTAATATCTAAAATGGTGGTTGGATGGGAATAGACCTTAAGATTAAATAATTATCATCTAATACCACCAGCACCTCTGTAGCTTTTTGCAGTTTACAACTGTTTTCATCTTCATTTTACCCACACCATGGGAGAGACAGAGAAAGTATTCTCCAATTATTAAGAAGAAACTAAGTTCTAAAAGTTTAAGTGATATGTTTCCCAAGAAGAGATAGCTTCTGATGCATTAATAGTAACTCTATTAAAATTTGGAATATAATTTCAGGGGAGACAAAGAAGCTATAATTTTTTTTTGCAAAAATCCATGATCAAGAGAAATTTGTTTTTATTTTGTACTGATGATGAGGTACTGAGTTCATTAAGCAGATATCAAAAAAATTTTTGTTTTATTAACATTCTGTTAATTCAGAACATTCTGTTTTTGGATTATTTCAAGCATAAAAATTTATATTTTCAAAAAAGTATCATTCCATGATACCAATAATGCAGAGTAAAGATAATGTTTATTATTTCAGTTGGGCCTCCTCCGTGGTTCTCAAATGAATTGTCTTACCTATTCATTCAGAGCCAAAATTTCTCAAGTTATAATAGGAAAAAAGCACACGAGGACATCCTAAGAAGAGCAGCCTATGGTGCAAACATCGGGTTGTGGGTTGACTCTTCTCTTAACAGTTGATGGTTTTCTTCATTGTTTCAAGAATAAAATCAACGTGTGTTGTTGGGCATATTTTTACATCATATGCAAAGGCTGGAAAGGTTAAGAATGACCTTCCAGGGCTGAATGAAGCCAGACTGTAGTAGGGAACCTTCTCCTTTCCAACATCTGTGTGATGCTGGCTGATTTAGCCCGATGGAGCACTGAACACACTTCGCCAGTGAGCTCTGCCCCTCACTTCTGTAAATGCCAGCACCATCTGACGGAGTTCCTTGGCGCTTGCTGCAGTTCCTCATGACTTAACATTGTGATCTGGTATTCTCAAAATTAGTAGAAGTAGGCCAGATGTGGTGGCTCACGCCTATAATCTCAGCACTTTGGGGGGCCGAGGCTGGCAGATCACCTGAGGTCAGGAGTTCGAGACCAGCCTGGTCAACATGGTGAGACCCTGTCTCTATTGAAAATACAAAAATTAGCCGGGCATGGTGGCTCATGCCTGTAATCCCAGCTACTCAGGAGGCTGAGGCAGGAGAATCGCTTCAACCAGGGAGGTAGAGGTTGTGGTGAGCCGAGATGGCACCATTGCACTCCAGCCTGATCAACAAGAGCAAAACTCCATCTCAATAAATAAATCAATTAGTAGAAGTCAAAGGAAATAAAACGACAAGGTGTTAACCTGTAATTTAGGGTTTTTTCAAGCTGTGCATAGACACTTCTGTGAATGATTCCAAACAATATCAACCCTTCCACTAATATGAAACCTTTATCATTTTTATGGTCAGTTTTTTTATTCTGCTTTATTGTTATTATTTTAATATTTGTGACAAACATTTTTTAATTAACTGAAAGTTGTTTTGTTTTTCGTTTTTTTTTTTGAAACAGTCTCACTCTGGTCACCCAGGCTGGAGTGCAGTGGCACGACCTCGGCTCACTGTAGCTTCTGCCTCCTGGGTTCAAGTAGTTCTCCTGCCTCAGCCTCCTGAGTAGCTGCAATTACAGGAGTGCACCACCACGCCCAGCTAATTTTTGTATTTTTAGTAGAGTTGGGGTTTTACCATGTTGGCCAGGCTGGTCTTGATCTCCTGGCCTCAACTGATTCACCAGCCTTGGCCTCCCAAACTGCTTGGATTACAGACGTGAGCCACCATGCCCAGCCAACTGAAATATTTTTATCCGCGTTTCTTCAGACTTTTGTATGAAGGGCCTACAGCGGGGAACAAAATTGAGAAATACTATATAGGGGTTTGCAAACTAGGCCACAGGGAACACTCACTTATCCATGAGATGGACCAACACGTTTTATACTAAAATACTACAATGACAATTCATCTTTTACGAATCCACAGAAGAATAATGTTTCTAGACAGAATTTTCTCAAGATGATGTTTTTATTCCAGACATTTTCTAAATTTTTTGACAGCTGCCAATCTTGTCTGCAAATGAGTATCACCAGTAAATGATTAAAACAATAAGCTGATAAAATAATATTTCCTGAATATTTTAATAATGTATTTTTTCAAATATGTATAGGTTTAAAACTTCTTTTTTTTTTTTTTTGAGATTAAGTCTCACTTTGTCATCCAGGTTGGAGTACAATGGTGCGATCTCGGCTCCCTGCAACTTCCACCTCCCGGGTTCAAGCAATTCTCTTGCTTCAGCCTCCTGAGTAGCTGGGACTACAGGTGCAAGCCACCATGCCCAGCTAATTTTTGTATTTTTATTAGAGACAGGGTTTCACCATATTGGCCAGGCTGCTCTTGAACTCCTGAATTCATAATTCACCCTTCTCGGCCTCCCAAGGTGCTGGGATTCTAGGCGTGAGCCACTGCTTTTTCTCTGGTAAAATTACTTCTAGTTGACATGACAGAAATAAATGTCAATATATTTCAGTATATTCTATAAAAATGCCATGGCTTATAGTTCCATTTAAAAAAATCATTCTAGAAATTATGCTAGGTAAAAATCTTAACCCTCTCCTGGGCAAAAAGAAAATATTATAAATGAAGTAATAAAGGATAAATTGGGGGTAAATCACAAACAAATATACAAAGAGGTTTTTATAATTCAATAAGAAAAAAATGAACCAACAGAAAAAATGGAGAAGGATATGAATAAGTATCATTACCCAGCTACAAATACACAAGTCTTTGGTGATTCCTATAACAGAAAATAGTGAACTTGACAGAGCAACACTGACAGCTCCTTAGAGTCTTTCATGGCTTATAGTAAATATCTACTGAGTCTATTCAATACCTTCTCACTCTAAATCCATGTCCAACAAGCAATCTTCTGATTGATAAATTGTTTTCTCAGGTTTTTGGAGCCTGAAATGAGATGGGTTGGATTGTAAATCACAAATGCATGAATTATCTCTGAGACTTATACATCAATCTTATATTAAAATATTTTGTATGGATATTTTTAGACAACAAAATACTTTTATCTATTGTAAGTCTGGTTTTGAATCACTTCTCTAGGCCTGAACAACCCGAGATAGGCTGATAGAAATCAAGTTTATGGACTTGCAAAGCCAAGAATCAAAACTTTTACATGTTGACTACAAATAGATAAAAACCACTAACCATTACAAAATGACGGATAAATTGGACTTCATTGCAATTTTATGTACAAGACAGATACAAGAATGTTTATAGCAGCATTATTTTCATTAAAACCCCAAACTAGAAGCATCTGAAATGTCCATCAAGAGTAAAACGGTGCCAGGCATAGTGACTCACCCCTGTAATTCCAACACTTTGGGAGGCTGAGGCGGGAGGATCACTTGAGCTCAAGAGTTCAAGACTAGCCTGGGCAACACAACCAAACCTCATCTCTACTAAAATTTTTAAAAATTAGCGTGGCATGGTGGCCCATGCCTATAGTCCCAGTTACTCAGGAGGCGGAGGCAAGAGAATCACTTGAGAGCAGAAGTTGGAGGCTGAAGTGAGCTATGATCATGCCACTGCACTCCAGCCTGCACAACAGGGCAAGGCCCTGTCTCAAAAAAAAAAAAAAAAATGGATAAATTGAGGCATAGTCACAATGAAATACTACACAACAATGAAAAAGAAGCCATTGGCCAAGTGTAGTGGCTCACGTCTCCAATCCCAGCATTTTGGAGGCTGAGGTGGGTGGATCACTTGAAGTCAGAAGGTCAAGACCAGCCTGGCCAACATAGTGAAACCCCATCTCCACTAAAAATACAAAAATTAGCCAGGCATGGTGGTGCATGCTTAAAATCCCAACTGCTTGGAAGACTGAGGCAAGAGAATTTCTTGAACCCAGGAGGCGGAAGTTGCAGTGAGCTGAGATCACGCCATTGCACTCCAGCCTGGGTGACAGAACAAGACTCCATCTCAAAAAAAAAAAAAAAAAAAAAAAATGAAGAAACCATTGCAATTCACAGCAACAAGGACGATGTAATGTTGATCAAAAGACAGTAATCTCTAAAGCTTTCATTTGTATATTTCCCCAAAACAGACAAAAATTCATCTGCTATAGGTCAGAATAGTGGCAATTTTTTGGTATCAATTATTTGATAATTGATATCAGCTTGAAGAGGGCATAAGGCAGCCCATTGGAGGCCTAGAAAGGTGCTATGTCATGATCTGAGTAGTGGTTACAGGGCTACATCCACATATAGATTTTCATTGAGTTGTAACCTTTAGGTGTGTGTTTATATAATTTATACCTCAATAAAATAAATTTTTAGTTTTTAAAGCTTTCAACACCTGGAATAAGGAGTTATATTGTCCAGTAATTTTTTTTTTTTTTTTTTTTTTTTTTTTTTTTTTTTTTTTTTTGCTCAGTTTCCATAGAGGTGGAGGTTGCAATGAGCCGAGATCATACAACTGCACTCCAGCCTGGGCAACAGAGCAAGACTCCGTCTCAAAAAAAAAAAAAAAAAAAAAAAAAAAAAAAAAAAAAACCTATTTTGGAAGAAAATACCTATTAAGAAGCTTGTTGAGGAAGAGAATGTAAAGACATGAATCAGGAGTCAAGGCAACCAAAGGCTATTTTGCCAAGTCAAAAATTGCCAGTGTCAAAGGTATGTCAAATCATCCTGGTGAGGTATTGGGAATAGTTTTCAATTATCAATGATCGCGCCTCAGACAAACCTCATTGGCTGCTATACTGCCACTGCACAAAGTCTGCCTAGTAAGTTTCATGTGTGCATTCACTAATGTAGAAAGTATTGGAGACTAAGCAACTAATCATAATTATATAGTGATGTTCTGCTGGGAAAACCTTGAGACTCTGTGAAGAGAAATGCCTCCTTTGTGTATGTTAGTGTATGGTTTACAAGGGGAAAATTTCTAGTAAGATGCCAATAGTCCAATCCTGCTTGTATAGGAGCTACAACTTATCTGGGAGGTATTGGAAAATGGAGGTGAAGCCAAAGGGAGATGAAGAAGCCAAAGGGGTGAGTCATGTTGTCTCCAAGACAGAATGAACTCCACGGACTTTCCCAACCTTTCTCCTACCAGAAAGTCAAAGCTCTGGAAAGAGGGGCTGCAGAGGAAGGTGCCCACCCAGAGGCACATCTTCCAAGTACCAGGGACTCAGAGACCTGCGGGGACTCTCAGGAACCTGAGAGTGAAGAGGGCTAGCCAGGGAAAGGTTGGAATTTGGCGCCCCCTACAGGACAAATTTATGCCCAAGAAGACACTGCTGGAAGTAAACCAAGTCACCCAGAATCTCTAAGGACATTTGCTTACGCAAGGGCAATTCTGCCAGACGTGCATCCCCCAGGCCCAAGAGCACCTGTACAACGTGGAAGCGGCCTAGTGCAGAAAGCTGGCATCCCAGAGGAGAGATGAGGAACTCTCCATGGATCTAGACCTCACTGGGTGGACCTGGAGATCAACACCCCAAGTAGGATTCAAAGAGGTGCCATAGCTAAATCTGCTGTTTGTTTTCTATTCATATATGTCATGGGAAATCCTTGTGGGGGCACTTTTGCAGGAGACTGCAAATGCTTTATATGAGGAAAATTAATTCATTCCACATTCATCTGATACCTATTAATAACATGCCTACTGTGTGCCAGGCACTGTTCTGGATGCTGGGGAACAAAACAGGAAAGAAAAAAAATCCACCCCTGGTGGCACATACTGAATATGTTACAATCTGAACAGATAACAACCACCACCAAATAAAAATCTATTTTGGGCCAGGCGCGGCAGCTCACGCCTGTAATCCCAGCACTTTGGGAAGCCAAGGTGGGTGGATCACCTGAGGTCAGGAGTTCAAAAACAGCCTGGCCAACATGGCAAAACCCCATCTCTACTAAAAATACAGAAATTAGCCGGGTGTGCTGGTGCGCGCCTGTAGTCCCAGATACTCAGGAGGCTGAGGCAGGAGAATCACTTGAACCTGGGAGGCAGAGATTGCAGTGAGCTGAGATTGCGCCACCGCACTCCAGCCTGGGCAACAGAATGAGACTCCATCTCAAAAAAAAAAGAAAAAAAATCTGCTCACGCCTGTAATTCCAGCACTTTGGGACACCAAGGCGGGAGGATCACGAGGTCAGGAGATCAAGACCATCCTGGCCAACACGGTGAAACCCCGTCTCTACTAAAAACACACAAAAAAATCTGGGTGCGGTGGGGGGTGCCTGTAATCCCAGCTACTAAGGAGGCTAGGCAGGAGAATCACTTGAACCCAGGAGGTGGAGATTGCGGTGAGCCAAGATCACGCCACTGCACTCCAGCCTGGCAACAGAGCGAGACTCCATCTCAAAAATATATGTGTGTGTGTGTGTGTGTGTACATGAAGAAAATGCCTACCAAGAAGCTTTTTGAGTAAGAGAACATAAAGACATGGATCAGGAGTCAAGGCAACCAAAGACTAAATTTCTCTACATGGGAAAGGAACTAGAATTTTGAGCCAAATTAGATATCTGAGTCTTCAAACTGCCAGCCATGTGGAATATTATATAGTGTGAGACAATCAAAGAAATATCCCAGTCATGGGGTAGGGCAAGGGTTCTTAGTAAAAAAGATGTCTAATACTCCGCTTTGTGTTGTTTGCATGGGCCTCTGTGTCAAGTTTCTTAGTTTGCTACCACCACAAAGGCCTTATAAGGTGCATGTGTTCCTGGAAAATTGCAGAGGGGCAGAATCCCTCATCTGGGCAAAGTAGGGAAGGGTTCAGGGCCAGGGGAAAAGAGGAGCCAGGGTCAGAGCTGACACTGGAAAGAGAAGCTCTGAAGAGTCTACAGTCTAGAGCGAGGACAGGGATTGAGGAATCTCACAGAGCAGGAGGCCTCTGGCTTCTGCATTATACAACTTACCAAGCAATTTCACGAACAAGGTGCACACAGCACTGATATGGTTTCCCTGCTTTCTCCTTTCTTTCTTCACGTATTGAAGTGTATGAGTAGCTGGATAATTGTGGCTTTTATTTCTTCTACACTTAATAGAATTAACAGTCTTGATGTAACATAAAGGTTCTGATGTGAGAATTCAACTTCCTCAGGCTTCAGAGTTGAAAGAACCTTCTCCACTGAAGGAATCCTTCATAGAACAGGCCATGGAAATAATCTATGAGGCTTGCTTTCACATAAGCATTCCAAAGACTCATCTCTGTGTGGTCCTTTCCCCCACCTCGTCGTCTGCTCCATGGAGGGAGGAGAGAGATATGTTGGACACAGTGAGTTCCTCTTCGAAGGTTCCGCTTGTTTTCTATTTTCAAAGCCTAACTTCCTTGCCTCCTTGCCCCTAGTTACAGTAAACAACCTTCCAGCCGTTCCCAATCTGAAATCCACATCCATTCCCAATCTGTAATCCACATCTGTTCCCAATCTGTAACCCACATCCATTTCCAATCTGTAACCCACATCTGTTCCCAATCTGTAACCCACATCCATTCCCAAGCTGTAATCCACATCTGTTCCCAATCTGTAACCCACATCCATTCCCAATCTGTAATCCACATCTGTTCCCAATCTGTAACCCACATCCATTTCCAATCTGTAACCCACATCTGTTCTCAATCTGTAACAACCCATATTCTTATTTGGCACCCTTAGTTCCAAAACTGCTCCTCCTGCTGCTGTAGCTCCCACCGCTGCTCCATTTGAAGTAGCCAATCGGGATCAGCTTAGATTGTGTGGTCTGACCCCAGCCAATGAGGACCGGACACAGTAGCAGGGACTGACTGCGTTAGGGTTAACCCCTTCCCTCCTTTGTTTGGTGTGGTCTCGCAGTGACCAGAAGAACAAGCAGCACCTTTCTGCAGAAGTAAATTTGCCTGCTGAGAAATCCTTTATTTGAGTGCTCATTTTCTTTGTGAGTCTGAGCTCTTATTTCCAACACTCTCAGCTTAACCAAGCCAGAGAGGCTTGAAGAAACCACATGGAGAGTTTGACATGTGTTTCCTGGGAGGTGGGGTATGCAGGATCTAGCATCTAGTGTGAAAGTCTGAAGGTGAGCAGTTTCAGCCAGGCTCAGAGGCTAGGATGGGTGAATGGCAGCCTCTTCAGAGCCTGGCAGAATGAGGGTGCCCCATTGCTACCCATGGGCCAGACTTAGACCTTATGGAAGACAGATGGTCATCTTAAAATGAACTGGACCAAGAAACTTTCCTGGAGAGCAAATGCTGAGAGCTAAGCTCCTGAATGCTGGAAGCTGAGGAATGAGTGGCTGGAGTCTTCGCAACCAGCAAATGGAGCAATAAATACAAACTCTAACACCCACCACCCACCTAAGAGCCCCAGCAGAGAACCTCCAATGTACCCAGAGACCTCTGACATCAGATGAAAGCCACAACAGCCTGTTAATACCTGAACTTTTTTCTCAAATACTCCATCTCCTTCAGAGAGGAGGTAAAAAGAAAGACAAATGAACCAGGCCCTCCTTCCCCACGGCAGACCCACAGGATAAATCAGGCAAGAGCCGAGAGAGGTAAAAGATTTCCATGGGAAAGGAGGTTGGGGCTTAGAGATGCATTCTTTTCATCCCTTGGCTCATGGTCCCATTCCTCCATAGTCTAAACCAGTAGTAAGGCATCTTGCCCTGCTAAATAAGGTAACCTTCACGGTTCCAGGGATTAAGACTTGGATATCTTCAGAGGGCCACTATTCAGCCCACCATCATGGCCTTGGTGAAAGTGTTCTCAAGGTAGTAATGGGACAGGAGAAACCAGACTACAGAGAGTAGAAAACTGAAAGGTGAGCAAGTGGAGACTCCAAGTATAGTCCACTATTTCAGGAAGTTGGGCTATGAAGGACAAGAGAGTGAATAAGGTCAAACGAAGGTTTCATTTAAGATAGGAGAGGTTTGTCAGATGCGGTGGCTCACGCCTGTGGTTCCAGTGACTCAGGAGGCAGGAGGATCACTTGAGCCCAGGAGTTCGAGGCTGCAGTAAGCTATGATCACACCACTGCACTCTAGCCTGGCTGATAGAGTGAGGCCTTGCCTCTACAAACAAAAAGATGGGAGAAGTTTGGGCAAGTTTAAATGCCAGTGAGAAGGAGAAATTCAAAGGAAACACTGGAGAGAGGAGAGAAGTGGAAGGCTTGGCCCTAGACAGGAGAAGCGGAGCAGGAAAGGGGGGATGCACACAGGTTTGGTGGAAAGAAGCCGAGGTTGTTTTGTCTCTGCCCATGGGGAGCTGAAGGAAGTCACCTGCGGAGATGGAAGGAGGCTTTGGGTGGAGGGTCACCTGACACTTGAGAAAAGGTGAGAGAGTGTGAGATGGTTTCTATAGACAACTGGGAAAGTGCTGGAAAGAGAAGGGGATGGTGCATTCCAGGCTCCTCTAGGCTTCCTCGAGGACATTCTTTCTGATGCCAATGCCCATGTGACCTAAAACCACTGGCCCTCATGCTGTCCTCACTGTCCCGGAGGCAGGTGGAGATTCGGGCTGAGACAGGATGAAGGTCTCCCACCTGAGACCCAGCTCACTTCCATCCGAGGACTCAGGCCCAGTCCTGCAAGCCCTGGTGGGGCACACATGCTGTGCTTCCCACCACCTCCTTTGTCTATTACCTGAGACGCCAGGCAGAGCTCCTCCTCCTGGTACAGCCTCCTTCCTATGCATATCAGCTCTCGTGGGAGGGCTCACAATCCAGCAGTTCTGCATGAACAGCCAGACTCTGAATTCAATTTGAGCTTACTGTGGATCCCTCCTGCCCACAGACTGAGGAATGTTCTCCTTACCTATACCACAGCTTCTTCTCCTGGGCAGTGCCCTCAGGCCTCCTTATACTCCCAGAATCCTCTCTTCCTGGCTTTTTTTTTTTTTTTTTTTTTAATCAGAACCTGGGAGGGCGAGGCAGAGGCACAAGAGTAATCCTCATCTGTCAAGCAGTCATGCAGCTACAGTGGCGTCATCTGTTCAGTGAACACTTATTCTCACAGCACCTTCTCCGTGCCAGGCACTGTGCCGACAACTGGATACAATTGTAAGGAAAACAGGTATATCAGGATCTACATGGAGCTGGCAGTCTAGTATGGGATAGGCATTAAACCAAACACACGAAATAAATGTCTAAGTATAAATCATGATGAGTGCCATGAAGGAAAAAGCAGGTTCTATGATCAGGAGATATGGGGGAGGGACAGTCAGGGAAGTCCTGTCTGAGGAGGTGACAGAAGTCCCCTGTGAGCTGGGACCTGAAGTGTACCCCCGAGTTAAGAAGAGTTGGTGGTGGGTCAAAGAGAGCAGCAAGTGCAAGCGCCCGGGAGAGAACACACTTGACAAACTAAAGGGCTTGAACTAAGGCCAGTGCATAGTGACAGTAAAAGACAGGGCTTGAGAGGTAGGTAAGGGCCAGATTACATGGAAAGTTGCAGGCAATGTTAAGCACTTGAATTTAATTCTAAGTGTGATGATTCCCCATCCAGGGTCTGGAGTGCAACAGCGATGGTCTATTTCTAAAAGATCCTCTGGACGCCACATGTAAAATGGATTGTTGGAGTGAGGAGACTTAGGGTACACCACGAGTAGAGGCAGGACAAGAAAATGAGGCAATTGCAGTAATTCAGAGGGAACAGATGGCTTGGACTAGAAGAGTGGTGTGGAGATGAGGGAAAATGGACATTTGAGGAATATGTTTCTCCATATGCATAGGAAGGCATGGAACTAGAAGAAGGACAGAAAGAGAAGAGAAAACCACCCAGCACTGAGTGGTCAGGAGCCCCAACACTGAGTGACAGGAGTTAGGCTGTTATGAGGTAAAGCTGGTAACCATGACCATAGTTCGCAACAATACTGAGCACTTGCCCTGTGCCAAACTCTGGGCTCAATTCTTACACATATTATCATGTTGAATATTCTTTTTTTTTTTTTTTTTTTTTTTTGAAGCGGAGTCTCGCTCTGTCGCCCGGACTGGAGTGCAGTGGCCAGATCTCAGCTCACTGCAAGCTCCGCCTCCTGGGTTTACGCCATTCTCCTGCCTCAGCCTCCCGAGTAGCTGGGACCACAGGCGCCCGCCACCTCGCCCAGCTAGTTTTTGTATTTTTAGTAGAGACGGGGTTTCACCGTGTTAGCCAGGATGGTCTCGATCTCCTGACCTCGTGATCCGCCCGTCTCGGCCTCCCAAAGTGCTGGGATTACAGGCTCATGTTGAATATTCTATGACCCTATGACAGAGCCTTGGCACCCAATGACCATGGGACCTTCCACACCAGCCTGCACTGGCTAATTCCAAAAGTCTTTGACATAAAAAAATACAAACCTCTGCCTTATTTCAGGCAGTGCTGTTTCCAGCCTGTTACATGTAGCTGCAGCAAATCTAAACCAATAGGGAAATATGTCGAGATGTCTCATGGAATCCACAGAAGACGTAAGCCTTCAGGTTTCGAGATGGGCCTGCACCAGGACAGCTTGGGTGCCTCAGCAGGAGGCCTTGGGCTCCAGAGCACTGCCTTTCACCTGCCTGGGCTTGGGGATCTCCTAGGGTCGGTTCCACATTCCAAATTCCCAAGAGAGAATAATCTGATTGGCTCAGTATGGGTCACATGTCCTTCCCTGGACCAATTGGCTATGGTCTAGGGGGCAGGATTGCTGCTGGTCTCCCCACTACCACCGAAGGTCCACTGCTAACAACTAACAGGGTGGTAGCAATGAGACTCTGCACACATCCCCTCAGAGCCTCAGAGCCTTTGAACATGCTCCTCCCTCTCTGGGCCCTCTCCCCACTATTCCTTGCCAGAGTAGCTCCTCTTTTTTTTTTTTTTTTTTTTTTTTTGAGATGAAGTCTCGCTCTATCGCCCAGGCTGGACTGCAATGGCCGGATCTCAGCTCACTGCAAGCTCCGCCTCCCGGGTTCATGCCATTCTCCTGCCTCAGCCTCCCGAGTAGCTGGGACTACAGGCGCCCGCCACCACGCCCAGCTAGTTTTTTTTTGTATTTTTTAGTAGAGACGGGGTTTCACCGTGTTAGCCAGAATGGTCTCGATCTCCTGACCTCGTGATCCGCCCTTCTCGGCCTCCCGAAGTGCTGGAATTACAGGCTTGAGCCACCACGCCCGGCCTGGAGTAGCTCCTCTTATCCTTCTGATCTTGCTAAAATTGTCCCTTTTTCAGGGACACCTTTCCTACTCCACTCTCAATCAACAGGTCCCTCTGTTACAACTTCTCATCCTCTTCCTTCACATGAAGGAAAATATTTCTGGTGTGCATTATTTTGTTTCATGCTTAAGGCCTGCCTCCTCCACCAGTCTGTAACGTCCTTGAAGGCAAGAACCACATTTAGGTTTTCCCCCCGCTCTACCTGCCAAGCTTTGAACCTAATGTCTAACACGCAGTTTGCACTCAATATATATGTGTTGATTGAGTGAACCAGAACAAACATATCACATTTTCAATATTCTCGATTATCCAGAAACTGCTTTCTCAAGATACAGCCTGACACCTTCAGACTGTGGCCCACTTGGGCCTGTTCTAACTTTCCTGGATGCCTTGAATTTGTGACAGGGAGGACCCTGGTATAGTAGGACAAGCTCTGAACAAGGCAACAGGGGATGGGGTTTGGGTCCCAGCTCTGGATAAGTCACTTCACTCAGCTAAATAACACATTTCCCAATTCACAAATGAAGTTTTTGGATGAGATGATTTACAAAGCTCCTCTAGCACAAATGTCTGGAATTCTGATAACAATTCAATATTCTGTCCATGGTTGAAATTGCCCTGAACATGTGAAAAGAGAGAGATGTGGCCGGGCGCGGTGGCTCAAGCCTGTAATCCCAGCACTTTGGGAGGCCGAGACGGGCAGATAACGAGGTCAGGAGATCGAGAGCATCCTGGCTAACATGGTGAAACCCCGTCTCTACTAAAAAATACAAAAAACTAGCCAGGCGAGGTGGCGGGCGCCTGTAGTTCCAGCTACTTGGGAGGCTGAGGCAGGAGAATGGCATAAACCCGGGAGGCAGAGCTTGCAGTGAGCTGAGATCCGGCCACTGCACTCCAGCCTGGGCGACAGAGTGAGACTCCGCCTCAAAAAAAAAAAAAAAAAAGAGAGATGTAAAGTGTTTACGGAGAGAAAGAGTGTATGTTTTGGACAAAATCCACACCGACTAGCTGTTCTTTAATGGCAATCATTATAGATAGAAAGTGGCCAAAATGCAATAAAAAGTACAGAGTTGAAGATAATGAGAAAAACTGCCCATGAATGGAAAAATATGGGTTCTTCTAGTAACATAAAGTGAAAAGCCCAGGGACCTGACTACCGTAGTGTGTGCAGCTCAACCTGCATCCCTTTGTAGAGGGATGGGAAGGAAAGGGGTGTTCCCCACCCTAACTTCCCACCTATCACCAGTTAGCTCAGCCTGCACTGAAACAAACCTCTGTAGCTGGAGTCCCGATTTCCTAATCCAATCTCAGATTGTGGCCAGCAGCCAAGTGAATTACTGTTGAGATCCACATCCTCCCCCAAGAGATGACCAACACGAGCAAGATTTTGTGGTTATTCTATATGCATGACATACTGAAAAACAATGCCACATAATTAACAAAATGGCACACCGTAGGAGCGTGTCTCTCCCGAATTGTTCAGCACATTCTTTACCTTCATAACTTTGGCTCTTTGTGTTAAATGTAAAATCTTTTTTAACATAATCTTGTACTTACATGCATATTTCTCCCTTCAATTGCATTTAGTCATATATTTTTAAATAAGGTAGATATTGTAAAAACAAATGGGCTTGGAATTCTCCATCCCAAATTTGTAATAGGACACTATTAAAACCAAGGTCCTCTTATAAATCATCTTGAATCATGTGATGCTATAGTTAAAACTGAAAGGATTTTGGATTTTAGTGTCAGACAAGCATTTTTTCAAGCCCCCAATTCACCATTTACTAAGTAGTTCTTCAACCTCACTCTGCCTGTTTTCTCATCTGCTAAATCCCGATCTTACAAGGTCACTGTGAAAAGTAAATGAGACGATGTATTTAAGTGCCGTGCCCTGCATCTAAACCACTGTAAGCCTCTCCTTTTCCCTCTCCCACTCACCAGGTGGTGGGATTTCAGGGGTCAGACCAATAGCTAGAGGCGGAGCCAGGTGTCCCAGAACCCCAGCTACTGTGTCTCAGAAGTGTAATAAAGGCTCAAGCCAAAGAGTGGCCTTAGGAATCATCCACTTCACTGACCCTCTCCCCTTGATCTAACAGATTAGAAAACTGAAGCCAACAGAACTGATCTCCTTTTTTACCTTATTTAACCTTCCATGAGATATTGCCCAGTTTATTTATTTGTTGAGCAATTGCCGTGAAAGGTACTATGTTGGGTCACTGGCATTCAAGTACTCATTTTGAATGTAGCATTGTGCTAGGTGCTACAAACATGAACCCTATCAAGGATGAAATATACTTAGAGACATGCCAGTCCTCTCAAAACCCCAGTCCTGGCCGGGCACAGTGGCTAACGCCTGTAATCCCAGCACTTTTGGAGGCCGAGGCGGGTGGATCATGTGGTCAGGAGATCAAGACCAGTCTGGAAAACACGGTGAAACCCAGTCTTTACTGAAAATACAAAAAATTAGCTGGGCGTGGTGACAGGCACCTGTAGTCACAGCTACTCAGGAGGCTGAGGCAGGAGAATTGCTTGAACCTGGGAGGTGGAGGTTGCCGTGAGCCGAGATCACACCATTGCACTGCAGCCTGGGCAACAGCAAGACTCTGCCTCAAAAAAAAAAAAAAAAAAAAAAAAAAACCAGTCCTAGAGGAAGTTGGGAAGGAGGTGCACAGGGTCAGGAGAAGACTATGGAAAAGGTTATGAATGATCCTTTAAGATAGAAAAAATAAACTAATCATCAATACATTGTATTAAGCCAACATTATTGCTAATCATGATGAATTCACCCATATTGAATCCATCACTATCGATCATGAACCATGCCATTGTTAATCAATAAGCACCATCTTGCACAAAACTTCACTATGGCAAACACTTTGCCTCAGCATATTCAGTGGATGTTCTGCAGAATGTGACTCTGCTCCCCAGGAGGAAAAGGAACATTCACAGCAGTACCAGCTGCTTTCCAGAAACCCTGTGTGCAGAAACTCTTGAGGTACTTTTCATGTTTGTAATTCTGAGGGACTGTTACTCTTTTCCTGCTCATCCTCAGTGGATAGACTACTTCTGGAACCTGCTGCAGTCAACTCAAACAGTAGACAGATGTCATGACAGTGCAGAAGGAAAAACAATGATGATATGTGAGTGTGTCTGGGAAACTGTAGGGCAGAAGTCAGAGTGGAAAAAGGCAGAACATCAGTTTGCATCAAACGATCGCAAATATCAGCAACACCCAACATTCAGCATTTACTTCTCACATGGCTATGGGTTCTGCCCTCTCAGCTGAGCCCATCATCTGTATCTGCAGATTGATTGGCAGTTGCCTGAGCTGAGTAGCTTGGCTTTAAGGTAAAGGTCTAACTGGTTGGGGCTCCTCATAGCAGGTTGGGCTTATATCTGCTCTATGTGCATCAGTTCTGGGGGGCAGGGGACAACACTCTCATAGGCAGCAGCAAACTCTTCTTAAGGTCATGGCAGAAGCATAAGCAGTCAAGCAGAAAAAGTGACATTTCTTAAGGCCTAGGCTCAAAACTGGCACACTGTCACCTTTGCCCTCATTCCATCAGCCAGAGTAAGTCAGATGGCCAAGCCCAAAGACAAGGGACAGAGTGCTTCATACAGAGCCCTGCAGAGTCTCATGGTAAGGGCAAGGGATGTGGTTACAGGGCAGAGTAAAGAAAGGGGCCACTAAGTCAGTAGAACATAACAGGCGGAAAGAAGCATCTAAACCAAACAGAGCACAAAATCAGGGTGACGCCGTCTACCAGTGTCTGATCAACAAGAAATGCAGCTACAAGAAAGTATCCGTCCTAGCCAGAGCAATTAGACAAGAGGAAGAAATAAAGGGCATCCAAATTGGTAAAGAGGAAGTCACACTGTCACTGTTTGCTGATGACATGATCACATACCTAGAAAACCGTAAAGACTCATCCAAAGAGCCCCTGGGTACATGAATTCAGCAAAGTTTCAGGATACAAAATTAATATACACAAATTAGTAGCCCTGCTATTCAGCAACAATGATCAAGCTGAGAATCAAATCAAGAACTCAACCCCTTTTACAACAGCTGCAAATAAAATAAAATAAAATACTTAGGAATATACTTAACCAAGAAAGTGAGAGACCTCTGCAGGGAAAACTACAAAACATTGCTGATGACATAGATGACACAAACAAATGGAAACATATCCCATGTTCCTCGATTGGGAGAATCAATTACAAAAAATGACCGTACTGCCAAAAGCAATCTATAAATTCAATGCAATTCCCATCAAAATACCACCACCATTTTTCAAAGAACTAGAAAAAAATCACAAAATTCATATGGAACCAAAAAAGAGCCTGAATAGCCAAAGCAAGACTAAGCAAAAAGAACAAATCTGAAGGTATCATATTCCCCTACTTCAGACTATACTATAAGGCCATAGTCACCAAAACAGCATGGTACTGGTATAAAAACAGGCATATAGACCAATGGAACAGAATAGAGAACCCAGAAATAAAGCCACATAGTTACAGTCAACTGATCTTCTACAAAGCAAACAAAAACATGAAGTGGGGAAAAGACATCCTATTCCACAAATGGTGCTGGGATAATTGGCAAACCACATGTAAAAGAATGAAACTGAATCCTCATCTCTCATCTTATACAAAAATCAACTCAAGATGGATAAAAGACTTAAATCTAAGACCTGAAACTATAAAGATTCTAGGAGATAACATTGGGGGAAAAAGAGGTTCTAGACATTGGCTTAGGAAAAGACTTTGTTATGGTTTGGCTGTCTCCCCACTCAAATCTCATCTTGAATTGTATCTCCCAGAATTCCCACATGTTGTAGGAGGGACCCTGGGGGAGGTAATTGAATCATGGGGGCCAATCTTTCTCATGCTATTCTCGTGATAGTAAATAAGTCTCACGAAATCTGATGGGTATATCAGGGGTTTCCCCTTTGCTTCTTCCTCTTTTTCTCTTGCTGCTGCGATGTAAGAAGTGCCTTTCACCTCCTGCCATGATTCTGAGGCCTCCCCAGCCATATGGAACTGTAAGTCCAATTAAACCTCTTTTTCTTCCCAGTCTCAGGTGTGTCTTTATCAGCAGTGTGGATACGGACTAATACAATGAATTGGTACCAGTAGAGTGGGGCATTGTTGAAAAGATACCTGAAAATGTGGAAGATACTTCAGAACTGGGTAACAGGCAGAGGTTGAAATAGTTTGGAGGGCTCAGAAGAAGATAGGAAAACGTGGGAAAGTTTGAAACCTTCTAGAGATTTGTTAAATGGCTTTGACAAAAATGCTGATAGTGATATGAACAATAAGGTCCAGGCTGAAGTGGTCTCAGATGGAGATGAGGAACTTGTTGGGAACTGAAGCAAAGGTAACTCTTGTTATGTTTTAGCAAAGAGACTGGTAGCATTTTGCCCCTGCCCAAGAGATCTGTGGAACTTTGAATTAAGAGAGATGATTTAGGGTATCTGGCAGAAGAAATTTCTAAGCAGAAAAGCATTCAAGAGGTGACTTGGGTACTGTTAAAAAGCATTCCGGGCCAGGTGTGGTGGCTCACACCTGTAATCCCAGCACTTTGGGAGGCCAAGGTGGGTGGATCATAAGGTCAGGAGTTCGAGACCAGCCTGGTCAACATAGTGAAACCCCATCTCCACCAAAAACACAAAAATTAGCCAGGTGTGGTGGCATGCACCTCTAGTCCCAGCTACTCAGGAGACTGAGGCAGGAGAATTGCTTGAACCTGGGAGGCGGAGGTTGCAGTGAGCAGAGACTATGCACCACTGCACTCCAGCCTGGGTGACAGAGTGAGACTCCATCTCAAAAAAAGAAAAAAAAAAAAACCTCCATTTTAAAAGGGAAACAGATCATAAAAGTTTGGAAAATTTGTAGCCTAATGATACAGTAGAAAAGAAAAACCCCTTTTTTGAGGAGAAATTCAAGAGGGCAGCAAAAATTTGCATAAGTGATGAGGAGCCTAATGTTAATCCCCAAGACCATGGGAAAATGTGTCCAGGCCATGTCAGAGAACTTCAGAGCAGCCCCTCCCATAACAGGCTCAGAGGCCCAGGAGAAAAAGGTGGTTTTGTGGGCTGGGCCCAGGGTCCCCATGTGGTGTGCAGCCTAGGGACTTGGTGCCCTGTGTCCCAGGCCTCTCCAACCTTGGCTGAAGAAGGCCAAAGTACAGTGAAGTAATTCAGGAACGGAAAACCAAACATTGTATGTTCTCACTCATAAGTGGGAGCTAAGCTATAAGTTACGAGGATGCAAAGGCATAAGAATGATACAATGGACCAGGCATGATGGCTTATGCTTATAATCCCAGCTCTTTGGGAGGCCAAGGTGGGTGGATCGCCTGTGGTCAGGAGTTCGAGACCAGCCTTGCCAACATGGTGAAACTCTGTCTCTACTAAAAATACAAAAATTAGCCAGGCATGGTGGCAGCTGCCTGTAATCCCAGCTACTTGGGAGTCTGAGATAGGAGAATCACTTGAACCCAGGAGGCAGAGGTTGCAGTGACCTGAGATCACACCATTGCACTCCAGCCTGAGTGACAAGAGCAAAATTCCATCTCAAAAAAAAAAAGAATGATACAATGGACTTTGGGGACTCTGGGGAAAGGGTGGGAGGAGGGCGAAGGATAAAAAGACTACACATTGGGTACAGCGTACACTGCTCAGGTGATGGGTGTGCCAGAATCTCAGAAATCACCACTAAAGAATTTATCCATGTAACCAAACAGCAACTATTTCCCCAAAAACCTATTGAAATTTAAACACACGCACACACTCACATACCTGGCAGTTAGGGGGAAGAAAGTATCCCATTTTTCAAGATGAAAAAGTTCTGGAGCTCTGAGCTGTGTTGCATAACAATGTGAATACACTTAACACTACTCAACTGTCCACTCAAAAATGGTTAAGGTGGTAAATTTTGTTTTGTGGGTGTTTTTTGTACAAATTTAGGGAGTACAATTGCCATTTTGTTACATGGAAATATTGCACAGTGGTGAGGTCTGGACTTTTAGTACAATCATCACCTGAATAGTGTATTATACCCAATAAGTAATTTCTCATCCCTCAGCCCCTCCCACTCTCCCACCATTCTGAGTCTTCAATGTCTATTATTCTACACTCTATGTCCATGTCTACACACTATTTAGCTCCCACTTATAAGTAAGAACATATGGTATTTGACAGTTATCTGGGGCTTTTTTTTACTACAACTAATAATGTTTTTAAAAAGGAGGATTTACTCCATTATAAATTCTATCTGTGGTAACCAGCCTCCAAGACAACACCCCCAGTAATTCCTACTTCCTGACATTCACACCCTTGTGTAATTCCCTCCCATATGGTTCCAGAAGTGACTGTGACACAAGATTAGGTTATAAAAGGTTGTGCTTTACATATTGGTTCTCTATCTCTGTCTCTGTCTCATAACTCACTCTGGAGGAAGCCAACTACCATGTTGTGAAGCCACTCAGGCAGCCGATGGACAGACAGATGTAGTGAGCAGCTGAGGTCTCCCGCCAACAGCCGGCAATAAACTGAGGCCTCCAACAATATGTGAGTGAGCTTAGAAGCAGCTCCTTCCCCAGCTGAGCTTCCAGATGAGTCTGCAGCCCTACTGACAGCTTCACTGCCAGCCCACATTCCTGGCCCTCAGAAACTGTACTATAATAAATGTTTGCTGTACTAAATAAATGTTTGCTGTTTTAAGCTGCTAAGTTTTGGGGTAATTTGTAATGTGGCAATAGGTAACTACAACCCTATGTGATGATCATTGATATTTATAATGACCCAGGGCACTTAAATATTCTGACATATTTTCTTTTTATATATATATAGCGAGAAAGACAAGGTTTTTCTATGTTGCCCAGATTGGTCTTGAAATCCTAGCCTTAAGCAATCCTTCTGCCTTGACCTCCCAAAGTGCTGTGATTACAGGCATGAGCTCTGTGCCCGGTCCTGACATGTTTTCTGAATCGTCAATAAAAGATGCAACTGCAGAAAGTTTTCTAATATCACTGAAGACTTAGTATACTCAAATTCCCTGTGTGACAGTAAGTGTCACTCTCAGTCTACAAGGAAATTTGATTGAGTTGAAATCCACATCCCTCTACCCTTCAGGCTAACTAAGAATTTATTACAGAGAAGAAAAAAAAAAAGAGTGTGAGAGAGATGCCAAATAATAAGCAACTTAGCCATTTTATTTTATTTAAGAAATTGATCTTAGAGGAAATTTAGAAAATGTACATCACATGAGCAAAAGTTTTGAAAGGCTGGCATACTTGGATTGACCCAAGAATGGACAACTAACTTTTCTTCAAGAAAATAAAGAATAAAGAGGGAGCTATTTTTATAAGAGTGATGCAGTATAATTGTGGCTTCCACTCAAAGAAAATTTGGAGAAGCTTAATTTTCTGGGGAATTTGTACTTGTAAAAATTATCCTTATTACCGTATGGATCAAAGAATGAGAGAAAATGTACTTGAAGTGCATTAGAAAAGAAGATAATAGGGGCCGGGCGCGGTGGCTCAAGCCTGTAATCCCAGCACTTTGGGAGGCCGAGACGGGCGGATCACGAGGTCAGGAGATCGAGACCATCCTGGCTAACACGGTGAAACCCCGTCTCTACTAAAAATACAAAAACTAGCCGGGCGAGGTGGCGGGCGCCTGTAGTCCCAGCTACTCGGGAGACTGAGGCAGGAGAATGGCGTAAACCCGGGAGGCGGAGCTTGCAGTGAGCTGAGATCGGGCCACTGCACTCCAGCCCGGGCGACAGAGCGAGACTCCGCCTCAAAAAAAAAAAAAAAAAAAAAAAAAAAAAAAAAAAAAGAAAAGAAGATAATAGGTAATGCATGTCATCATTTAAAGTGTTGCCTGAATCAACTGGCCACTGTTAGAGGAGATAGGGACATACTCTGTCAAAGATACACAGAAGGGTATTTTTATTTTGTTTTGTTTTAAAGTGGATTTAATTTTTTTAATAAAATGTAACTCTTACTTAGTGGCAAGTATTCACATACTAACACCAGTGAAGGAGTGTTATGCAATGTCATTGGTGTCACAGATAGTTACCAGCAAGTGCAATGTAAGCAAAAACAGTAGCGGCTGGTTAGAGAATAAATCAAGCTGGAGGAGATGAAGGTCAAGATCAGTTTAGATTTCTAGCATATCAGACATTATTCATTCCTGCTTTGCCTGCAGGGAGTACTTTCCTGGGTCGCTCACTGCTGCTGGCACCTGTAAATTAGGCAGGAAAGATCCCACTTATGTCTGTGTGTGATACATTACACACAAAGATGTATATAAAATCTACAGGTACACTTTGAAATAAAAGAATAAGATAAACATCTGTGTAATCAATATCTAGGCTAAGAAACAGAACATTACCAGTTCACTAGAGGACATTTTGTGCCTCTTCCAACACCTTTCATTTTGAATTTTAGGTTAATCATTCTTTTCTTCTCTGCATAGTGTGTGTGTGTGTGCGTGTGTGTGTGTGTGTGTGTGTGTGTGCCTTTTAACTACAAACATATTGCTCAATTTTCTTGTTTTTAAATTTTCTGTAACTGAGGATCATATGGATTTTATTCTTACAATTAGCAATATGGCTTTGATTTGCTTTTGCAGCTATAATTTATTCATTTTATTTGTTGTACAGGGCTCCATTGTTTGAATATGACACAACTTACAAAATCACTTCACCACTGATAGACATTCAGATTTTTTTTCCAATTCCAGAGTATTATGAACGAGACTTCTTGAACATTTGCATACATGTTTCCTGGTGTATAAACCCAGGAATGGAATTGCAGAATTGTATTAGATTGGTGCAAAAGTAATGGCAGTTTTTAGATATATAGACCAATGGAACAGAACAGAGAACTCAGAAATAGCACCACACATCTACAACCATCTAATCTTCAACAGACCTGACAAAAGCAAGCAATGGGGAAAGGATTTCCTATTTAATAAATGGCACTGGGAAATCTGGCTAGCCCATATGCAGAAAACTGAAACTGGACCCCTTCCTTACACCTTACACAAAAATTAACTCAAGATGGATTGAAGACTTAAATGTAAGATCTAAAACCATAAAAACCCTAGAAGAAAACCTAGGCAATACCATTCAGGACATAGGCATGGGCAAAGACTTCGTGACTAAAAGACCAAAAGCAATGGCAACAAAAGCCAAAATTGACAAATGGGATCTAATCAAACTAAAGAGCTTCTGCATAGCAAAACAAACTATCATCAGAGTGAACAGGCAACCTACAGAATAGGAGAAAAATTTTGCAATCTATCCACCTGACAAAGGGCTAATATCCAGAATCTACAACAAATGTAAACAAATTTACAAGAAAAAAATAAACAACCCCATCAAAAAGTGGGCAAAGGATATGAACAGACACTTCTCCAAAGAAGACATTAATGCAGCCAACACACACATGAAAAAATGTTCATCATCACTGATCATCAGAGAAATGCAAATCAAAACCACAATGCAATACTATCTCATGCCAGTTAGAATGACAATCATTCAAAAGTTAGGAAACAACAGATGCTGGAGAGGCTATGGAGAAATAGGAATGCTTTTACACTGTTGGTGGGAGTGTAAACTAGTTCAACCATTGTGAAAGACAGTGTGGCAATTCCTCAAGGATTTAGAACTAGAAATACCATTTGACCCAGCAATCCCATTATTGGGTATATACCCAAAGGATTAGAAATTATGCCACTATAAAGACACATGCACATGTATGTTTATTGCAGCACTATTTACAAAAGCAAAGACTTGGAACCAACCCAAATGCCCATCAGTGATAGACTGGATAAAGAAAATGTGGCACATATACACCATGGAATACTATGCTATGCAGCCATAAAAACGAATGAGTTCATGTCTTTTGCAGGGACATGGATGAAGCTGGAAACCATCATCCTCAGCAAACTAACACAAGAACAGAAAACCAAACACTGCATGTTCTCTCTCATAAGTGGGAGTTGAACAATGAGAATACATGGACACAGGGAAGGGAACATCACACACTGGGGCCTGTTGAGGTGGGGGGCAAGGGGAGGGAGAGCATTAAGACAAATACCTAATGCATGCGAGGCTTAAAACCTAGATGACGGGTTGATAGGTGCAATAAACCACCAATGCACATGTATACCTATGTAGCAAACCTGCACACTCAGCACATGTGTCCCAGAACTTAAAGTAAAATTTAAAAAATTAATTAATTAAAAAAATAATGGTCCTAACCTGATAGGATATGTGCATATTCAGTTTTACTCTATCAGATGAAACTTTTTTCCAGAGCAGTGATAACACTTTACATTTCCTTCAGCAGAAGACGAGTATCTTCAAGTGTCACACTCCAGCCAGCATTTGGTACTGTTCCACTCTGGATTTTTCCAGTTTGCTTCGTATGTACATGGTACCTCACAATTTTATTTTGGTGGTTTGTTTTTTGTTTTTTGTTTTTGAGACAGGGTCTCACTCTGTAGCCCAGGCTGTAGTGCAGTGGTAGGATCACAGCTCACTGCAGCATCGACCTTCTGGGCTCAAGCACTCCCCACAACCTCAGCACCTCCCCACCTCTATCCAGTATCTGGGACTACAGGCACAAGCCACAATGCCTGGCCTTTATATTTTAATTGCATTTCTCTAATTACTAGTAAGGTTAGATCAAACATTTTTTCCTATGTTTATGGACCACTTATGTTTCCTGTCCTATTAAATTCTTGTTTATGTATTTACTCTTTTTTTTCTATTAGGTTTTCTGTCTCTTTAATATTGATTTTAGGAGACTTCACAGTCTCAATACCAACTCATTTTAGGCAGTGGGGGGAGCAGCGGAAAAGCTCTAGGCTCATTCTGTGACTTTTCTTTTCGTACTATACATGGCAAGGTCTTAAAAAATGTGTATCCATCTTTTTCTTTATTAATTTTGCCTTCTGCATCTTGTTTAAAAAATTCTTAGGCCAGGCACAGTGGCTCATGCCTGTAATCCCAGCACTTTGGGAGGCCGAGGTAGGCAGATCACCTGAGGTCAGGAGTTCAAGACAAGCCTGGCAAACAAGGCAAAACCCTGTCTCTACTAAAAGTACAAAAATTAGCCAGGTGTGGTGGTATGCCCCTGTAATCCCAGCTACTCAGGAGGCTGAGGCAGGAGAATAGCTTGAACCTGGGAGGCAGAGGTTACAGTGAGCCGAGATCACGCCATTGCACTCCAGCCTGGGTGACAAGAGTAAGACTCCATCTCAAAAAATAAATAAATAAATAAATAAATAATAAAAATTTTTCACTATCCTATACTCACCTATAAGGTCCAAGGTCTAATGTTTTAATTTTTCTTTCATAGCTAAGCCTTTAATCTACCTGGACTTGTATAAGATATGGGCAGTGTGATTGACAGAATGCACAGATGTCTGCAGTTATTTCCTTTGCTGTATCCATGTCCCTTTGTAATGTTGCTTTTCAGTTTTTACCATCAAGAGACAGAGCCTACTTTCCCAACTCTTGAAAGTGCTGCTGTGCTAGTTTCAAGTCTGGACCTCAAAAGGCCTATACAATTACTCCTGATGTCTTAGAACCCTTCCTCCACCATGTGAATAAGCCCAGACTAACCTGCCAGAAGATGAGAAACCATGTGAAGGTGAAACAAGACGTCCTGGGTGAAGCCATCTCGGGCCAGTCAGCCCCTCGCTGACCCAACAGCTGACCACAGATGAATGAATGAACCCAGCCAGGACCAGAAGAACCAGCCAGCTGAGCTCAACCAAAATTGTTGGCCCATAGAAAGAAGACCTAAATAAATGCTTGTTGTTTTAAAGTTCTGCCTTTTGGAGAGATTTGTTATGCATCAAAATGATAACAGATATAAGTAGAAATCCAATTTCATATTTTTCCACATGGATAATCACCTGTGCCTATATCATTTATTTATGAATCCATCCTTCCTCCCTAATCTGCAATGCCACTTCTCTCAAATAGCAAATATCAATATGTGGATGGGTCTGCAGGCTTTCTGTTCTGTTCCATTGGTCTGTAACTCTATCCTTAGGCCAATGCTACATTGTGTGGTTTAATACACTTTTATAATAAAATGTGTTTATTTATTTATTCTTTTTTTAAAGACAGGGTCTCACTCTGTCACCCAAACTGGAGCACTGTGGCATGATCATAGATGACTGTAACCTTGAGTTCCTGGGCTCAAGAGATCCCTCCACTTCAACCTCCCAAGTAACTAGGACTACAGGCACACACCACGACCTCCACCTATTTTTTTTCTTGTTTTATAGAGATGGAGTCTCACTATGTTGCACAAGCTGGTCTCGAGCTCCTGGACTCAAGAGATCCTCCAACCTCAGCATCTCAAAGTGCTGGAATTACAGGCATGAACCACCATGCCTGGCTTATAACAAAATTTAATATCTGGTAGAAACATTCCTTCCATCTTGTTCTTCTTCCTCAAGAGTTGTCTCTTCCTATGCCTTTGCATTTTTATGTAAATTTTGAATTAAGCTTCTGAATCTTCATGAGATATCTTATTGGAATTTTGATTGAAAATGCGTTGAATTGTTAAATCAATTTTGAGAAAACCGACATCTTTACAACAGTGAATCTACTAATAAAGAACATGGCATACCATTTATTTTGCCTTTGATGCCTCTAATATTTCTAGAATTTTCTTCATCAAGATCTTGCATACCTTTTGCTAGACTTACTTCTAATTCATTTTCAGTAATATTGTACATAATATCTTTTTGTAAATTTCACTTTCATTGCTGTTGCCCTGTAAACCTACTATTATCTTTTATTTTTAACAACTTTACTGAGATACAATCCACAGACCATAAAAGTTACCCAAAATATACTACATAATTATTTTAGTATTTTCAGAGTTGTGCAATCATTACCATAACCAATTTTAGAATTTTTCATCACTCTAAAGAGAAATTTAATATCCATTGTCATACCCTCCCCATTTTCTCCCAACAGCCACCCTTTCTTTCCTGACAACTACTAATCTACTTCTATCTCTACAGATTCGGCTATTCTGGACATATCAGGTAAATGGGATCATAGAATATATGGTGCTGGCTGGGCATGGTAGCTCACACCTGTAATCCCAGCACTTTGGGAGGCCAAGGAGGGTGGATCGCTGGAGGCCAGGAGTTTGAGATCTGCCTGGCCAACATGGTGAAACCCCATCTCTACTAAAAATATAAAACCTTAGCCTGGCATGGTGGTGCAAGCCTGTAATCCCAGGTACTCAGGAGGCTGAAGCAGGAGAATCACTTGAGTGTAGGAGGTAGAGGCTGCAGTGAACTGAGATCTCACCACTGCACTCCAGCCTGAGTGACAAAGACTCTGTCTCAAAAAAAAAGAAAGAAGTAATAATCAGTTATCAGTTCATATTGATTTGTCAGCCTTCTTTTGGTGAAGTCTCTTGCTTTTTATTTTAAAGAATGTCAAGGGTCTGAGTAAAACTGGCCCCTAACCCTCAAGAACTAGATGGGGATAGATTAAAAAAGTTTTTTATATAGTCAAGCTTTGTGAGTGTTACTGGTCACTGACTCTCCTCTTACGAGGTAACCAACCTGTCTCCTTTTCTTACATAAGCAATATGATTAAAACTAATGAAATATTTGTGTACATTATATTCAAAGAAGAGGAGCAGTTGCAGCATGTTTTGTATTTTGTAGGCTTTTATTTTATTTTGTATTTTTTGTTCCTAATGCTTAGTTTTCTCAAGCTTTTTACTAAGTGATAATATGATTTGATCTGAGAGTTTACTCTTTATTTCTAGATGTCAGGATTTCAGTGGTTCTTTTAAAAACAATCAGCTCTACTGCTTACTCTGTGATTAATTATTTTCCCTAGGCCTCAGGATCATTCAGCTCAGCAAACAAATACCGCTGGAAGCAATGTTACCACATCATCAACTCCTGATGGTAACTCCATATCTGGTTCTGCTACTAGCAACCCTTTGGGTTTAGATAAATGTCTTTAGTCATTCCAATAGGGATGGGAAAAAATACTCTTTTCCGTTTCTGGGTAGTTTCAGATAAAATGAGAAAATAAAACATTATGTCCCTTTAACAACAAAAATCGTAAAAAAAATAATTCATGTAGTCCTATAATTGTAAATATTTAGGATGTGGTTGGGGATATGGATGTCCTGAGTTAGCTTACATTTAATAAGTGGTCAATAACTGGCATATTTCTTTTTAATAATGAAAAAGATGCAGTGTATATATACCTGATCTGACTACCACATAATTTAGCATGAGTAAGATTAGCTAATTGTTCCTCATAAGCCAGCGCCTCTGAGTAATAATTTTCTCATTTGTAAAATGAAGGGATGGGACTGCATTAGTTATTTTTGTAACTGTCCTCAATACGTGGAAGGGCTGGAGTCTGGGAAGCCAGCCCAGCCTAAAACTGCTTTTACTTTTCTCATATTAGTTTTTTGTTTTGTTTTGGTTTGGTTTTGGTTTTTTAGCGTTCTGGTTTGCTTTAAGAGAGGCAGGATCTTGCTCAGTCACTGAGGCCGGAGTGCAGTGGTGCCATCATAGCTCACTGCAACCTCAAACTCCTGGCTTATGGCATCCTGTTGCCTTGGCGTCCCACACTGCTGAGGTTACAGATGTGAGCCACTGTGCTTGGCCTATATTAGATTTATATATTGAGGTTCTGTGGAAGATTTTGTTGAGCATGAAAGTATTCTGAAGCTTAACAGAAGTTGAAGTAGATAGATAAATGGCTTAATGCTTCTTTTGATTCTTGTATGACTAGTATAACACCTTGAAATGGCGTATTTTATGCGCACAGTTTTTACATATCAATGATCATGCCTTTTATCTCTTCCATAAGATTAATTCAGTTGTGCCATGCCAAATATATGTTAGAGGCATTTGGGGCATGGCATGGCTTGACATAGGTTCACATTCACTGTCAGTTTTGTTTTACATGTTTCCTGCCCGTATTTTCCAAAAAAATCTTGTGTTAAGTCTTTTGATTGAGGAAGGTGTGTTTTAGTTGTCCAAAATTATTCATATGAACAATCTAGAGAGATTAGGATGAAATTATTTAGTGTTCAGACCTATGAAAGGTATTATTGAGGTAATTCTCCCTTGTCTTCCTTCATCTTATAGGCAGAGATCTTGAATCAGAAAGAGGCTTTTAGTTATTTTGTCAGAGGCTACGCAACACCCATATCCCTTCATTACTAGTCTCATTACCACACCCTCCTTCTATCTCTGCAGCTTTTCTCCATCAATTAATTCAAAAATTAATCTAACTTCAAAGATCATACTTTTCCTACTCTGTTAAAGGCCCTGATAATCCATTAAACAAATGATTGACAAGAAGTGAATCAAGTCCAGGCACAGTAGCTCATGCCTGTAATCCCAGCACTTTGGGAGGCCGAAGCGGGCAAACAACTTGAGGTCAGAAGTTTGACACCAACCTGGCCAACATGGTGAAACCCCATCTCTACTGAAAATACAAAAATTAGCCAGGTGTTGTGTCACATGCCTGTAATCCCAGCTACTCAGGAGGCTGAGGTGGCAGGATTGCTGGAACCTGGGAGGTGGAGGTTGCAGCAAACAGAGATTGTGCCACTACACTCCAGCCTGGGCGACAGAGTGAGACCTTGCCTCAGAAAAATAATGATAATAATTTAATAAATAAATAAAATTTATTTTTATACATGTGTACATCCAGTTGTTGTAGAACCATTTGTTGAAAAGACAGTTCTTTCTTCATTGAGTTGTCTTGTCACCCTTGTTGAAAATCAACTTCCCATAAACTTATGGATTTATTCCTGGACTCCCAGTTCTATTCCAGTGGTCTGTGTGTCTATCCTTATGTCAGCACCAAATTGACTTTATGAGTGTATAAGTGAAATAAGTTTGTTAAATGGGAGATGTGAATACTCTAACTTTTCCCTTTTTCACGATCATTCTATCTCCTTCAAATTTCCATATGAACTTCGGAATCAGCTTCTCAATTTCTGCAAAGGAGTCAGCTGGGATTTTCATGAGGATTGTGTTGAATCCTGTGTTGCCATCTCAAAAATAGTGTCTTCCAAATCATGAAAACAGGCTGTCTTTCCATTTATTTAGGCCTCCTTTAATTTCTTTCAAAAATGTTTTGTGGTTTTCAGACTACCATTTTATACTTCTGTTAAATTTCTAATTATTTTATTCTCTCTGATGCTCTTGTAAATAAATTTTTAAAAATTTTTTATTTGCAGATTGTTTAGAATTATGATTGATTTTGTACACGGATCTTATAACCTGTCACTTTCCTGATCTCATTTATTAACCCTGGTAGGTTTATTGTGGATTCCTTAGGTTTTCTATAAACAAGATCATGTCATCCGGAAATAGAGATAGTTTTACATATTCTTTTCCAATCTGGATGCCTTTTATTTCTTTTTCTTATCCAATTGCCCTGGCTAGAACCTCTAGCAGAATGTAGAATAGAAGTGGTGAGAGAAGACATTCTTGCCTTCTTCCTGATCATAGGGAGAAACATTCAGTCTTTTCACCATTAAGTATGATGTTACCTGGGGGTTTCATAGATACTCTTTATCAGGTTGGGAATTTTGTATTCCTGGTTTGTTGAGTATTTTGATCACAAAGGGAAGTTAAATTTTGTCAAGTGCTTTTTTTACATCTATTGAGATAACAGATATCATTTTGCCTTTGTGCAAACTTTGTCCTGGATCTTTCAAGTGGCCCCTTTTTTAATTATGAAGATGTGAAGCAAGTATACAGCCATTATTTCCAGAAGAAGGTATAACGAGCTACTTTAGGGCTCGGTTAAGGCCCGAGATTTGACTTCTAAGCTCTCTCATGTATCTGTTTGAATTCTCAGAATTAAACTGGGATCAAGGACTCTCCTGGAAGGGAAAGGGGGAAGATCCAAACTCTTCTCAATTAGACATATCACAGCTGTGAGGCTCCTGTTATGTGAATATCTGCCCCAACCCAGCCATCTTTGTGGATGATTTGCCTCCCAGGGAAGTGCCTGTGCACATTAAGGTGCTCGTCAATGAGCTCTGCTTTACCCCTGTGGAAATAGGCAGCTTCATACAGGAGCACTGCCACTTCTGTTTGAGACTTACAGTACATGCTGTCCAGAATCTGGGGGTGATCTGGACTTGAGTGACTACAGAAACTCATGCAGGAAACTGTGCCTCACTAGGGACTTGCGGTTTCCAGAGTACCATGTGCCTCAGTACAACAGTTCTTGCAGTAGGCAGGACCTAAAACCAGACCAATATTCAGCCTCTGAGTTGCCCCATAGTAACAGCTCAGAAGCACCAAGACAACCAGGACCAGCAGGTGGCACTCTTTGGAAAGCAAAAAACGTGGAATTCAGCTCTTAGGGGCACCTCTGAAGTTCTGCTGTCCTGGAAGCAGGCACAGGGTTTCACTGGCACTGGTGTGCTGGGTATCTTTCATTGGTCCCTCCAGATACAATCTCTACCGTTCTCTTCCCTGCTCTGAGCCCAGGAAATTGGCATGCATGGGCACCAACGCACTTCCTAGCTCTCCACCTTCCGATTGGGTTTGATGGGTGGGGTATGGCCACTAGCAGATCACAGTGCAAGAGGAGGGGAGGAGAGGTTATTTATTCTCCTGATTATTTTTCTGCTGGGTCAACAAGAAATGTCTGTCTCTCTTCCTAAGGCTACAGTCCTGTCAGATACTTCTTCCTATATGGTCTATTCTCTCTTGTCTCTCTCCTTCCATTATTTTCCCTTCTCATATAAAGGCTCCCTCTCATCGGCCCCTTTCTATTTAAGAGTGAAAACACTTCTCGGTTACTCAGATCTGGACTCTGCCCCAGTTGCTTTTTCTGACCCTACCCACATCTCTGCAAATAGTCCCTTTGTTAAATTCTGTTCACCTGCCCCAATTTGAGCATGCTGTTTCCTGCCACCACCCTGAGCAGCACAGCAAGTTTAAGATCCTTGGACATGTCTTGGGAAAGAAATCCAAGGAGAAGAACCAGATTTTCTGCTAATAATTCTGATTTGAACAATGAAAGAAATATGAGATTTTTTTTTCATACTGAGCTAGCGAAGCAGGACACAAGTTAAAGTATTTGCATACACATCTATTCCTCTTATCAAGCTTGAGAATGCCTAGAGGGTAATCTTTTAAATGCGTAGATGTTCAAGAAATGAGTATTGACCATAACTGAGTTGTAAGACCTGTCTCTCCAAGCCTCAATTTCTTCATCTGTACAGCCCCCATCCAGATTGAAATCTCATCTACTCAAGCTAAGTAGATGAAAAACAAAGTCTGTGCAGGAGTAATTGAACTATTCATTAGATAAATGCTTTTATGTCACTTTTATTGTTTTCTAGGACACAGAGTAATACCTACGACCTTGGTTAACAAAAGACCAAAGGAGGTGATGCCAAATGCAAAAGACCAAAGGAGGTGATGCCAAATGCGGTTAGAATTGCTTTTAATCAAATAGTTCAAACGACAGATAATTAACACATTGTTTTAAAGCAAATGGGCACTTTAAAGTGGAGCTCCGTCCTCTTAAGGTCCCAACAAGAGCTGGATTTAATAGCAGAGCCACACAGCCATGACATACGCTGCTATGGTCAACCCTCAACCTTAAGTTTGACACCAAAAGATGGCCGCCATTTATTATTGTGACAAAAGGCCAGATTACAAAACGCTGTGTATGGCCTGATCGCAGTTTTACAAAATATTCATACCCATGTATCTACGCGGGGGCGCGGGGAAAGGGGTGTCGATTTAGGAAGTGCTGCTTATTGCTGCCTGGCGTGGGAAAGTATGAGTCTTATTTTCCGTTTATTCTTTCTATAAGAACATTTTTATAAATGAATGAATGAATGCTTTCCATGGGTGGATGAGGATCCGGCCTGCCAGGGTGAGGCTCTTCTGGAACCAAGAGGGGCCAGGACAGTAGGAAGACAGGTGGCGGGGCTTTGGGCGACTACGGGCAGCCCAGGGAGACGCCAGTGCCAGGCCGGGCGCGCGCTTCACTTCCGGGAAGAGTAACGAGGGAGGGGAGGGGAGGGGAGAGGAAAAGAAGGGGCAGGAGAGAGAGATGGGGAGGTTGGGAAAGGGATGCGGAAAGCATGGAAAAGGGGCGCGGGGAAACCGGGGGAGCGCAGAGGGGCACAGCCCTCACTCGCCCTGCCTGGGCGGGAGCGGCTCCGCCCCTCGGGCGCCGGGAAGGCCGGGGCCGGCGGGGCCCGGAAGGCGACGGGAAGGAGCCAGGCTCGGGTCATGGCGGCGCCGGGCGCGTTGCTGGTGATGGGCGTGAGCGGCTCGGGGAAGTAGGTCCGGGAGAGGGCGGGGGGCGCCCGGGAGAGACGTTGCGGGCGCGGCGGAGGCCGGACGTGTCGCCGTCCCTGCCGGTGAAATGGGGTCGTGGGGACCCCCCACCCTTCCCTTCGCAGATGAAGAAACCGAGGCCCGCGGCTGCTGCGCACTCTCCCCGCCCTCCAGCCTGCTAGGAGAGCGCCCATCCTGGGACGGCATCCGAGCCCAGGGTTCCCGCTCTAAGACAGGGAGGCTGCAGCGACCGCATGCTCAGGGAGGAAACCGCTCCTGAAGAGGCGGCTGCGGGGCCGCGCAGGTGGAGGCCTGGCGAGCGGCGCGGGGCTCGGTTTCGGGGCGCCTCGTCGGGGCTAGGCGGGAGGGCGCACGGCCTCTAGCGAGAGGACGCAAACCAAGGCCCAGGCTCTCACGGACCTTTGGCCATCTGAACACACAGCGGCCTCCTCCTGTGAGGCCCTGGACTTCTCCGATTCGATTTTGTAAAGTGAATCGTTTTCCCCTTCCTTTCATCAGCTTAACCTGGAAGGAGACAGCGTTAATATGGAGGGTAGCTCCTGAAGGTTTGGAAAGAAAGGAGAGAATTGTGGAAACCACACAGGTAGCCCAGTATGCTAACTTGGAGACTGAGGAGTTAACATTTGGCTCCCTGTTTAAACCAAAGTCTAACCGTGCCCTTTATCAGAAAGGACAGCTGCTGCAGCAGTCGACCACAGGCAGCAAAGGATAGAACTTGATCACCTAAACATTATAACCTTCAAGGGCCTATAGGACCCTTCTAGAATTTTCTGAATCAGGAACGGCCCATGTTGTGGCCCGTGTAGTCAGGTGTAAAGACTTACTCCAGGTAGATGGGTTTTGCTTTCCAAAATTGCTGTAGGGTTCTTAGCCACAAAGATAAGAAATCTTGAACTGAAATTGAAATAAAACATGGAGTCCCCAAATGCCTAGCTGCCATATGATTTGAATCAGTTGGAGAATGTAAAATCATTGGCATCATGTGATGTAACAGGAGTGAAGAGCCCTAGGTCTTGGTTCTGTTGCTGTCTGGCTGTGTGGGCTTGGGTAATTCATGTGCCCTTCTGAGTCTTGGATCAGTTGAGGGGGGTCTAATCCCTATGATGTATAGCTTGTGATATTCATGTACTCAGTAATTATTGAGCTCAATCCTTACTCTATGTCATTGTCATATAGCGAACAGGACAGATAAAATCCCTGCCTTCAAAGGATTTACATTCTGGTATGGGAGACAAAGTAAATGAATATATGTAGTGTGTGGATTGGTGAGATGCTCTGGAGTAAGCAGAACCAAGAGTGCCAGGCAGAGTGGTCAGGGAAGGCTCCTCTGGGGAAGTGGTGTTTGAGCAAAGACCTGAAAGACGAGGAGTCCGCCATGTGGCTAGCTGAGGAAAGGGCAGGAGAGGCAGAGGGAATGGCTGGTGCAAAGGTTCTGAGGCTTGGCTTCTTTTTTTTTTTTTTTTTTTTTTTTGAGATGGAGCTTCACTCCTGTTGTCCAGGCTGGAGTGCAGTGGTGGAATCTCAGCTCACTGCCACCTCCGCCTCCCGAGTTCAAACAATTCCCCTGCCTCAGCCTCCTAAGTAGCTGTGATTATAGGTGTCCACCACCACACCCAGCTAATATTTTGTATTTTTAGTAGAGACGGGGTTTCATCATGTTGGCGAGGCTGGTCTCAAACTCCTGACCTCAGGTGATCCACGCGTCTCGGCCTCCCAAAGTGCAGGGATTACAGGCGTGAGCCACCATGCCGGGCTAAGGCTTGACTTCTTTAAGGAGCAGGAAGGAAGCCATTGTGGCTGAGTGAGGGGGAAGCATGATGGGAAATGAAATCAGAAACAATGCAGGTGAAGAGATGTGGTCATATGCTGGCAATATTTTGAAGGCGGAGTCAGAAAGATGTGTTTGGGGACTGGATGTGGGGTGTAAGAAGACGAGAGAGAAGTCAAGGATGATTCAAGATTTTAGGCCGGCCGGGCGCGGTGGCTCAAGCCTGTAATTCCAGCACTTTGGGAGGCCGCGACGGGCGGATCACGAGGTCAGGAGATGGAGACCATCCTGGCTAACACGGTGAAACCCCGTCTCTACTCAAAAAATACAAAAAACTAGCCGGGCGAGGTGGTGGGCGCCTGTAGTCCCAGCTACTCAGGAGGCTGAGGCAGGAGAATGGCATGAACCCGGGAGGCGGAGCTTGCAGTGAGCTGAGATCGGTCACTGCACTCCAGCCTGGGCGACAGACCGAGACTCCGTCTCAAAAAAAAAAAAAAAACAATTTAGGCCTGGGTAATTGGAAGGAGGGAGTTGCCACAAACTGTGATGGGGAATCAGTAGATAGAGCAGATTTGGAAGACAACCTCAGAATCTCAGTGTGGGATATGGTGAGTTTTACCAGCCAGTCAGTCATCAAGTGGATGGTGGTTGGATGTCCAAGTCTGAAGTTCAGAGGAGAGGGACTTTAGATCTGACTGTGGGAATCATTGTTGTGTGGGTGTACTTAAAGACCTAAGGTGTTGAGATCACCAAAGGAGTGTGTATAGATAAAAAAGAACTGAACCCTGGGGCCTTCTGGTGGCTATGCCTCAGGGAGATGTGTTCAATGTTATTGACTAGCTGAGTAATAAAAAGACTGAGACTTGATTATATTCATCATCGGATGTAGCAACATCAAGTTCTTGAGTGACTTTGTGAACCCCTATTGGAGCCCTACAGGATTTTGAAATTATACTCCATAACATTTAGAAAAATCTTTGTCACAGCCTAATGACTGAAGAGAACAATAGTCTCAAAACAGAAAGACTCCATTTATAACACTGTTAAAACACAGTGACCTCAAGTACTCAGTTTGTTACTGTCTCCCCCCACCTGAATGTAGAGGATCATTTTCTTTTTTGTTTACTGATACATGTGTCTAGAACAGTTCCTGGCATTTCATAGGTACTCACTAAATACTTGATGACTTAATGAATGAATAAAAGGATGGAAGATGGCAGGCATTTGAGTGGGTGGCAGTGTTGTTAGTTTTCTTTATATTTTCACAGTCTTAGTGAAGCCACCCTTAACATCTCCTTCCAGGTTTCCTTCTCTTTGCTGAGGAAACAAGCTCAGACCTTTTGAATATCTTTCTCATTGATTCTCCATCCCTTCCTTCTCCCCCATTGGCCTGTGTTGTCTTTTTAAGTCCCTTGCTCCTGATTTAGACCAACTCACTGGGAGACCTATAGACCCCAAATCTTGATTTGTAATCCTGGGTCTGACCAGTATTTTGGGGCCCAGCACGGTGACTTATTTCTGCCAGGGTCTTTGGTGCATATTCAAGAGTCCAGACAGTGGCTTTTCGTTTCCCATCTTCTTCCTGACAGTCTTCACCCACATCTCTTTAGCTCTACTTTCAGATTATGAGTACTGGATGGCATATTCATTCATGGCTAATCTAACTTGGTCTTTTTGTTGTTGTTGTTGTTGTTTTGTTTTGTTTTGTTTTTTGAGACAGACTCTCACTCTGTCGCCCAGGCTGGAGTACAGTGGTGTGAGCTCAGCTCACTGCAACCTCTGCCTCCTGAGTTCAAGCGATCCTCATGCCTCAGCCTCCAGAGTAACTGGGGTTACAGGTGTGTGCCACCATGCCCAGCTCAGTTTTGTATTTTCAGTGGAAACGGGGTTTTGCTATGTTGGCCGGGCTGGTCCCAAATTCCTGGCCTCAAGTGATCCGCCTACCTCAGCCTCCCAAAGTCCGCCTGCCTCAGCCTCCCAAAGTGCTGGGATTATAGGCGTTAGCCACCGCGCCCAACCTAACTTGGTCTTAAGTGTGATTTCTGCTATGCATACTTCTGGCTTCACCAGCTGTGGAGATTGGCTGAAATGGTCTGTTCATCCATAGGCTGCATGTCTCGCTGAGCAGCCTTCAATAGAATGAACATAACGGGAAAGGTTTCATTGCTCTCGCAATCCTTTGGTTACATCAAGGAGCAGATCTCAGTTTGGTACAAGTGTGTCTAACACCTCTCTGATGGCTTTTTGGTGAAAGAAAGAGGACCTTTGTTAGGCAACAGTGTCCAGCTAGAATTTAATCACATTGTTCTGTTTTCATTACATACAGCTTTTCAGGTGCCTTCTGTTCAAGGCAAGTGATGATAGCTTCTTGTGTAAGGGAATGAAAGAAAGTTTCCTTAACACACTTACTTAATTTTTAAAAGTGAAGCAATTAAATAAAAACATCAAAATGTGATGCAAAATTTAAGAGGGCATGATACAACAGTATGGGGATAAGTAAAAAATTATGAAGATGGTGCTTAAATAATTGGCATTCGGGCAACACTTTAAACATTGAAAGCAAGAAAGCATTTTATGGGTCATTGTCCGCTGGCCTCCACCCCTACCCTGTGGTACTAGACTGTTTAGGATGGCTAAGGCCATGTCTCAGTGAGCTTACCATTACATCCTGGGTAGGTGTATTACAAATTTCATTTGTAATAAACAAATGAAATGTAGGTGGATGGATACATTGTGTGGCTCAGATCCCTTGTTTTACAGGTGAGAAAACTCAGGTTTACAGGAACAGGTGACTTGGCTGGGAGCACTCAGTCATTTAGTGGCAGAAGGCAACTGTGGCCCCATCTCCAGTCCCGAGTCCCGAGCCCCTTTCACTAGCACATGCCGCCTGGTAGAGTATGAACAGATAGTTACCAAATGCTCTGCACAGAGAACGTTTAACTCCCAGTCTTAACAAGTGCCAGTGATCCATGAGATACTGACCCATGTCCTTTATTTTAGGAGTGTGTCTCTTTTAAACTCCAAAAATGTTTTTATGCTTTTATGAGTGCCCTGAACTTTACATGGGTGCTGCTAGAGATTAAATCCTCCATCAGACCCCTCCACTCAATATGCTCAACAGAATTTTATTACTTTATGAATTCAACATCCCCCCCCACACACACAAAATTATACAACAGGGACCAAAAACTGATTATTGAAGAAAAATCTTGGGTTTAATGAGATCTTGTATATTGCCTTTTGAGAAAAAAATAGTGTTAACTAATTATTTCCTGATTGACATTCGCGGGGATCAGCTAAGGCCAATCTCCAGACTCCAGGGTCACGGGCATCACTGCTTTAGGATTACACCGTGATTGGTGTTTAAATTCCTGCTAGGGCAGCCATCCTTTTCCCAGACATCTTTGCACAGAAGGAAGCTCCACACATTGGGCAGGGCAGTAATGGAAACATCTGTGTCCTCTCCACAGATCCACCGTGGGCGCCCTGCTGGCATCTGAGGTTAGTAACCTGTCCTAACGCCTTCCAAGTGCGTGTCCCATTGTGTTCTGGTCTCCTTGCATCTCTTTTTTCTGCTTTGTACGGACACTTCCACATGGCTTTGAACCCCATTGGAGCAATTTCATTTTTCTCCTTGGTGATTGCAAACAGCGATGAATAGGCAGGGTGCGGTGGCTCAGGCCTGTAATCCCAGCACTTTGGGAGGCCGAGGTGGGCGGATCACGAGGTCAAGAGATCAAGACCATCCTGGCCAACACAGTGAAACCCCGTCTCTACTGAAAATACAAAAATTAGCTGGGCATGGTGGCGCGTGCCTGTAATCCCAGCTACTCGGGAGGCTGAAGCACGAGAATCACTTGAACCCAGGAGGCGGAGGTTGCAGTGAGCCGAGATTGAGCCACTGCACTCCAGGCTGGCGACAGAGTTAGACTCTGTCTCACACACACACAAAAGTAATGAATTAAAGAGACTGTGGCAGCCCCAGTCGTGGGGGTTGTGAAATGGCATGACAAGGTGCTTCCCTCCTGGGGGTTGTCCTTGGGGTTGATGGGAACCAGGCAGGTGGTATTGTTTCTACACCTGCCTGTTAGTAACCCCACAATGACTGTCACATTGGCCCATCTGCCTGCCACATACACCCTTTCACTTTGTTCTTAAAGCTGGGATGGAAATTCTATGATGCTGATGACTATCACCCGGAGGAAAATCGAAAGAAGATGGGAAAAGGGATACCGCTCAATGACCAGGTAACAGTTGCTGTCTGTGTCCATCACACGTGTTCTACCTGGGTGACAGGATGAGATCTCTACAGCACTTGGTGCAGTAGAGTTCTTGAGTCCTAAGGTCACTGTACAGGGGCTTCAAAGAGCCAGGTGCCCAGTAGACCCTCTACATATGTTAGCTCCAGTCCTGAACAACTGTCTGAACTCGGCCCCAGGAACACTGCCACCCTCTGCCCCAGCCTGAACAGGTTCTGCCAAAACACCTTGTTGTGGGATTTTAACCTGCAGAATGTAATTCCTGAGAGGGCAGAGGCTCCCTGTGCCTCATACATGGGGAAGTCCTCGTCTCTTCCCAGGTGCTGTCAGCCTGCCACCATCACCGTACTCTGGCATTCACCCCAAAGCCAGAGTGATTGTTGAAAACTCAAATCTGGTCATGCCTGTGACCCGGTAGAGGCTTCCCACTAACCTCAGGATCAAGACCAAACACCTACACTGCTAAGCATGCGTGGCGTGGCCTCCACATGGCTCCAGCCTCTTTAGAAACCATGCAGCCCCCGCCATCTCCACGGGAGCATCCTGGCCTCTTCCAGTCCCTCCCACTGAAACACTTCTCCCATGGGGCCTTTGTATCCCTGTTCCCTTCTTCCCTGAGCTAGCCTTTCTCATCCTTTGATCTTAGCACCCATGCCACTCCCACAGGGAAGTGAAACCTCCATGATGGACTCTCATGGTGCCATTTCACTGTTGCGCTTGTCCCTGTGGCAGCTCAACAACTGACGGTCTGAGAATTTGATTAATGTTTGTCTCTGCAACTAGACTTTACCCCTAAAAGGGCAGGGACTGTGGCTGTTCCTGTTAACCATTGTACCCCCCGGGCCTGACACATAGTAAACATCAGAAAATAGTTGTGGCATGTTTTCAAGTGAATGAATGGATGAACAGCACTCTCCTGTGTGCAGGCTGTAAGGCCATTCCCTAGAGTGTCTCACACCAGAGTTACAAACTGTCCTCGCTGGCATAACTGGCCGTAACTCAGGAGAGACGAGGGCAGGTCAAAGGCTGGGGCCACGCACTAAGGGTGTCCAAAGAGCAAGAACGAATGGAACTGGCCACAGACCAACACTGTTGTTTTCACTTTCAGTGGGCCTGGGCTCACCCCCAGGTGTCCTTTCCCTGGCTCACTATCTTTTCTTTTTTGTGCCTTGAGCCATTAAACCATTATTAGGTCTATTCTAGAGCACCCCAAAAGTGCAATTCTCTTTGTTACTGGGGGTGCAGCTTGAGTTTGTAGAGGTTCAGGCCTTGAATCATCACAGGTTTGCAACATTTGACTTTAGAAGATAGGGCAACAGGACTATAAAAGAGAGTAATAATAGTATAACAGAGCAGTAATAAAATAGAGTGGTAATCATGTTGATACTAAACCAGAGATAATAAACATAGGCAACCTAGTTCCACCACCAGGCTTGTATGACCTTGACAAAGGGCTTAGTCTCTCTGTGCCCTGTTTTTCTCCTGTGAGGTAGGAATGTTAACAGGATCTATTTGATTGGCTTCTTGGGAGTATTAAATGAGATAATACAAAAAATATGCACAGAAAAGTGCCTATAGCATTCAACAAACATCACGTTTTAAAATTATTATTACTAACCATACACACACAACATAAATCATATATACACGCCAATAACATAAACCATTTCTAAGGGAGTGTATAAAATGTGACTGTGCCAGTGTTATTTTAGGTTTCTGTTTGGTGACTGCAAATAAAAGGTAAGTTAAATAACAAAGCAACCAAAATTGATAGATTTTAAAATGGAATTTCTATAGTCTTCCTTTTCTTCACAAGTGATGCTTGTTAAGTGGACTGTATGGATTTGGGGGTAGAATTCAGAAGAGAAATTTATGTACAGGAGAAAAGATTACTGGAAGAAACACAAGTTACTTACTAAATTTTTTCAGAAAAAAAACTACAAGCTAGCCAGACCTTAGAGATAAGCAAAATAGAGAGAGGAGGAGATAGAACGACAGATGGTTTATATTCTTAAGAGGTAGAATGACAGATGATTTTCATTCTTGATAAGAATCCAATGAGTCTAAGACTGAAGATATGGGTCACAGCTGTGCTGGCACCAACACAGCTCCTGGTTGCCGTGGTAACCGGTCCCCACCCTCCCCACACTGCCCCCATGCTACAGAGCTGAGGAAAGCCCCCTGTGGATGGATCAAAGCGTGTCCATGTCTAAGGCAGAGGCCCTGGTTCTCCCTTAAGAAAGAATCTAGGGAGGATGTAGGGAGAGTTTTGTGTTCAGAAGGCTCAGAGCTGCAGTCTGAGTGGAACATGTTAAGGGCTCCCTCAGGCTATTTAAATGTAAATTAATTAGGCCAGGCTCAGTGGCTCAAGCCTATAATCCCAGCACTCTGGGAGGCGGAGGCTGAAGGCCAGGAGCTTGAGACCAGCCTGGGCAACATAGCAAGTCCCTGTCTCTAAAAAAAAAAAAAAAAAAAAAAAAAAAAAAAAAGCCAGTGGTGCATGCCTGTAGTCCCAGCTACTGGGGAGACTGAGGTGGCAGGATGGCCTCAGCTCAGGAGTGCGAGGGTACAGTGAGCTGTAATTGCACCACTGCACTCCAGCCTGGAGGAACAGAGTGAGACTCTGTCTGAAAAAAATATATGCAAATTAATTAAAATAGATAAAATGTAAAATCTAGTCCCTGGGTTATACCAGCCACATTTCAAAAGCTCAGTAGCCATGAGTGGCTAGTGGCTACCTTATTGGACAGCACAGCTATAGAACATCATTGCAGAAAGCTGTGTTGGACAGTGCCAGTCTAGAAACAGTCTACCCAAGCTGTGATAAATTATTAGCATTATCATGATATTTATAATAAAGAATTTCAAAACTACTAGTCAGTGAGTCTCCCCTGGGTGCCCGGCCCTCAGTGTCCTATCTGAGCCTGCAGTGACAACTGAGTAGACTTCAACTTCAAAGTCTATTTTGAAAAGAGGGTTTTTTTGGAAAAGAAAAAACAGTCCTGAAAAAAAATCTCCTGATTATAATTGTAATATTTGCCCTGTATAGAAAATTTGGAAAGTACTAAAAAAATTTTTCATAAACTGTATCACCCTTGGTCTCATCTTCCAAAAATATCTATGAATTGAATTTTGGAATTATTCTTCTTTCTTTTTGGAGGGCGGCCAGTATATAACATTCTATATACTTTTGCGTCAGGTAAAACACACTCATCTCCCCGCCATTCCCACTCCCCACCTTCCTTCTGTCTCTCTTCACCCATATTCTACCATTATCTGTTCTCTACCCATCATTCCCTTCCAAAAGACACTTAATTTCTTGAGATGTTTCCATAGGCCAAGAAAGCTTTCTCTAGCCTCATGATATTCTGATTTAACCCTTCTTGGAGTATTCATTGTGCTCACCTCTGAGCACTGGGCTGGGAGTCGGGAGTGCACTGCCTTCCCCATCCTTGCATGTAGGGACTATCTAGAGCAGGGGTGTCCAGTTGTTTGGCTTCCCTGGGCCACATTGGAAGAAGAATTGTCTTGGGCCACACGTAAAATACACTAACACTAACGGTAGCTGATGAGAAAAAAAAAAATCACAAAAAAAATCTCATAATGTTTCTTTTTTTTGTCTTTTTTTTTTTTTCCTTTTTGTGGAGAACAGGGTCTCGCTGTATTACCCAGGCAAGTCTCGAACTCCTGGGCTCAAGCTATCCTCCCGCCTCTGCCTCCCTGAGAGCTGGGATTACAGGCGTGAGCCACCGCACCCGGCCAAATCTCATAATGTTTTAAGAAAGTTTACGAATGTATGTTGGGCCACATTCAAAGCCGCAGTAGGGCTTGCGGGCTGTGGGTTGTACAAGCTTGATCTGGAGTGTGAAAACCTTGAACATCAGAGCCATAGGCAGAGATGCTAATTTGGATTGTCTCCTCTCTTTCCCCTAAGACTTGTGTGTGTGTGTTTGATTTTCATAATTTATTATATTGTCCACAGTAACTGTTTGGAAGGCGCAGAGCTTAGTGAATTTGCTCTAATATCTCCTTCTTGTTCCAATTTCTTCACTGTAGAGAGATCTCAATTGCCCCCTTTCTTCATTATGAACATAAAATTTGGAGCTCATGTGTCTAGGTCCTTCCTAGCACCCTTACAATAAGGTCCACACTCCTTAGCAGGCCAGTCAAGGTCTTGAAATTCTCTTTATCCTTCAAGATTTACTCTTTCCAAGGCCTACTGTTTCCAAGGCCTGATCAAGATTGGCCTGTCCTCCAAGCGCAGTGGCTCATGCCTGTAATCCCAGCACTTTGGGAGGCCAAGGCGGGCAGATCACGAGGTCAGGAGTTCAAGACCATCCTGGCTAACACGGTGAAACCCCGTCTCTACTAGAAGTACAAAAACAAAATTAGCCGATCATGGCGGCGGGCACCTGTAGTCCCAGCTACTTGGGAGGCTGAGGCGGGAGAATAGCGTGAACCCAGGAGGTGGAGCTTGCAGTGAGCCGAGATCACACCACTGCACTTCAGCCTGGGCGACAGAGCGAAACTGTTTCAAAAAAAAAAAAAAAATGGCCTGTCCTCCTGCTGTGTTATCATAGCCCTTCTTAGTATATCTCCTACAGCCCTCATCACTGCCCTTCAAGTAACTTAATAGATTATTTACTCATTTGCGTCTTCCCTTTGACAATAGGAACCACACCATTCATATTTATCCCCAGTGCTCACTCAGTATGGTGCTTTGCATGTATTAACATTTAGTGTTTGTGGAATTAAGGCCCAGTGCCTATGAAATTCGTGAATTTAAACTCTTTCAAAAATTCAGAGTTGGAAATAAGTACTGTTTATTTCAACTGTTAAATCAACCAAAAAATAATTTATTCCTTTTCTTATTTAAATCCCAAAGCAGCTCAATGAATTATATACGATCCCAACTTTACAAATGAACAAAGAGAGGCATAGAGAAATTAAGTAACTCAAGCAAAGCCACACAGCAAGGGGAGTCTTTCTGACTTCAAAGATCATACTCTTCCTACTGTGTTAAAGGCCCTGATCATCCAGCCATTAAACAAATGATTCACAAGCAGTGAATCAAGGTTGGTTAAATGGAAAGAAAAGGGTTAGAGAGAGGGTGAGAGTGACAGCAGGAGTAAGAGGGGCAGTTCCCCGCAAGCGCATCCATGATAGGGGTTAGGCCTTAAGGATGTTTGAGGCACTGACTTAAAGGGTCATGACGGCACTGGCATGGTGCCCTGGCTTGAAGCAGGTCAGGCACTAGAACTTGAATTTCCACACTGGCGCTGTTTTGGGAAAACCTTTCTCCTTGTGGCTTCATGGGAGCCTCCAAGGAAAGTTCATAATCATTGAATTATGATTCACTATTTGGAAATTTCAGGAATCACGTTCAAAGTGCTGCTGTTTTATTTCCAACCCTCTCTATTGTTTTTATGACTGGTGCACACAGTGCATGGTCATTAGTCTGGTCTGCCATAAATTCCGATAGGGCAGATGTCTAAAAGCACCAATTTTTGTTTAAATAGTTTTATATTTATTATGGCTTTCATAGTTGAGATTCTGAAAAATTTTATTATGACTAGATGAAGCAATGTGCTTTATTATTGACTAAATCATCCATTAAGGCACTATTAAAACAATGAAAAAACATGTATTCAAAGTAAAGCTCTATTTATTGGTATGCAAGATAGAAAACTTATTACCCAAATATGTTTTCTGTAATTTTTAATTTGTTTCATTCTTATGAAATATTTCAGGCACATAGAAAGTATAATGAATACGATAGTCAACACTCAGCTTAATGAAAAGTGTATTTGTTTCCTAAGCCATAAAATAATACAGATTGATCTCCATTTCCACAGCACCAGCAAATAGAAATATTTGTGCAGATGGAATGGCAGAATATATAATCTGAGCAAAAGAGCAAAATGCAAGTTTGTGCCTGTGCTAATAAGAAAGAAATTCTGGTATTTAAACAAATTGTCCGCTCTCTTTGGTTCACCCCAAACTCATTATGAACATTTACTCATGCCAAAAAAAAATTATTTTTGTTCTGTGTGTTTCATCTCTGAGTTGGTCCTAAGTCATAGTTCGAATTGCCCCTTAACTCTAAGTAGATATGTGATCATGTAAATTAGCATTCAGCCCTAAGAACTTTCCAATCACTTCCTCTTCTAAAGCATTCTTCTTGCTGAATGGAGATCCGCAGCCCACAGCACTAGTCTTAAATAAAGTCTTAAAGTCCCACCCAGAGACTTCTACAGTGACAAGGGGAACACCTTGGAAAAGGCTGGTTGACTACCCAACTGGGACTTCAGGGCTGGCTCTCTGTCTTGCAGGCCCAGCCCCCTTGATATTGTCAACACATTGAATATGGATTCATCTCTCATGTGAGACCCCTACTAATCAGGTTTACAAGTTCCTGCATAAACCAAAATGCCAGTTGATATCATGTACCAAAAGAAATACTACTGTTACGTGGCCTGTAACTATCACATTAGTACCCACATTTTCGGAAGTCAACATACAATCAGAGGTTTCTTAGTGAACATGAGAGAGTTAAGACCAAAGAATCTGGTGATGCGAGACCATGCATTAGTAGGAAAAGGCTTGCTAATAAGAATATGATGTTCACAGGCCAGTGGCCAAGGCTCCATGTCTGCTGGACAGTGCTTCACATTTCAACCTACAGTGCCCTGCTCTGGCCTTCCTGCCTGCCCAGCCTGTCTGGGACAGACATGCTTCCTCTAGGTATGTGAAAATATTAAGTTGAATCACAGTGATGCCTTGCTAGCCTGGGAGTCACTCTAACTCCTTCACATGACCTTACACATCTCTGCCCCTTCCTTTTAACTGTTGATCTTTAAATTTAACGCTTAGAGAACAATCGTATTTCCTTCTTTTCCAAGTCCTTAGGAAAGCACCTCACTGTGGCCCTCATTTTCTCTAAGAAGATAAATCCTTTAACTCATAGCTTTATAGAACTTGACATAATTTCTATGATTTGAAGGCAGATGCCTCCATTTTCATGTAAAACATACTCCGGGGTTAGAAATCAGTCCCCTAAATGCTTATTCTACCTTTTTGTCAAGTATGTGGCCACTGTTTCCCTTCCTGTGGGCCAATATGTGCCACGTTTTTATAAGGTTGAATCCCAGAAGTGGGAAGTAGAACCTCCTGCTAATGTGGGAGGCTTCAAGACCCAGTGCCTTCCTTCATTACAACTGTCTGTCAGAGGAGCTGTTTTAGAAAATATATACAAGAAGTTTATTAAAAAAAAAAAAAAAAAAAGCTGATGTATAGCAGTATTGTCTTTTTCATCTTCATTAGCCCATAAATGTGGTAGAAAAGCTTGGCTAATTACAAGGGGAATAAGAGAAAGAAAGGAATTTAGAAAGATGAGTTCAAATGGTACCTTAGGAATTAGTCAAACTTAGAGTGATCATGTCTAGGGTATTGGACCAAAAGCACCCAGAACAGTGGCTGGGTCTCCCTACACACACAATAAGCACTTATAAATGGATAAAGGAAAGTGGAAATCCAAATTTGTGCTTGAAGGGGCAGCTTCTCCCCAGGGGCAATTTTCCATCAAAAAATACTGCAGAGCTCAGTCAGTCCAGCTAATTATCCCTGTAGCCTATAATCCTTGACAGCCTTCTTCCCCATTCCCCACCATAAGCTCAGAAAACACTGAATTGCAATGGTGGTTTCAAGTTGCATAAATGTAGACTGTCCAACTTTTTTTCTCTTCACAGAGTGTCCAGAACATCTAGTTTTTTAGTAGGATGTCCTAGAAAACCTTGCCAATAATAAGCATTAAATATCTATACTCTTCTCCAAGAGCATATAAAGTCTCCTCATATATTCTAACGTTAATAACTTTAGTTTTTGCTTTATTAACCACAAAACAAAGACATTTTCTGACACACACAAAGACAGAAGGGCAGACTGTCAACTTCTCAGTCTAATGGAGGAATTTCAAAAACCTTTCTTGAAAATTTATACATCAAGCAGACAAAAGAAATTATGAGTAAGGATGTAGAAGATTTGAATAAACGTATCAAATCTGACATAGGCATTAATGAAAAGTAAATAACACATATTATTTTCAAGTATATGTGGGATGTTTATAAAAATCGACCATGTGGTCTGCAAATATGGAGCTGGTAAGCCTCATCATCTTGTTACTGCGTTTACAAAAAACCACACTTGTTCCACTAAATACACCCCCCAGACAAGTGCTAACATAAACAGATGTTTCATTTGTTAAGTACATTTCAGCTCTTAAGTACATACATGACAGTAACTGTTGTGATTTGAGTATTGATTTATGTTAATTATGTAGTTATTGACATTTAGATTATAATTTGTGTAAATTGTGTGACTGTCATCATTTGATCTGTACATTTTGTGATTTTTGTAGCTATTACATTTGAACTCCTAAGTGATCTCTGGTTAAATAGTGTGTGCATGGAAGTAAAGTCTTAGAGTTCTATGTTTAGTAAACTTACAGGACCCTCAATCCTACATTAGCACACAATGCTTTAAAAATAATCTTTTATTTGATATGAAGAAAAAGAAATATTATTTCTAATTCTCCTCTTCCTTCTATGAAGGGTGGATCCAGATAACTAGAGGGTTTTTGACTTGCTGAGCACAAAGTGATAACCTTGGTAGAATGACTTTGCACTTACTGAAGATTAAATTACTCTGAATAAGAAATGTCCTGAGCCCAGGGGAGATACACGGGAGCTAAAGGTGGTTACCGAGCTGGAGAGCTTAAAAGGCTCCTCATGGAAAAGATCAAAGGAAAATAAAAATTGCCAAAGTCCAAAGCAAAACGAGAACATCTCATGTGCCAAAATCAAAGTGTGGCAAGGCTGAACTAAACCAGAATAACCCACTCCCCTACATTTTTGGACTATGTAAAAGCCAGGAGGGCAGGAGACTGAGGTTTTGATGACCCTGTAGAGATGGGAGATAAGATTGTAAGCCTGTATGAAGCATGGAACTGGACCTGAGTATCTTACATAAAGTCTTGTTGTTGTTGTTAACATTGATGTCAAGTAGTAGAATATAAAGTCCTTATATAAGGGCTGTCTTTGAATGAGGATTAAAAATATTGCCACCCACTGAACTCAAAAGGAGCAAAAAATCTAGCTGCCTCCCTGGGCCACAGGTGGGAAAAAACAATGATCCTCGAGAAACCTGAGCCCCTGCTACACCCCAATTCACATTATATGACAAAGAGGCACCAAGCTTATAAACTGACATAAAACTGTTCTAGAATTGATGAAACTGCCTGTGAAAGTGTTTCCAAAACTTAGGACTCCCACAAAGGAAAAAAAAAAAAAAAATCTTTTGCTGAAGATGAAACTACAATCAAAAACTATAAACTGCTGGGAAAATGTACCACTATGAGAGAGAATCAGCAAAAACAGTAATTGTAAGATGTTGCACTCCAAGAACTAGACATAATAGAATCAAATGGAAGACAAGAACAGGAAAATTTGAAAAAGAATGAAATAAAAATATTAGAAATAAAAAATAATCAACAGATGGATTAAACAATAAACTAGATACAGCTGAAGAGAGAACTAGTGAATTAGAAGAAAAGCAGATTGGAGCATATTACCCAGGATGAAGAAGAGAGCTAAACAAAATACTCAAGAAAAATGAATAGATGTGTATGATAAAATGTCAAACTTCCCGTATAGCTAAAAGGAACCCAAGTAAATAGAATAGGAGAAAGGCAGTATTCAAATAGGTAATAACACTTTTCCAGGGTATGAGTACTCACACTGAATATGCAAAATAAGTCCTGAGCAGGACAAGAGTAATACTGAGTAATACTCAAAGACAGAGGCTTTTTCCTACCGAAAGCTACCAGAGATAAGATATATTTTCTAAAGGATTGCCTAATACACTAAAAGAGACTCCTCAACAAAGGCCCAAATAAAATGAAATAATTATTCAAACTATTGAAAACGGTCAACCAAGAATTCTTCACCAACTAACAAAATCTGATTCACAAGTAAGCACAAAGACATTTTCTAACATACACAAAGACAGAAGGGTGGACTGTCAACTTCTCAGTCTAATGGAAGAATTTTAAATACCTTGAAAAATTGATACATGAAGTAGACAAAAGAAATTATTAGTAATAATATAGAAGATTTGAATAAATGCATCAAGCCTGACATAGGCATTAATGAAAAATAATATTCTTTTCAAGTTCATGTGGGACATTTACAAAAACTGACATGTACTAGACCACAAAGAATATTGCCACAAATTTCAAAGAATCAGTATCATACCACTCACATTTTTTACTATAATGAACTGTAAAATCAATAATAAAAATGCACACACATCACCAAAATGGTTGGGAACTCTAAAAATAAGAAAAAATTTTTAAAAATTAACATTCATATAAATAATTTATAAGTTAAAAATCATAATGGAAATTATAGAATATTAAGTAATATACAACAAAAGTACTATCAATTAAAATTTGTGGGATGCAGTTACAACATTACTTAGAGGGAAACTAGCCTCTAAGTGCATTTTTGGGAAATGACAAGAATGAAAAGTAATGAGCTAGTTGTTCAGTTCAAGTAGAAAAAAATAAATGCAGGAAATAATAGAAATGAATGCTAGTGAAAACAAACTGGGCACATGTTTTCAGGATCTCCTGAGGGCTATGTCATGGAAAAAAATAAACTATGAGCAAAAGCTAGTTGTTTGACAAAATAAAAATAGATCTCTAGTGAGACCGATCAAGAAGAAAGCAGCACAATTGAGATGAGTAACAAAAAGAGGGATGTGGAAAACCTGATGCCAGTAAATTTGAAGACTCAGACAAAATTGGATAATTTCAATGAAAAATATCAATACTGTGGGGAAAATGGGGTTGGATGGCAGTGATCTAGTGGCAGACACTGCTTAGGGACACCTGCTTTTTCCCCAGTGAAAATGTGACCATTCTGGTGCTGCATTTGGCTTAAGAAGCAGAAGGTCCAGAGAGCTGTATAATTTACAGTAAGGGCATGGATTGTTTATGTTACTCCTTTGAAGTAATGATAAAGGTGATAAAAAGTGACTATGTTGTACAGCGAGTGTAACCTACAGATATGAACTGTGTTCAAGGTTCTGGAGACCTGGAAGCTGGGCTAAAATGAGCTGAATCTGCTCCTGCTATGTGGCCGCCTGCCTTCCACCAAGTTTCTTATTCTTTAGCCAAGTAAGAGGATGCAGTAAGAGATGGGAAGGGCAGGCAGGGAGGGTGGCTCAGCTAAGTGTGGTCTCTTCCTGCCATCATAAATGTTGCAGCTACCAAAAGTGAATCAAGAATAGAAAACCTGAATACAATACAGTGCTCATTAAAGAAACTGAATCTATAATCAAAGATCTCCCCTCAAAAAAGACCCCAGGCCTAGGGGGTTTTTCAGATGGGTTTTATCAAACATTATATATTATATACAAGCTGTTTGAAAGAACAGGACAAAAGGGAAAACTATCCTACTCATTTTATAAAGCTAGTAAAGCCTTGACACTGACATTTAATATGGTCCATATTTTTAAAATATAGGCCCATCTCAAGTATATAAAATCAAAAATTCTAAATAAAATGGTAATAATCAAATGCCTAAAAGCAAGGACTTTAAAAAACACATCATGTTTCTGGAATCAGCTTCAAAATCATCTAGGATGGGATTATTTGGGATGTGGGATGTGGTTGGGGCCATACGTACAACAAGACTAATTGTGGGTTGAAAATAGCTGAAGCCAGCCGGGCATGGTGGCTCACGCCTGTAATCCCAAAACTTTGGGAGGCCGAGGCAAGTGGATCACCTGAGGTCAGGAGTTCGAGACCAGCCTGACCAACATGGAGAAACCCCATCTCTACTAAAACTACAAAATTAATTAGCCAGGCATGGTGGCACATGCCTGTAATCCCAGCTACTCAGGAGACTGAGGCAGGAGAATTGCTTGAACTCAGGAGGCAGATGTTGCAGTGAGCCGAGATCACGCCACTGCACTCCAGCCTGGGCAACAAGAGCGAAACTCCGTCTCAAAAGAAAATTGCTGGCCGGGCGCGGTGGCTCAAGCCTGTCATCCCAGCACTTTGGGAGGCCGAGGCGGGCGGATCACGAGGTCAGGAGATCGAGACCATCCTGGCTAACCCGGTGAAACTCCGTCTCTGCTAAAAAAATACAAAAAACTAGCCGGGCGAGGTGGCGGGCGCCTGTAGTCCCAGCTACTCGGGAGGCTGAGGCAGGAGAATGGCATAAACCTGGGAGGCGGAGCTTGCAGTGAGCTGAGATCCGACCACTGCACTCCAGCCTGGGCGACAGAGCGAGACTAGTCTCAAAAAAAAAAAAAAAGAAAGAAAATTGCTGAAGCTGGGTATTGGTATATGGAGGTTTGCTTTGTACTGTTTTGTCTGCTTTTCAGTGTGTTTAAAATGTTCAATAATAGAAAGGTTTTTCTGTTTTGTTTTCCAATGCATTATGGCCAATAATCAGGATTTGCACCAGGAAGGAGGAGAGAATTTACTTGTCTCAGGAAGATTTCTTTGTGAAACGCTGTAGCACGTGCTACGTAAATTTCCTCTGCCTTCTCTTTGGCAAAAATATAAATTTCTTAGAATAATTTTATCTGAAGGGAATTTTGTCCTTTGGAGGGTTTGAAGAATAGGACCAGGGGACAGCTGACATTAGGGTTTATGTGTCTATCTCTCTGCATTTGAGATCAGAGATACCTGAAGAATACATGCAGTACAATAAAAGATTTGTAAACTTATCAGAACCAGGGAGGACATATGTAAAATGGGGACATTAAGATGGGGAGATACATACTGGTACTTTAGGGCAATTTTTATTATTATGAAAAGAGCCACTGACACCAGTCAAAAGAAAATGTTTCTGCCCAGGGGCTGGCCCCTCAGCCTTGTGCATGGCCCGCTTCTCACACCACTGAGCTTTCGCTGGACCTTAACATTTGTGAACATGATATAACTATGTTTCTCTACAAACAAACAATACCTGGAGAAGTCACGTTGTGTCTGGGTTTTTGGTTTTGTTTTGTTTTTTTCAGGACCGGATTCCATGGCTCTGTAACTTGCATGACATTTTACTAAGGTAAGAGACCACTGGGCCTTGGCATAAGCCACAGCCAGCAAGTAAAGAAAACCCTCAGAAAAGACAGGAAAAGAAAAATGCACTCCTGAAATCACAACTGACTGATGGTAAAGGATTCTAAAAACTGACTACACTTCTATCAAGTAACCACAACGATTTCAGCCAGCCACAGGCAGCATGGAGTTTCGTCGGGCTCTGGAGACAAACCTTCTAGACAGCTCCACAGTTACTAGCTAGCAGTCTTGATCAGCCACTTGGTTTCCATAAGTCTGTTTCTTCATTAGTAAAATGGGAATTAATATAGTTCCTACCACAGATTATTGTAAGAAGTAAGTGAGTTGATGAGTGGGCAGTAGAACAGTACCTAATACATAGTAAGTGCTCAAAAAATGTCCACTGGTGCCACTTCTGTTATTGCCTATCTGAGTTAACAATTTTTCCTCCCTTTACTTCAAGCTTTGACTACCAGCAAGGCCTGAGGTCATTTGTGAGTGAACAGGTAATTAGCTGCCAGGATTAGAGTCCATATTGCCCAGCTCTGCAGCATGCCCCTGAGCAAACAGGGTGCCCCCCACACCACCCATCTGTGGGTCTGACCCCAGTGGTGTCCTGGTCAGGACATGGAGAAGGATAAGGAAAAGGCCGGGAGTGGGTTACGGATCTTCCTTTCTAAGGTGAAGTCATACTTTATCCATCTAAAACCGTCTGGGCCATATGAAGTTAGAATATACTTAAATGAACAAAAATTCAGTTTGCTTTTTTCACACCCATTGACATGGCTGGCAGCCCTGTCTCTGCATGGGCTGAGTTTTGATTTAGGGGTTTACGGTTCAGGGTTTCAAGGTTTGAAAATTTTTGCCTACCTGGGTCTCTAACATAATGCACTCATGAGTCTATTTTTACAGTACTGTCATTTTATAGTCATAAAAACGAGTATGGCTTCATTTTTATGTTTGCTAGCCATGTATTGGCTGCAAAAACAAAACAAAACAAAATGAAAAAAAATACGCAAGGGAGGCCCCTTCCTTCAGAACTTTCATTCTGAAGAGAACTTTATACTGAATCCCTAAGCCAGCCCCAAGTCAGAATGTATGCACCAATTCTTAACTCCAGAGTCCTGTCCTGACCCCAGGATGACTGCCTCCCACACTCAGCAGCCGAGCGGTCTCTGGCCGCACTGGTTTCCCCTTACTGGTGCTGTGTCGCACTGCCTCTGTTTCTGGCTCAAGTTTTTCCCTTAGTGCGTCCCTAGAAACCTCTCATATTCTACTCACCTTGCCCAGAGAGAGGCTGATGCTCCCTTCTCCCGCTTTCTCCAGCTCTGCACCTGGCAATTCCCCAGACACTATGGAGTAGAAATAGGGAGAAGCTAAGTTGTACAATGCAGATCCCTGAACATCCTGCAGAGGACCTGAGCTTAGCTGTTTGCATACCACAGGGGCGCGCCGGCAGCCCTGTCTCCACACGCTGAGACAGAGCAACGTCTGGCATCCATCAAAGCAGAACCAACACTTCCTGAGCACATCTGTGTATCAGAGATCTCAAACAATGTTTGCCTTATGACAGCTCTACGGGCAAGTACCCTAGATAGCCCCATTTAACAGATGACGAACTGACAGAGAGGTAAATCCCTTCGCCCAGGATTGTTCACTACTAGCAGATCTTTAACTCAGTTAGTACTGCCTGATGCTTAACCACCACTTTCTAATGCCTTCCACTGGCAGGAAGTAGGACTAGAGTCCTACACCTAGAATTGACAGAGGTTATTTTTAAATGTCTTCATTCTTTAACCTCCCTCTGTTTTTTTTTCGTTTTTTAAACAGAGATGTAGCCTCGGGACAGCATGTGGTTCTAGCCTGTTCAGCCCTGAAGAAAATGTACAGAGACATATTAACACAAGGAAAAGATGGTGCAGCTCTGAAGTGCGAGGAGTTGGGAAAGGAAGCAAAGCGGGCTGAGATGCAGCTCCTGGTGGTCCATCTGAGTGGGTCGTTTGAGGTCATCTCTGGACGCTTACTCAAAAGAAAGGGACATTTTATGCCCCCTGAATTACTGCAGTCCCAGTTCGAGACTCTAGAGCCCCCAGCAGCTCCAGAAAACTTTATTCAAATAAGTGTGGACAAAAATGTTTCAGAGATAATTGCTACAATTATGGAAACTCTAAAAATGAAGTGAGAATCATTTTGTATCAGTGGTCCACACAAAATTAAGCATAAATATTTGTGCCATCACAAACCTCGTTCCAGCCACCTTGCCCATACTAGATTCTAAATTTTTCTAAAGGCAAACAAACCCCAATGTATCAAGACAGACTTGTTTAGGTGTAATTTTAGGAATTATGCTGGTTCATCGGGAAGCAGAAGGGGAGTTTTAAAAGTCCAGCTTAAATTGAAGTTTAAATTCATTAAATGATCAGAGGAAATTCTGTAATCGATGCTGGAAATCGTTACATTGTTTAGAACATTCTTGCTCATGCCCATATGTGCACAAATAAATGAAACTTGGCTGTCTTTGACATTCCCTGGAAATTGGTGTTGGAAATATAAACATGTACATCATCCACCCACCACCCAGCACACCACACACCTCCTAATCCACTCTCTTGGAGCTGTGGTCAGAGTGGTGGCTGTTCTTTTTCTTTCTTTTTTTTTGGAGATGGAGTCTCACTCTGTCGCCCGGGCTGGAGTGCAGTGGCGTGATCTCTGCTTACTTCTTAAGCTAAGGTCTCAAAAGGTAGTCATTGGAAAACAAGCAAACTTTGTTCAGTTCCTTAAATGGCATAATACAAACATACTCACCAGCAGCAATACCAAGTTTCTTGCCTTTTGCCTAAAAGTATGTCAACTTGAACTGTCTCTGCTGATCACCAGCTCTGTGCTGAGCGGTTGTGTGTTATGTATCTGTGTGTAATTTAAATGTAGAAACTTAAATAACTGCTACTTAAAAAGTAGAGTTTGGGCCGGGCGCGGTGGCTCACACCTGTAATCCCAGCACTTTGGGAGGCTGAGGCAGGTGGATCACTTGAGGTCAGTAGTTCAAGACCAGCCTGCCCAACATTGCAAAACCCCATCTCTAGTAAAAGTAAAAAAATAAAAAAAATTAGCTGGGTATGGTGGCAGGCACCTGTAATCCCAGTTACTCAGGAGGCTGAGGTAGGAAAATTGCTTGAACTCAGGAGGCAAAGGTTGCAGTGAGCCAAGATTGTGCCACTGCACTCCAGCCTGGGTGACACAGTGAGATTCCATTTCAATTTTTAAAAAATTAGAGTTTGGTCAACACAATTTTTTTTTCTTTTTTAGAGAGGAGGTCTTGCTCTGTCACCCAGGCTGGAGTGCAGTGGCATGATCATAGCCCACTGCATGTCTGAACTCCTGGGCTCAAGTGATCCTCCCACCTCAGCCTCCCAAGTAGCTAGGACTACAGGCATGCACCACCATGCCCAACTAATTAAAAAAAAAAAAAAAATTTAAGAGGCCGGGCGTGGTGGCTCACACCTGTAATCCCAGCACTTTGGGAGGCTGAGATGGGCGGATCACAAGGTCAGGAGATGGAGACCATCCTGGCTAACATGGTGAAACCCTGTCTCTACTAAAAATACAAAAAATTAACCGGGCGTGGTGGCAGGTGCCTGTAGTCCCAGCTACTCAGGAGGCTGAGGCAGGAGAATGGCGTGAATCTGGGAGGTGGAGCTTGCAGTGAGCCGAGATTGTGCCACTGCACTCCAGCCTGGGTGACAGAAGGAGACTCTGTCTCAAAAAAAAAAAAAAAAAAAAAAAAAAAAAAAAAAAAAAAAATTAAGATATAGTGTCTTGCTATGTTGCCCAGGCTGGTCTCAAACTCCTGGCCTCAAGTGATCCTCCTGCCTGAGCCTTCCATGTTGCTGAGATTTGAAGCATGAGACACAGTGCCCAGCTCAACAAAATTTGATATAACAAAAAGCATCACTTTGGTGGAATAAAGATTGAAAACAATTATTTTAGCAGAAAAAAAGACATTGTTTTTTAAGTAGGGGAGCTGTCCTCATAGATCATGTGAGAAGGCCCTACTCCACCCTGTCTGTGAATTTGCAGAGTATCAGAACTGGAGACAGATCTCGGCAGTCAGGCCGAAGTGTGTGGCAGCATTGCTGGGAATATACAAGGCATGTGATTTCAGATGTCAGTGATTTCAGGTGTGGCTTTAAATAATTCGACACATGATCAGAAGGGATCCCCCTTATAGTTCTCTGTTGCTCTGCCTGTCTGTGACATGGGGAGTGTCTGTTTCGTATGAGTGTCTCCATCCCTCTCCAGCACTTGTCAAGCTTCCTTTTTGACAAAGAGAGCAGCCGCAGGCTCAGACCCCTGGCAGACACGCAGTCTCCCCACAATTTAATCACTTTATCTAGTTCTTGTTTCTGTTTTTACTTTCCTTCCTTCCATGTAAGGTAAGTGTCCATTTTCCATTGAAAGTAGTTACATTACGGTTTTTGAAAAAGAAACATTTATATAAATTGGGTCATTTCAAGATGAATAAAAAGTACATGATCCATCACAAAGTTGCCAATGTGGAACTCGAGCGAATGAAGTGAGAGACTTGCTGACCCACCCAATGTAGCCCTCATTCTACAAAGAGGAACCAAAGGTCTCTAAAGACCTCCGTGAGCCTAGGCTCGTGTCCACCTGCCTGCCGTCCTGTGTAAAAGTCATCAGCAATGGACACTAGGCAGGTGAAGAAAAAGCACTAGAGCCGCTATGGCCAAGACATGAAATGAAACTTTCCAATGGGCAGTGATGCGTCACTAGCACCGCAGCAGCAGGCCTGGGGGATGCGGAGCAGGAGGTGAGAAGTGCTGGTGCCCTCCTGGCATGCAGCTTACCTGGCCACCAGCTGTGCAGGCCAAAATCTGACCAACATGGGCCAGGTTTGAGCCCTTCCCCATACTGTGCTCCAGGAAGATGCTTTATCCTTTGGTCCCAACCAGGGCCACAGGACCTTACCCTGGGGCTCCCACCCCTGGGTGCTCATCAGAGTCAGCTGTGGAGCTTTCAGAGGTGAGACCAGGGCCCCTCATGACAGATGCTGCTTCAGTGGGCTTGGAGGAAGCAGAAACAGGTCTGTGCTTTTCAGTTCCTCAGGTGACTCTAACAGGCAACCTGTGGCCACCTGTGGGCCCACTGGTTAGCTCTGGCCAGAGATTGGGTTTCAGAACCAATTTACCCGTTTCTATTCACCAGGGTATGTCACATTTGACTCAGGAACTACAGCTGGGTGCAGCGGCTTATGCCTGTAATCCCAGTGACCCCAGAGGCCAAGTGAGAGGATCACTTGAGCCCAGGAGTTTGAGGTCGGGTCGGGCAACATAGAGGACCCCATCTGTGAAAAAAATAAATTAGCCAGGCATGATGGCATGCATATGTAGTCCCAGCTACTCAGGGGACACTGAGGTGGGAGGACTGCTTAAGCCAAGAAGTTTGCTACGATTGCATCACTGTACTCCTGCCTGGGCAATGGAGAGATCCCATCAAGAAAGAAAAGAAAAGAAGAGGGGAGGGAAGGGGAGGAGAAGAGAGGGGAAGGGAGGGGAGGAGAGGGCAGGGGGAAGCAGGGAAGGGAGAGGGAGGGTTGGAGGGAGGGAGGGAGGGAGGGAGGGAGGAAGGAAGGAAGGAAGGAAGGAAGGAAATAAATTACATGCCAGTGGAATAAAAAGACTGTTTTGGTGGAGGGCCCTTGCCTAAGAAAATATGGAGCCCTTGATTTTCCCTTTTGCCAAGCTATTTGGAGTAGCTTCTGGCTGGCTTTGGTTTACATCAACCCTCATATTTGGGGGCCAGGCACTAGAAGTTGTCCAATTAACACACCCAGCTGGATAAGTCCCCCTGCCATGTGGAGAGAGAAATCAACCAATCCATTGTGCTTAGTAGTGAGTCCAGACTGTATGTGACAGGCACCGTGGAGGGTTTGAGGCTTGTGACACAAAGCCCTGGCTGTCAGGTGGGTCCAGTTGGGGTGAAAGATAAGGCATCGTGTATTCTCTGGCACCAACTAAACTCCTGAGACAGAAAGGACGCAACAAAGGCCTTGACCATGGGGACTTAGACCTGCTGAACAGCATCCGTTCTGGCTGGATCGTGCCCCTGTCCCAGTCCCTCCCCATAACGAATGCCAAAGCACATTCCTTGACAAAAGACTTAAGGCAGACCCCCACAGCTGCTCCTCGGCTGAACTACCCTTTGGCCTTCCCTCCGTCATGGTGCCAGGAAACAGAGGAAAAAATGAGGAAGGCAGTGGTTACCAACCTCCACTGCCTGTTAGAGTCACCTGAGGAACTGAAAAGCACAGACCTGTTTCTGCTTCCTCCAAACCCACTGAAGCAGCATCTGTCATGAGGGGCCCCGGTCTCACCTCTGAAAGCTCCACAGCTCACCTGATGAGCAGCCAGGGGTGGGAGCCCCAGGGTGAGGTCTGACAACCAGGACCCCGTTTGGATCCCCTGCTCATGCTGAGCCCACTTAGATGGCAGCAGCAGGGAGAATCTTAATGAAGGTGAAGTTTAGGACTGGATTAGTTCTCGCCAAAGACCTGCTGGACAACTCACGAAAGGCCAGGGATGAAGTGCAGTCTCTAAAGTGGTGCTTTGGGTTGGTGATAGACTGGGGAGCACCTAACCCTCAACCGTGTAAAGCGGCTGATTGATTTGGCAGGAATCACAGGTAGCAGGTAGAAAGGACCAAAGAGATGGGTGGGGAATTCCTTTTCTGGCTAAGGACACTGATCTACAGGGAAAGTTGGGTTGGCTAAGAGGATCTGGCTGCAGGGAAAAGATAATCTATTGAATGCCATTTTAATAGTGCCCTGGCCTTCCCCTCTCAAGTATTTCTCTTGGTGTAACAGCAGGGAATCGTCAATGAGGCATTCAGATGACGTGAACACACAGAGAGATAAGGGAAAAGGTGTCCAGAGTAGAAGAATCCATAGAGACAGATGGATGGGTTGCCTGGGATGGGGAAGGCAGGACTTGGGACTGGCTGCCAACAGGTACACAGTTTCTTCTAGGGGTGATGCACATGTCCCGGAGTTACACAGTAGTGATGTTTGCACAGCATAGTGAAATATGCTACATCCACTGATGTGCGCTTTCAAATGAATTTTATGGTGTATAAATTTTTATCTGCCATTTTTTGATACTGGCATTTTTTTATCTCAATAAAAAAAAAAATCAATGCAGTGAATGCACCACTGTGGAGGGCTGCAACCCCAGCGCAGGCGCCTCCCCACCATCCCACTTGGAGACAAGTCTATGAGCAGGAGGGTGGGTCTGTGTCCAGCTCCCATGCACCTTACACCTAAGAATGAGTCCTGGGTTCAAAGAGAGTTTTCTTTTCTCCTTTTTTGAAAGAGTCTCACTCTGTTGCCCAGGCTGGAGTGCAGTGGCCCAATCTCAGCTCACTGCATCTCCGCCTCCCGGGTTCAAGTGATTCTCCTGCCTCAGCCTCCCGTGTAGCTGGTGCACACCACCACGCCTGGCTAATTTTTGTGTTTTTAGTAGCAATGGGGTTTCACCATGTTGGCCAGGCTGGTCTCAAACTCCTGGCCTCAAGTGATCTGCCTGCCTCGGCCTCCCAAAGTGCTGGGATTACAGGCGTGAGCCATTGAGCCTGGCCCCCATTTTATTTTTTAACTTTACCAAGAATTGTTTACCATTTTAGAAAATCATGATGTGATGTGTTTGTCACCGACACGGCAACCCACATGCACTTGCATTCTTTCAGGGGTGACCCCACAATGGGTGCAAGCATATAACGACTCCATTGTGTTTACTGTACTCGTGCTCAAGCAGTACACACTGAAAGTTTATTCATACTTTCATGTGTCCTTTAAATTAGAGCTAAGGCATTACATTTATTACTTGCTTAGGTATGTTTTGTTAGCAATTAATCTCATTTTGTGATAGTAAAGGGGCATTAGAAAATAGCTGTTAAAAAGGAGGTGTTGAAAAGGAGTCTGGTGGGTTGAGAGCACCGCTCTGATCTTCCCAAAAGTGATCCCAGGGAGGCCGAGGTGTGGACCGGTACTGCCCTCTTGTGGCCGGGGTGGGGGGACCCAGCAAGCACAAAGAGCCCAGGGAAGAAGGGCCAGATGGTTTGCAGTGGCTCAAAATGGATGGAGATAAAAGATTCACCTTCTCCTCTGGCAGGATTCTCCACCACCACCGCCCCCTCCCCAGTCTCCATTCCCACCACCAGAGAAATTTCAGATTAAACATTTTTCTCTCCTGTAAAATGAGGGCGTTACCTGCCTCGTAAGAATGAAGCCTTTTGGCTCTGATAGCTTAGCCCCGCCAGGGTCTCTGTATTTCCACACCCCTTTCCCCAGCCCTTGGGCAGGTTATTTCAGGCAGGGTCTAGGATGAGGTCCCTGAAGCATGGGATGAACTAGCAATAAGCTGAGCAGCCGGCTCTGGAATCAGGACCCGGAAAAACCTGGGCTCAAGGCACAGCACTGGCATAAGCTCGCTGGGTGACATAGATAAGACAGCTCTAGGGGATGTCACTAGATGCTGCCAGGGTCCAGTGCTCACATCCTGTGCCTCTCTAGAGTCTGCTCTGATGAGCAAATTATTTTTCAGTGGATGGAGTGCAAGAACCAGGAGAAAACTATAACAAGCTGACTTTAATCAAAGACACCATCCACCAGGGATTTTAATTTTCTGAAACTGTAATATGCAAGTTTATTATCCCTTCACTGAACAGCACATCTGTTCATTCAAAGATGAAATATTCAAGATCAGAGTATTAACTGTATCATGGGCCAGCAATTACCAAGGAATTAGGATCTGATTAGACATTCAGCCAGGAAGCTGTGTTAAGCATCAGTGTGCGGAGTTATTTCAGCCCAGCTTCACACAATCTCATATGTGAAATGTGAGCTGGTGCTGATTTCCTGATGATCACCATTCCTTCCAGCAGAGTTTCCCTCCAGCAACCTACCCTGGATGCTGTGCAAATTGAAGTCCACTTTGTGGGAGGTTGAAGTCACTGGTCATCACTTAGGAGGACCCCAGACCTGATGTTGAGTATCTAACACGTACCTTAATCAGGGACCCAGTCAGATGGTACCTAAGGAAATGCCCTCAACCCATGACAGTCCATGGCAAGACTTGCAAATTTGAATGGCCAAAGAATGCGACCAACACTAGTGGGATATGGGAGACTGTGACAAAATTAAAAATGCACGCTCTATCTGAATAGGGCTACCACTGTGCAACTCCAGACCAGATAACACAGGAACACAATCTGCCCTGAACAAGTTGGGCTGCCTGCTCACTGTATAAGAACAACACACCTCCAAAAATTGTGCAAAAGACTCAGTAAGATGTCAGAAAGGATTCAAGATTTGGATGCATGATAGATAGTCCTGAGTAGGGTTCAAGGAAGCAGGGCTCTCTAAATGGATGCTGTCAGGAAGTGGGGGATAACTGGTTATCTTAAGGAAATCGCCCGGGCGCGGTGGCTCACACCTGTAATCCCAGCACTTCGGGAGGCCGAGGTGGGCGGATCACGAGGTTAAGAGATTGAGACCATCCTGGCTAACACAGTGAAACCCCATCTCTACTAAAAATACAAAAATTAGCTGGGCATGGTGGTGGGTGCCTGTAATCCCAGCTGCTCGGGAGGCTGAGGCAGAAGAATTGCTTGAACCTGGGAGGTGAAAGTTGCAGTGAGCCAAGATTGCACCACTGCACTCCAGCCTGGTGACAGAGAGAGACTCGGTCTCAGGAAAAAAAAAAAAAAAAAAAGTGTGAAGAAGGAAGTGAAGCTAAAGCTATAACTGGTTAAGAAGCACATTAACCAGGACAGGGAGATGTTTGGTCAGTTTTGCATCTTGGAAAATGCTGTTTTTCAGTGTGGACATGACTAAAGAAATGTTCCTTTGTCTTGACCCACCACAGCTGAAGAGCAGTCTTGTACTGATGTAGGTGTCCTGTGAAACTGTGTATGCTCAGCAGGACATGGAGGTCCAGCTTTTAATACCAGGCTAGCATCTGGATGACAGGAACTACTTTTTTCTGTCAGATATCATCACTGTCACTAAGATCCTTTAGGCCTCAGTTTGAAAGTTTGGGACACATTATCTTTAGAATCACGAAGAGTTTAGATGGGAGGATTTAACTTCCCTTCTCAAAAAATTAGAATTTGGTAGGTTTTGCACCCAAGGGCCAGGTTGTAGTAGCTGACCTCTACCCTGAGGCCAGATGGTTGAGTGACATGGACTAGTGGATTAATGTCCCAGTACATATACCACTTCCCCTTCTACCACTTGGCCTCTTGTGGTTAACCTATCTGGAACTGAAGACCTTGAGAAATTATCCCATCTCACCCAACTCCAGCCAACATATTTGTCCAAGAAGTACCCAGGGCCTATGTAAAAATGTCTGTCCCTGCTTTAGCATGTATTAGTACTTCATTCCTTTTTGTTGCTGAATAATATTCCACTGCATGGATATACCACATTTTTTAAAAATGGATTCACCAGTTCATGGATACTTGGGTTTCCACATTTTTGATGTTAAGAATAATGTTGTCATGAACATTCATTCATGTGCACATTTTTTGTGGGGACATACTGTTTTCATTTTTCTTGGGTATATACATAGCGGTGAAATTGCTGGGTCAAATGCTAACTGTGCAGTTAAATCTTTTGAGAAACTGCTGAATTGTTTTCCTGGTAGCTGCCCCATTTTACACTCCCACCAGCAATATAAGGTTCCAATTTCTCCACATTCACCAACAATTGTTATTGGTCTGTCTTCATTACAGCCATCCCAGTGAGTGTGAACTGGTATCTCCTTAAGATTTTGATTCGCATTTCCCTAGTGATGAAAAGCATCTTTTCACATGCTTATTGGTGATCTGTTCATCTTCCTTGGAGACATGTCTATTCAAATTCTTTATATTTTTAAAATGGTCTCTTCATTGTTGAGTTGTGGAAGTTCTTGATCGGATATATTACTTGCAAATGTTATCTTGCGTTCTGCGAGTTGGATTGTCTTTGTACTTTCTTCATCATTTCCTTTGAAGCAAAAAAACTTAAAGTTTGATGAAGTCCAATTTACCTATTTCTCATTGGTTGTTTGTACTTTTGGTGTCCTAGCTAAAAAACCACCGCCTTACCCAAGATCACCAAGATTTACACCTATGTTTTCTTCTGAGAGTTTTATGTAGCTTTAGCTCATGTCTTGGCTCCATTCTGGGTTACTTTTTTGAATAAGAATATGCATTTTAACAAGGTCCCAGGTAATTTGCATGCACAATTAAAGCTGAAAACCACTGCCTAAGTCACACCCTGGCAGCACATTACAATCACTTTAAGAGCTTTTAAAATGTGTGCATAAGCCTCACCCAGATACAATTCCGCTTAGTCTGAGGTGGCCTTACTTTTTCATCTTTTTAGTTGATTCTAATGTGAAGCGAGGGTTGAGAATTACCACCTTTGCTGATTAACATTTTCTGTAGCCCTCAACTAATTCTTCAGTTTAATGAGGATGTCCACAAAGCTACCACTTGCCTCATTGCCTAATATTTTATGTCTTTAACTTATTTGATATCTTGAACATCATTCATACATTCTTTCCATATGGATTTCACCCACATGCCTTTGTTAGGCTGGTTTGTACCCACTGCTTTCTATGTGATGCTGAGACTTCTAACAGTGCTACATTAAAATTGGAATCAGCATTCACACTGTACATAGTACATGAGTATGAAGTAGACTTAGTGTCTGCAGATATGATACAAATCACACCTTCATTAAGACTAGAGAATGGAAGTCATACTGGGTGGTAAGTGTATGAGGGTGGACAAGAGATAGAAATGAGAAGAGGAAATATAGAACTTCAACAATTTCCTGAGAAAACCAAAGATCTCAGTTGGTCAAGAGCATGGTCTACAATGAGCAACATTTCAGCATCTAGTATCATGTTATCTTTAAGTCATTATTTGTCCTTGGTCTTTCTGGGTTTTGTTTTTATTATTTTTTTAAAGGGGAAGGGTGGGAATGGGTAAAACATTCTGGTCTTCCTTTTGCAAATCTAGAACCACAAAACCAATTACAAATTGGGACTCTTGCCATAAACAAAAATAACTTCAATTTATCAGTGACCTAAATAGAAGAGAGCTAAAACCAAAAAACTCTTAGAAGAAAATATAGGGGGAAACAATGTATTCTGTGTTTTCTTTTTTTGTTGGGGGGAGGGCGGGATGGAGCTTCACTCTTGTCACCCAGGCTGGAGTGCAATGATGCAATCTTGGCTCACTGCAACCTCTGCCTCCTGGGTTCAAATGATTCTCCTGCCTCAGCCTCCCAAGTAGCTGGGATTACAGGTACGCACCACCAGACCCAGCTAATTTTGTAGTTTTAGTAGAAACAGGGTTTCACTATGTTGGCCAGGCTGGTCTTAAACTCTGACCTCAGGTGATCCACCCGCCTCAGCCTCCAATTTTGTATTTTTAGTAGAAACAGGGTTTCACTATGTTGGTCAGGCTGGTCTTAAACTCTGACCTCAGGTGATCCACCCGCCTCAGCCTCCTGAAGTGCTGCAATTACGGGTGTGAGCCACAGCGCCCAGCCTAGCAATGTTTTCTTAGCTGCAACACCAAAAGCACAAGCAACAAAAGAAAAATACAAGAAGACTTCAATCTCCAAAGGTATACAAATGGCCAATAACATATGAAAAGATTCTCATCATCAAGTCATTATGGGAATGCAAATCAAAACCACAATGAGGCCCGGTGCTGCTCACACCTATAATGCCAGCAGTTTGGGAGGCCAAGGCAGGCAGATCACCTGAGGTCAGGAGTTCGAGACCAGCCTGGCCAACAAGGTGAAACCCCATCTCTACTAAAAATACAAAAATCAGCTGGGCATGGTGGCGCATGCCTGTAGTCCCAGCCTACTCAGGAGGCTGAAGTAGAAGAATCACTTGAACCTGGGAGGCAGAGGTTGCAGTGAGCTGAGATCATACCACTGCACTCCAGCCTGGGCAACAGAGTGAGACTCTTGTCTCAAAAACAACAAGAAAACAAAAAAACTCACAATGAGATCCCACTTCACACCTACCATGATGGCAGTAATTTAAAAAACAAAACAAAACAATGGGGACCAGATGGAGGAGGAATGAAGTGTTGGCAAGATGTAGAGAAACTGGAACCCAAACAACGCTGGTGGGAATATATAATAGTGCAGCCATTATGGAAAACCGTTCAGCAGTTCCGTAAAAAGTTAGCAATGGAATTACCATTATGACCCAGCAATTCCACTCCTACATATATCCCCAAAATAAAAAAAAAAATTTGAAAGGAAAATAAATCTAGGGCCCCAAAATTACTAAGCTAAAGGGAAAGTCAACCAGGGGAACTGCTTAGGGCAAACCTGCCTCCCATTCAAGTCACCCCCCCTGCTCACTGAGATTAGATGCATATCTGATGGCCTCCTTTGGAGAGACTAATAAGAAACTCAAAAGAATGCAACCATTTGTCTCTCACCTACCTGTGACCTGGAAGCCCCCTCCCCCTGCTTGAGTTGTCCCCCCTTTCTAGACGGAACCAAACCAACACACATCTTACATATATTGATTGATGTCTCATGTCTTCCCTAAAATGTGTAAAACCAAGGTGTGCCCCAACCACCTTGGGCACATGTAGTCAGGACCTCCTGAAGCTGTGTCACGGGCACATCCTCAACCTTGGCAGAATAAACTTCCTAAATTAACTGAGATCTGTCTCAGATTTTTCAGGTTCCCAAACTGAAAACAGAAACTCAAACTTGTAGGCCAATATTCATTGCAACATTGTTCACAATAGGAAAATGATGAATAGGGTCTATCAACAGATGAATAAAATGTAGCATAAACATAGAGTGGAATATTATGCAGCCATAAAAAGGAATGAGATTACACAGTACAAAATGGATGGACCTTGAAAACATAAGTCAAAGAAGCCAGACACAAAAGGCCACATATTAAATGATTCCAGTTATATAAAATGTCCAGAATAAGTAAATCCATAGAGAGGCAGAAAACAGATTTTGCAATTGCCAGGGGCTTGGGTGAGGAGGGAATAGGGATTGAATGCTTAATGGCTACAAGGTTTCCTTTTGGGGTGATAAGGAAGTTCTGAAGGATGGTGATGGTTATACAACATTATGAATATACTTAATGACACTGAATTGTACCCTTTAAAATGGTTACAATGGTAAATTTTATGATATGTATACTTTACTACAGTTTAAAAAAAAAAAAAAAAAAAAAACCCATAGCGGTCAAGCCTATCTCACTAACCTTGTGGCAGGAAGTAGACCAGGAGGGAATGTTTCCCTTTTTACAGTTTCCCAAAGGGGTTCATATTTATGCTTAGTTCTTCTTACACTCTTCAACGAGCAGTCATGTCACTAATTCCCTTAGAAAGGGATGAACAGTGGAGAAGAAATGTGTAACCTCCAACATTTTCCTCCTTCTGGGATTGTAGTGTGTGATAAGATTAAGATGGTCACAAATTATTTGACATTCTTCCCAACAAGCAGTGGGTCTTTGACCCCTCCTCTTATATTTGGGCGAGCTAAGACTGCCTGGCCAATAGAATACTGGAGATATGACACTGGGCCAGTTTGGGACCCAGAACTTAAAAAAAAACAGCACTTTTCATTTTTCTTAAAATACTTATTTTTGAAACCCACCAGCCATGTTGTAAGGAAGCACAGTAGCCCTATTGGGAAGTCCATGTGGAAAGGAACTGAGACCCTGAGTGCACTCCCAGATAAAAGCATGCACTAATTTAACACCCATGTGCATAATAAGCCCCCTCGAAAGTAAATTCTCCAGACTCAGTCAGGTTGGTCCAACTGTATTCACCAAGCCCTGCCAAAATTGCTCACTCATGAACAAAATGAATGATTCTGTTCTAAGCCACCAAGCTGTGGTGTAGTTTGTTATAAAGCATTACATAACCACAACACAGTGGAAATTCCCTCCCCTCTCTATAAAATATAAGGAATAGAAAATGTGTCTGAAACACCTTCGTAAAAAAATCTGGCTTGAATACCCAACTGTCTACTATATATTCCATTAAAGAATTAGGCTCCTACACTCAGCTTTGGTCTTTGAGGGAAACTACTGACAATTCCTATATGTGTCTAGCCCTGTCTAAGCACAAAGTGGCAAGCAAGACAGTCGACTGGAAGTCAGAAATACTCATGTTATCAGGCATAGGCTGGAATTACAAATTGAGGGTGTGCTTCACCACTGTCCGAGCTTAGAGGAAATCTCAGTTTTGTTCTATGAGATCTTACCCAAGCAAAAATGCTGGGAGGGGTGCTTTTCCTCTACTTCTGAAACGGCTGACCATGAAGTGTAGTTCAGATGGGCTGGCAGGTGCCACTTCTACTGGCAAGAAAAGGCAGACCCAGCTGAGGCAAATGATGGCTGGAAAGACAAACTCTCTCTCACATCTCAGCCCATGTAACAAAGGTGCCGATTTTTTTTTTTTAAACCTCTTCTGGGAATCAAAGGCTAGCAGTAACTCGTTTCTCTCTTTACATTTCTCTGTTTTGGTAGAAAACAATTACCTGGGCAAGTCCCCTCCCCCATGCCCCACACACTGGTCATTATAATTAAAATAAAAACATGCTGCAGTATTTGCCATCTTAAAAAAAAAAAAAAAAGGCAAATTTCTACACCACCACCACAGCACCCACCCCACCGCTACTGCCCCATTTCTCTCTCTTCCAAACTGTGCCTCCTGCCAGTCCACTCTAACCACAATTTTACCCACCACTCTAAACCGCTACAGTCATAGTCACGAGGGTCCTTCCTTTACTAATGCGAAGGGTTAACACTCAATCCATGATAAGAACTTGAGGCAGCAGTGTATTGAACCGCTCTCCTTCTCAGTAAGTTTCATCACCCGCTTTCAGGACCTCTCTTAGCTCTCACCTTATGACCTATCTGTTCCTCTCCTTTGCAGCTCTCCACTGGCCTAAACATCTTCACTTAAATGTTCCATCAAGTATATTCAACTTAACATGTCAACACCAAAATCCTGATTTCCACTCCTTTTCCTGTCTTTCTACCTTGTTTGCCTTGACTCCTCTCTTGCTCTAAACTTCACACCTCTATTATCAGTCCATCCTGTTGGCTCTACCTTCAAAACATACCCCAAATCCAACTTCTTACCACCTCCACTGCCACCAGCCCAGTCCAAGTCCTTGTGATCTCTCACTAGATTATAACCTCTGAAAAGCCTTCCTGCTTTCACCCTGGTTCCTGTAGTGCAGTGGTTTTCATTAGTTGTTTCATTAGTTGTTCAACCTAGGAACTTGTTAGACATACAAATTTTTCCCCAACTCCTTATTAATCACAAACTCTGGGGGTGGGTCATAAAGATTTGTGTATTACCAAGTCCTCCGTGTCAAACACCTGAACCACCCCCCCCACCTCTCTCCTATTTCCTACCCTGCTTCCCCCCTCCCTTGTTCATCTTGCCCAGCCACACTGGATTCCTTGTGTTCTACAAACATACTGAGAAAGAAATGAAAGTTTTTATCTGAGGAATGCAAACCCCTTTAAATTAATCAGGCTCAGAGAGGTATTTAAAATGTGACATCAGTCACATCTCATTCCCTCTTGAGCTAAATAATTACCTCTTGAAGCAACTTACTATGTGGGCTCTGGACTGACAACAAGTAGCCATTAAGACGTACAGTAGACGCCATAACTTTTACCCTATGTTCAACAGTGTACACGCCTGGCTAATCAATGTTATCTCTGGAAACCAATGAGAATATCTGTCAAAACTTTTATCAGCCCACTCCTTGTTCCCCTTTGCCTTTAAAAACCTGCTTGAACCGAACAGAGTACTCCCCAAGGCAACTTGAAATGGGTCCCTGGCAGTTGTTTTCACTTTGGCTCAAGTAAACTCTTTTGAAATTGTATTCTGTGCCTCAGCTTCTTCCCTTTAGGTTGACATACATTCAAGGACACTATTTCAGGGCCTTTTCATTAGTTCTCCTTCTTCCTGGAAAAGTTGTTCACCCCTCCAGATACTGAAGTGTGTGTTCAAATGTCACCTCCTCAATGAGTTGAGGCTTTCTCTGACTACCTTATATAAAATAAGAACACCACCTTCCTGACCTAGTCTCCTTACTATGAAGAATTTTTCACCAAAGCACTGATTACCTGGCAAGCAATCTGTATGTTTTGCTATCTGCCTACATTCTACTATGTAAGCCCCATGTGGAAAGAATCTTGTTTTATTTGCTAGTATACTCTGAGCAATTGGAAGAGAACCTGGCACTCAGTAGATGTTCAATAATTTGACTTTCTGACATAATAGTTGCCTATGAGAAAAGATACAGACAAGTTAAAGAGGAACAACTGGTGTTAACTTAGGTAACTGCCAAGACAATTTTAAAGCAGAAAAATGAAACAAAAACAAAACAAAACACTACAAGGTGAAGGGGAGGAGCAAAATGCAGCAATTGACAGTGAAGGCTAAGTATGAACAGTTAAGAGTTAACCAAACACTGGATCAGCAAAGTTTAGGACGCCTTCAGAACCGAGCCCAGAAAGAATGGTAGGCTTTATAGGAGCCAAAGCAGATAAATACCATGTGCAACACCAGAGAGAAGGGTAGATACACGAAGTACAGAAGTGTGTTCATTGCATACGGCATCACCTTAAAGAATAGTTAAGAGATGGTCTAGTGAGACTGGAAAAAGCTGATAAAACTTTAAATAGACTTCTTTAATGTAAGACTTCCTGTTGACTGTAGTATGTTTAATAGTAATCTCTAAGAGAAGAAGTACAATATAGAGTATTTCCCTGATTAATCACATAGCCTTTTTTTGTTAATCATGTGGATGTCATTGTCCACATGGCTTAGCTTCACTTTTGTCACTAGCATATTGTTATCCATCGTTATATTTTGTGATATGCCTATTAAATTAACATAATAAGAATAAAAGACTCTTTTCATTATTATATTTAAACCAAGTCTGAAACTCAAGATTCTCACACACACAGAGGCCAGGTGTCATTCATCTGATTTTTCAGTATTTGCTACACTTTGTTTAGGATATCACAAATAGTATAATTAGGAAATAAAATCCTGAAATGACATCTTCACTACTCCATTCTTTATTCAATTTGTACTAAATATTATCACTCAATATGAGAACAATTTAAGCCTACAATATTTTAAACATCCTTTCAGTGCTGATAAGAATTTTAAGTATTTTGAACCCCTTAAGATGTAGATATTTATCTTTAGACTTAGACCTAAAGGTAAACATATTAAAAACAAAAACCATACCACTGCAGCAGCTTAAAGGTACTTTAGAGCTTCTCGCCCAGTCCAGTGCACCTATAAGCCTCACCACTACATGTATAATAAAGAAATCATGACGCCTCAATGTCACATAACTAGTCAAGTACCAAGATCAAAAGTGGAGCTCAAGTCACCTACCTTCCCAGTGTGCTATCTTTTTATCACACCACAAAAGACCATGTGACATTTTAATTGGAAAACCTGAAAAATAAAGAATGTAAAATGTGACAAAATCCGGGGTAAATCAACTCCAATAGCCTTTAAAACACATGGTTAGCAAAAGTTAAAGACATTTTTTTTCTTTCTACAAAAGAGGCAAGACAGATCAAGTGTAAAAGCTAGAGATTTATTGTTATTTTGTGATTAATAAATTGTCAAATTAGTTATGACACTATCCCACACTGAACCACATTCGCCAGTACAGAAGTTTTTAAACCAGACTGAGGCATAAAGCAGAAAGAGCAAAGACACATGAATACCCTTCTCAACAATCTCTACTCATGCCTCCACCGTAACCTTTGTACTTGTTTTCCTCCTGGGGAAAGTGTCAGAACAGTGCATGGACTGGTGGGTAACCTGGCCTCTTAACCTTTTTTAATAGCAAGCAACATACAGAAGTAATGGAATCAACTTGTATTTCCCTTGATTTTATTGGTCTGAATTCATTTTAGGTTACTTTAACATTTTAATTTCCTGTAACTGTACATGAGAGAATATAATCACCTAAGAGAATACTGAACCAGAGTCAGCCAAATGTATTACTGACCCTAAACTATGTTTTAATTGGTCCTAAAGGAATGTACCATCCCAACAGTTTGAGAGTTAGGCAAACAGAATTCTTTGGGGAGGGAAGAAAAAGGCTATAAAACAGCCAAATGTACTCAACATCATTAAAACGGCTCTTTGTTTTTCACCCCTGAATGATACTTCTTTACTATACTATATGCACAGAAATCCTAACAGAATCTTGGTTGCCAGTATTATTTAAGCTGGCCCCATCCAGGATAGATTCCACTGCCCCCCCCCCACCCCGTCCCCCTTTCTCTGAGGCTCTGAAAAGCACAATATTTAACTATTTCTTAACAGAACTACCAAAACACTCCAGAAACAATTGGCTCACAACTCATTTTAAATTCGTGTATTGCCTGTGCATGAGAAAACAGATAAACCCAAAAGAGAGTTCTATTTTTATATGGCGATTAAAAATAACTGAAACATCTAGACACTTTTTCAGTGAAAGCAACATTTCAATTACAAATTTTAATGCCTGTTAAACTACCTATGGGAGAAGCTGAAAAGTCCTAGGCAAATGCACTTTGGGGTATACTACAGTGTTCCTTCAGTCTGCACAAAGATTAAGGTAATTTACAGTCAATCTGTGAATGAATGTTGAGACAATGTTACATTATGTGTCTGTACAATTAATTGTCCTTAAAGAGATAACCAGAATCAGTTTTTCTACATTTTCAACAAACCTGACTAACCGGCACTTTTGCTGGGAGATGTTTGTCAAAGATGCTGTAAGATTCTATACAATTAGGAAATACTCAGCTTTAAGAGTATTTTCTTATCTTCACTTTTTTGGTTACAGGTGTTTTGCTCAGATAAGCCTATTGCAGTATGTTTCTAGAAATGCAGTCCCAAATGTGCATACTCTATATGTATACAAACAAAGCAAAATTATCAGTAGTATAAATCTTACAGCATTTTGTTTGCAAAAATGCATGCCAAAGTCACAATAAGCAATATTGTACCACAAATTAGAGTGCAAATGATTTGCTTCTTTTTAATGCTTTTATTCTACATAAATTACTACCATAGGCTAATGTTTAAAAAGCAAATAAATTGGACAGATGCAGGACAAAATCTGGTCACCCAACTATAAAAGGTGATGTTTTTAAAAAATTACAATAAATGCAGAAGTGATGCATGCAGTAGCCTTAAATGAAAAGCACTGATTCCCACTGTTCCAGAAAAGAAAAATACAGAAAAACCCACACATCTTACTGTACTCCACCTTAAAATGCATCATATTGGGTTTGTTTATAACAGCACAGAATTCCAAGAGTCAAAATGAAATAAAGCGGGTATTTTAAAGTTTAAGAGCCGTTATCAAAAATAAATTACATTTTTTCAAGATACAGAAATGCTGCTATGATGGCTGGGAGCCCAGTAACCTTTCAATAGCTGCATTGATATCACCTCCTGTTGCTATTAGAGCTTGCAAGTTTGCTTCACGGTTCAAAAATCCCATTGCACTGAGTTGTTCCAGTTGTTGCTGAAATCTGACTTCTGGATTCTGTAGCTATTAAAGAAAAAAAAATTAATCCAACTCTAAAGGAAGCCAGTCCATGCCACACCTGACTGACTTTTAAAATTTTTTAATTGCTTTTTTATAACATATGCTGATCTACTGAGCTTCAAAAACACTGCCCACCTCTTGAAACACATCCAACATATTTAAAAGTCCATTAGCACTTTATTTTAAATAGTCTAGTTTATACCTAAATAATCACGTCAAATAGATCACGACTCTACTTTGGTGGGGGAGGGGGGGAAGCTTAATAAACATCAACCATTATTTTAGAGGATCACGTACGTGCAGAAAAATTTGAACACATATATATACACAAATAGTTCAGAATTAGATGATTTGTGTAGCTACTGACCAATTGAGTAACTTATAAAAGCCGGTATCCTCATGTATGAAATTCTAAAGTTTCAATGATTCTTTGAATGAATGTGAGTTTAACTTGCACACTGGACAGTCAACTCTTAGAAAACAGCTTCAGTTTCAGGCTCAAAATTATACTCTTAATTCTGACAACTCAGCAGCATCAAATCTTTTCTTCAGAAACGAAGTTAAAAAAATAAAAAAAAAAACACATAAATCACATAAATGACCAATCAATCCTAGGCCTACTTGGTAATTCAGAGGTAAGTTAACTTATGTAACAATTAATTCTAATACTCCAAATCCTTCTTTCTTATTTATTCCATGAATACTTACTGAGTATCTACCATGAGCCAGAAACTATACTACACTAGCTTATCGGGAATATAGATATGTATAAGACAGAACACTACTCTGTTTATTGTATTTAGTAAGGCTTGAAAACAGCAGGCCGGGCACAGTGGCTCACGCCTGTAATCCAGCACTCTGGGAGGCGGCTAAGGCGGGTGGGATAGCTTGAGCTCAGGAGTTTGAGACCAACCTGGGCAACATGGCGAAACCCCATCTCTACAAAAAATACAAAAATTAGCCAGGTGTGGTGGTCTGCGCCTGTAGTCCCAGCTACTCCGGAGGCTACGGTGCGAGGATTGCTGGAGGCCAGGAGGTGCAGGATGCAGTGAGCCGTGATGGCACCCAGCCTGGGCTGTCTGTCACAAGGGAAAGGGAAAGGGAAAGAAAAAAGGAAAAACGAAAGGCAAAGAGGGGAAAGGGGGGGAAAAGGGAGAAAGGGGAAAGGGGAAGAGGAAAGAGAAAAGGGAAAGGGGAAGAGGAAAGAGAAAAGGGAAAGGGGAGGAGGAAAGAGAAAAGGGAAAGGAGAAGAGGAAAGAAGAAAGGTAAAGGCGAAAGTGGAAAGGGAAAGTAAAAAGAAAAGAAACCCAGAAAAGAAAACAGAAAGCACCTAACAGACCTTGAGACATTAAGAAGTTTGGGGACAACCTAATAAAATAGGCTTGAACTGGCGATCATCTTTATATAATGGCACATTATTAGTAAAGCCAATGTATGTTTGTAGATGCAAGCACATGATTGGGGGTCCATATTCTTTAGCCATATTTACGACATATATATATATATGTAACAAGCTACCGCAGGAGATGGTGTAATGGGTAGAGTAAGGTAGTTAGGACTTTTTTCCAGTCAAAAGACAGACTAGAATACAGTTGTCCTGGAAGTACTTGAGATAATCAAGTTTCCATTCCTCCCTAAGAACTTTTTTAAAGCAAAACCTATTTCAAATTATTTTCAAATAGGAACTAAAAGAAAAAAACGCATTTTAAAAGGCAATTTCTAAAAAGTAAGACTTTAGGTTGTAGCACATCTTCTCTACAACCATTAACAATGTTTCCTTTAGTGTCTCAGACAGCACCAAAGTCAACAACTTTTGTAATGCCTGTTTTCTTATTCAATATCCTTAAGACTGCATTTTTCATTAACCTAAACACCTAAGAACTACTGCTTTCCTTTTTCCTTCTTTTTGGAAATTTCTAAATTTCCAACATTAAGGAATACAAAACTTGAATGGAAAAGAACTGATACCTGAGGATTTACCCCAGCAAGAGCCTGTAGCATCTGTTGAATAAACTGCTGATGCCCAGGTTCAGTGGTTCCTGCTGTGGGGCTTGTGTTTTCACTAGGTGTGGCGTTAGATCCATTGGTTCCTGAAGAGCCTCCAGTGCTTCCTAATGCCCCCAAGCCAGGAGTAAACCTAGAGAAAGCACAAATAGGAAATATCCTAAGGTCCTGCAAAACCGGAGGCCAGTCCGTAAATCGGTTACATTTTAATATAATTAAGCTAAGCTATTTTCTTAAAATAAGCCCTTTTGGCCTGGTGCAGTGGCTCATTTTGGGAGACTGATGATCCCAGCAGCCCAGGAATTTGACATCAGCCTAGCCAACATTGTGAGACTTCATCTCTACAAAAAATAAAAACAAAATTAGCTGGGTGTGGTGGTGCACACCTGTAGTATCAGTTACTTGGCAGGCTGAGGTAGGAGGATTGCTTGAGCCCAGGAGGTAGAGACTGAAGTAAGCCGAAACTGCACCACTGCACTCCAATCTGGTCGACAGTGAGACTCTATCTCTAAAAAGAATTTAAAAAATAATAATAATTTTTACCTTTGAAAACCCTGACTTAAAAACAATCATGGCCAGGCACTGTGTCCCAGCTACTGGGGAGAATGAGGTGGGAGGACCACCTGAGCCTAGAAGTTCAAGTTCAGCCAGGGTAAAACAGCAAAAATCCATCTCCTAAATATAAAAAAAAAAAGCAGGGGGAGGAGATGGGGACCAGGTGCCGTGGCTCATGCCTCTGATCCCACTTTGGCAGGCCGAATTGCTTAAGCCCAGAAGTTTGAGACCAGCCTGGGCAACATGACAAAATCCCATCTCTAAAAACAACAAAAATGCATACATACAGACAGACATATATAAATAAATAAATTAGCTGGGTGTGGTGGTGCACACCTGTAGTCCCAGCTACTCGGGAGGCTGAGGTGAGAGAATCCCTTGAGCCTGAGAGGTAGAGGCTGTAGTGAGCCATGATTGCACCACCACACTCACAGCCTAGGCGACAGGGCAAGACCCTGTCTCCCCACAACCAAAAAAAAAAAAAGGCAGAACATTACTAAATCTGAAATTCTCAGAGAAAGTAACCATTATGCACTTTCATCATCTTCCCCAAATAAACCTACCCTGGGATGAGGCCCGGGGCTTCCGTTGCTAATGTCTGTAAACCCTGTTGAATCTGTAACAAGGCCTGCATTGCTCTAGGGTTTGACATTGCTGATAGGGTATCAGGATTCTGCATCTAAGGAAGAAAGAAACTAGTGGTTACAAAAGAATTAAAATCAGTGAAGGTAAATTTTTAAATCTTTGTTATGCTTCTGGAGAAAATCTAAAACCTTACTCCTGGACACTGGTAATCCATAATTTCTTTCCCAAAATAAACACAAGTGTCTCCTCTTTGACAGCAAACCTAGTGTGCAAATCATTACTTGACCTCCTCCTAAGTCCATCATGAAAGCCATTTTCATAATGGAAGAAAATCAGGAGCTACTTTGGAAGCCACAACTATTCCCCTTCTCCAACAGAAGATAAAATATTATTTCTAAGAGACAACCTCCAAATGCACAATTTTTACGACATGGTAATATGGTAAAAGCCACATATTCCACCTAACCAAGTGTTACCTGTTACTGATACAACAATTTTTACCAGTAAGGTACACTCTAAAACAATAGTTGCAAATTTGACGTTAATACATGTACGCTGAGTTTAGCTTTACTACTTCCAAATATACACCACGTGACTAACCAAAGATAGGCTTACATCATTACAATAGATCAAGGACACCAACCTTGGAAAATGGTTTACAGGCCTGAGAGTCATCTGCATAATATATGAAGCCCTAGAACTACCAGTTTCAAAACACCAAGACTAACTTCTCTTTTGTCGTTTTAAATAATAAAATACCATGGCAATCTCAAGTACTTGTTTATAATATAACCTTCCTTATATGACAACACTGACCATTTAAATCTTACTAATCCCGAGTTTGAGGAAATGAGATCTACCCGTTGAAAAAAAAAAAATTCGATTAATTTGGAAGAAAAAATCCTGTAAAACAGAATAGGGTAGCTCTTTCCTGTTACTCAAAATTAGTTAAACCATAAAGCGTAACATGACACAAGGAAGCACTTCAAAGTTAGTACAGTGAAAGGAAATGGTTTATGGTATTAACAAAGCATTCAAAATCGTAGGTCCTAAAAAGCAAAAACAAAATGGTTCTTTCCTCAGAATTTCTGTTTAAGAAACATAAGCAAAAGGTCAGCAATGAAATGGGACTCAGTTAAGATCAAGCTGAATTCTCTACGAATTGACAGCATTATTGGTCTCTATTCTATGTTTTGCTATCAGCCAGAGAAGAGCAAGGAAAATGTTTATCATCAAATTTTTTCAAGCAAATCATTACCCAAGACAGCTAACATCTTGTCTTACTCACTTGTTGGAGGAAAGTTGGGAGCTGTTGTCTCATTTGTTCTTGAAGCTGAGGATTTCCAGCAAATAGGGGATTATTCAGCATCATCTATGGGGCAAGTGTTCAAACAATTTTAACTGGAAATATCTGAAACAAGTAATGTACCTTGTTTTATTCTACCTTCCCCCAAGTGCCTAAACTGGCACTTAAAAGAGAGGAAGGTAGAACATAAATAAAAAAGGAAAAGGGAAGATACTGTCCACAAGAGGGATCTCCAAAAGAACAAAAACAAAAACGAGGCATCTTCTCTCTCAATGAGAATGGTGGTTATTATAATGACATGCAATATCCTAAAAAATAAAAGGAATCATTTTCTTAAGCTTTTCCTTGAACAAAGGTGAACATTTGCCATTGAAAGAAAAATGGGAGTAACTGGCATTCATGAAGATGTATTTTCTACTACACTGACAGAATAAACATAAACATCAATACATGAAACTATGTAACATGGCTTGCTTAGAAACCTCGACACACAAGTGGCAGGCACAGAGAAAATCCAGATCTGAAAAGGACCACTACATCTACCTGCCTACTACAAAACAGCTAATATTAGGTCCAAAAAAATAACACCGCAAAACAGCAACCAACTTGCCAGAGAAATGGAGCTGCTAGGTGAAAATCAGCCAGGCCTAGCACCAACAGTCCTCTGGGGAAAGTATTTAAATGATTTAAGACCTAAAAGATGTAAATCCATTTGAGAACACCAAGATTAGCATCTGGATTTCACCTCACTACCACCAGAGATGAGAAAAGTGGCATCTCCTAACCTTCAAATAAACGTTTAAGAATTTAAAAATCAGGATCAATATTAGTATGTCATATACTTGAAAATAAGATTAAAATACACAATCAGCATAACCAGAAACTAATAAATTCTTGTAGCTTCAAAAGACACATTTTATATCATTTTCTCCAGATGGAGTAAAAAAGTCAACTAACAAGGATTTACTGACAGCCTATTTACCTATCCAAAGTCTGGGGAGGAAATGATCCTCGCCCTCAAGTAGTTAACCGTATTTAAGAGCAATGTAAATGCTGGTAGAGTAAATTCACCCCAATTGTTGCAAAGTGATCTTTTAGTTAATTTCAATACCATAACCAAAGCAGATGTCAGACAACCTTTCAGGAATATACAGTATTCATTTCAAAGTGACCAATAAGTTCACAGTAAGTAAACTAATACCGGCTTAAGGCGAACAAACCTGCTTTTTTACTGGTTCCAGTCAAATACTTCTTTATTATGAACATATTAACGAGGTTACCACACATATCTTTTGGAATTTACTTCATTTAATATTAAAAAAGCACGTCATCTTAAATGTATTTATTCGCAGATAATCATCTCATTTGATTAGGATATTTCTTATAACTTACCTGAGTGCTTATACTATAAGATTTTATACTCAAGACTCTTTTTAAATATTTAAAAATCAAAAGAATAGAAAAAAACACAATTTTAATCTGCTGATAACAAGCACTGTAATGGGTTTCTAAATTATCTGTAATAAAAGACCTGCCAATCTAGTATTAGCAACATTGTGCTTTAGAGTAAAAAACTAGTATGTGAGTGCTCAAGTCACTTTACTAATGTAAGATTACTACAAATTGCTAGGCATGTGCTTGTTAAAGTCAAATTTTGAAAGCAAGATGCACATTCAGTATGAGCCATATATACACTTAAAATGGCTTATTATGGTAAATTGAGGCATTTAATACTAACAACTCAGTCTGATAAGTTTCATATGAATAAATCAATCTTCCATAAAATGTACCTCCAATATACAGAATCACCGACACAAAAATTCTTCTTAAAATTCGTTATTTCCAATTTCACAAATTTGGTGAGGGCATAAGTTATTACTGAGAATTATACGTCAAAGATACTTGAATCAATATAGTTCCAGAATTTAGAAAATAAAAACCATTCATTTGACTTAAAGCTTTTAAAATGTAAGGGATGGGATTAACTATAAAGTCTTCCAAATTCCTGACACACTACAGAAGCCATTTTTAACAAACAGCAAACATAAACTACAGATGATCAAGGTTTATTTCACATTCTCCGTGGTTTTTCAAGCCCTATGGTGAGGAACCTAGACAGTACCTAGAGAACCTGAGGGGGAAGGAGTTATCAGATGCGATTATCTCAAAATCTCTAAGGATGGGGCCCAAGCGTCAGTACTGTCTATAAAGCTTCCCAAGTGACCTTGAATGTTCAGCCAGCATTGAGATCCCCTAATTTTCTTAGCTGTGGTCTCTTTAGAAACAAATTAGAAAAAGGAATACATTAATAAGGGACCAGTATACGATCTTCAGCAGGGAAATCAATAGTTGAAAGAATGAGAACATTGTTCTGACAAATCCCCGTCTTTAATAAATGACTTCATGCTATTTTACAACTGCCATTTTGAGTGTGACTGTTATAATCTGAGTGAGCTACTAAATAAAAGTATTTCAAATGTATTAACATTGCTCTTAATTGCTTTCAAGATTTACAATTCATTAAGTAGTTTATCTTCAAAAGAGTGGGCATTCCAGAACTTTGTACTTGTCTCCTAACTCAGCATATGTAGAAACAAAGGAAACCTGCACTTCTTTCTAGTCAATGAATGGCAGAGATAAAGATGTTTTGTATTAATTTACAACAAAGAAATATATGGTCTAAAAAACTGGAGACACAGTTTACTTTTCTAGGGTGTTAAGATATCATACACAACACAAATGTGCCAAAATCACAATTACTAGATTAGGTTATTTTAATGCACACGGCACAGTCCTTTTCAATACAATTACAAACTCACCTGTGCAGCAAGGTCAGGATTCTGGCTTAGTGACTGCATCATGCTTCTCATGTAGGGGGCAGACAACATGTTTTGCATAAGTTGTGGGTTTTCTGTTATTTGTTGCAACAAGCTCTGCATTCCTGGTGTGTTGAACATACTAGCTGAAAGTTTGTTTTAAAAAAAGACGTATTAAGGAAAAATACACAAAAGTTAAAGCTTGAATTTTACCAGGTACACATGATTATACATATTATGTATCAATTGAACTATGAAAGAACTTTAAAACTAAAAGATCTCTAAAAGTACATGCCCAATATATACCAGGAAAAGAAGACTTACGAGTTTAAACATTCTGGTTGTATTTACAGTAAAATCTTGTCTAATGGAGGGCTTCTGAAGTCAACGTAAGGCAAAAATTAGATTTGGTCAAAATTACTGCTGAAAAATTCCATAAAGTGAAAAAGACTGAGCCAACTTTTCCTCCAGGACTGCAAAGGATTAATTAGAATCTTATTTGGCACTCAATATCGCTCACCCTTATGAAAGAAGGAAGCCTTCACGTCCAAGGGAACAAAAGATTTATGCCTCCACCCACTTTCACTGTGTACTGCCACTCACTAAGTAAAATAGTAGGCACATTTAACATTTGAAACCACAGGTAACAATGACTCCAAGCAGTATCAGGAGCCTGATTACCTGGGTTCAAATCTAACCTAACCCATGTGATCTTGGGCAAGTTATTTAGTGTCCTCATGTTTAGCATTTCCCATGTGTAAAATGGAGAAAGCAGTATCTACTTCATAGGGTGGTTGTAAGAAATTAATGTATAAAGCAATTGTTACGATTATTGTTTTTCCTTTAATTGCCAAGGGCTACAGCTGAATTTATGTGACACATTCCGTATCTGATGACAACTGTATATTCAGGCAAATTTTCTTTGAGAACTAAGTTAATTTGCTTGACTTACACCTAGATTTTCAACTGCCAACTAGATACACTCAAACTCAAATATATTCTCAAACTTACTATGCCAAGTCAACTCATCAGGTTTTTCATCTCTCTTCTGCTATTCCATCCAGTGTAGTTATATCAGGCTTAAGACATCTAACTCCTCTTGCGTATCTTTCTAGTTTATTATAATTCTACTGTTTTTCATAGTTCTTGTTTTTCCTATTTTCTCATGTTGTAAATTTTAACTTAGGTTTTTTCACATCCTAGAGTCCATCCTTGGAGATACTGTGGGTTTGGTTCCAGAGTGCTGTGCAATAAAGCAAGTCACACACATTTTTTGGTTTCCCAGCCCAAACACAAGTTGTTTGCATGACACTGTAGTCTATTAAGTATGCCACAGCCTTCAGTCTAAAAAACACTCTGCACATAAATTTAGAAATATTTTATTGCCAAAAGTTGCTAACAATGAGTCAGCTGGTGGCCGTTAAAGGTTGAGGTGGCTGTGGTAACTTCTTAAAATAAGACAACAATGAAGTCTGCCACATCAGGAAAACTTTGTTGCACTCTATGCTGTTTGATAGCATTTACCACAGAACTTTCAAAATTGGAGCCAATCCTCTAAAACCCTGTCACTGCTTTATCAACTAAGTTTATAAAACATTCTGAATTTTTTGTTGTCATTTCAACAATGTTCACAGCATCTTCACTTAAGAGTAGACTCTATCTCAAGAAACCGCTCTTTGCTCATCTACAAAAAGCAACTCATCTGTTCAAGTTTTTTCATGACATTGTAGCAACGCAGTCAGTGTTCAGGCTCCACCTCTTTTCTTCATTTTGAACTGAGATGGAGTCTCGCTTTTGTCACCCAGGCTGGAGTGAGGGGAGTGGCACGAACTCAGCTCACTGCTGCCTCCAATTCCTAGGTTCAAGGGATCCTCCTGCCCAAACCTTCCAAAGTGCCGGGATTACAGGTATAAACCAACACACCTGGCAGGCTCCACTTTGCATTCTAGTTCTCTTGCTATTTCCACTACTTCTACAGTCCCCTCCTCCACTGAAGTCTTGAACTCCTCAAAGGCATCCATGAGGGATAAACTTCTTCCAAACTCCTATTCATGTTGATATTTTGACATCTTCTCCATGAATCAGGAATGTTCTTAATGACACTGAGAATGGTGAATCCTTTCCAGAAGGTTTTCAATTTACTTTGCCCAAATCCATTAAAGGACTCATTATCTAAGGCAGCTATAGTCTTATGAAATGTATTTCTTAAATAGGACTTGAAATTGCTCCTTGATCCATGAGTTGTATGCAGAATGAATGCTGTGTTAGTTAGCAGGCATAAAAACAACATTAATCTCCTTGTACATCTCCATCAAAGCTCTTAAGTGACTACATGCACTGTCAATGAGCAGTAATATTTTGAAAGGAATCTTTTCCTTAGCAATGTCTCACCAGTAGACTTAAAATATTAAGTAAACCATGCTGTAAACAGATGTGCTGTCATCCAGGCTTTTTTTTACCCCTATTTGTAGAGCACAGGTAGAATAGATCCAGCATAGTTTTCAAGGCCCTAGGATTATTGGAATAATAAATGAGCACTGGCTTCAACTTAGTCACCAGACACATTAGCCCCTAACAGAGTCAGCCTTTCCTTTGAAGCACTGAAGCTAAGAATTGACTTCTCTCTAGAAATGAAAATTCTAGATGATTTCTCCTTCCAATAGAAGGCTGATTTTCACCTACATTAAAAACTGGTTGTTTCATGTAGCCACATTCCTCAATGATCTTAGCTAGATCTTCTGGATAACTTGCGGCAGCTTCTACAACAGCACCCGCTGCCTCACCTTGTACTTTTATGTTACGGAGATGGCTTCTTTCCTTAAACCTAAGCTAGTCAACTTCAGCTAGTTTCCAACTTTTCTTCTGCAGATTCCTTACCTCTCAGCCTTCACAGAATTAAAGAGAGTTAAGGCCTTGCTCTGGATTAGACTTTGGCTTAAGGGAATGGTGTGGCTGGTTTGATCGTCTATCCAGATCACTACAATTTTCTCCACATCAGCAATAAAGTTGTTTCACTTTTTTGTCATTGATGTCTTCACTGGAGTAGCACTTATAATTTTCTTCAAGAACTTTTCCTTCGCATTCACAACTTGGCGGTTTGGTACAAGAGGCCTAGCTTTTGGCCTATCTTAGCTTCTGATATGCCTCCCTCATTAAACTTAAGATTATTTCTAGCTTTTGATTTAAAGTAAGAGATGCAGGACTCTTTTTTTCTACTTGAATACTTAGAGGCCACTGTAGAGTTATTAACTGACCCAATTTCAATGTTGTGTCTCAGAGAATAGGGAGACCCAAGTTGAGAAAGAGAGAAGTGGAACAGCCAGTCAGCTGAACAGTCAGAACACACACATTTACTGATTAAGTTCGCCAGGTACAAGGTGGTGCCTGGTACCCCAAAACAATTACTAAAGTAACATCAAAGATCACTGATTACAGAATCACCGTAACAGAATAATAATGAAAAAGCCTGAAATATTGTGAGAATTATCAAAATGTGACACAGAGACATGAAGTGGGCACATGCTGTTGGAAAAATGGTACCAACAGACTTGCTCAATGCAGGCTCACTGCAAACCTTCAAACTGTGAAAATCACACTATCTGTGAAGCACAACAAAATGAGGTGTGTCTGTATTCTAAGACAGGCTGGCAAACTACAGCCTGCAGGACAAATCTGGCCTACAACATGTTTCTGCTCAGCCAATGAGTTAAAAATTGCTTTTATGTTTCAAGGCCAGGCGTGGTGGTTCATACCTGTAATTCCAGCACTTTGGGAGGCTGAGGCTGGTGGATCATTTGAGGTCAGGAGTTCAAGACCAGCCTGGCCAACATGGCGAAACCCCGTCTCTACTAAAGATACAAAAATTAGCTAGGTGGGGTGGTGCACACCTGTAATTCCAGCTACTGGGGAGGCTGAGAAGGGAGAATCATTTGAACCCAAGAGAAGAAGGTTGCAGCGAGTCAAGATCATACCAACGCACTCCAGCCTGGGCGATAGACTCTGTCTCAAACAAAACAAACCAAAACAATTTTTGGCTGAGCACAACGGCTCACACCTGTAATCCCAGCACTCTGGGAGGCCGAGGCAGATAGATCACCCAAGGACGGGAGTTTGAGAACAGCCTGGCCAACATGGTGAAACACTGTCTCTACTAAGAAAAAAATACAAAAAAAATTAGCCAGGTGTGGTGGTGCCTGTAATCCCAGCTACTCTGGAGGCTGAGGCACGAGAATCGCTGGAACTTGGGAGGTGGAAGTTGCAGTGAGCCGAGACCATGCTACTGCACTCCAGCCTGGGTGACAGGTCGAGACTCGGTCTTTAAAAAAAAATTGCTTTATGTTTTTATTTTTAAATGGTTAAGGGGAAAAACAAATCCAAGATAAACATTTTGTGAAATGTGAAAACTATCTGAAATTCAAATTTCAGTGTCCATGAATACCATTTTACTGGAACAGTCATTCTCACTTATTGTCTATGGGTGTTTTGCGCTTTTACAAACGCAGTGAGGACTTACAACAGACACTGTCTATGGTACTGTGTCACTCCTTCACACTGTTATTTGTTTTGTTTTGAGACAGGGTCTCACTTCATCTCCCAGGCTGGAGTGCAGTGACGCCATCACAGTTCACTGCAGCCTCAACCTCCCTAAGTGCAGGTAATCCTCCCACCTCAGCCTCCCAAGTAGCCATACTACAGCTGCACAACATGCCTGGCTACTTTTTGTCTTCTTTGTACAGATGAGGTTTCACCATGTTGGCTAGGGTGGTCTCAAACTTCTGGGTTCAAGCAATCCACCCACCTTAGGCTCCCAAAGTCCTGGGATAACAAGTGTGAGCCACCATGCCATACCTGGCCTCCTTCATACTGTTGTTCAGTATACTACTACAAAATACAGTGAATCAATTATACTCACGCAGCACAAAATCACTGCAGCATTAAAAAAAATAATAACCAGTATATACCAATCATGCCAGAACGAGAAAAAAGGAAGAAGGGGAGTTACAAATGTCAGGTTTCTAAGGCACAGTGGAATATATTTTATTAAATGAGATGGCAAAACTTGTATTTCTTATGCAATGACACTGAAAGAATACAACATATATAAACACTTTCGGCACAACCACTCATCACAATACTCCCCACTCACAGAAAAGCGATGGTCAGAAAAAATATAAACTTTAAAACGAAATACCTCATCATAGCCACTTTTTCACAAAAAAGAAAAATGAAAATAAGACTGCAACCAAAGTTAAGTTTCCAAGTGATTTGTTAGCCAAAGAAAGTCAAGTACTAGTGATGACTAACAGTTAATTAAATCTTGATTGCAGTAACCAAATGTGTCCAGAGAAAATAAACTCACTGATGTCTACTCGGCTCCCAGGAAGAACAGTTTTTCTCAGAGTTAAGGATATCAATATTCAATTTAAAAACAACGCAAATGATTCTGAGTGCTATTTCTAAGTTCCTGATGAGCTGACAGATGTTACTGATATTACTCAATTGTATGAGGAGTCAATGGCAAGTTTGAAGTGACCAAAAAAATTATCCTCTATAAATAATCTGAATGGAACAACCAGGGTAAGACTATTTTTTAAAAAGTTGAGAAACACGAATTTTATACAACTTGAAGTAGAATCTGCTACGTGCAGAATTAAAAGGACTTAGTTGGACATATTTTCAAAGCATATAAAAATGTAAGGTATTTAACCTTAAAGACTATAGTTATTCACTGTCTTATTCATCAGGAGCTACTCTGGAAAATATTTTGATCTATCTTGAACCAGGAGATCACATACTACTGAACCAGGAGTATCAATGAGGAGCATTGTTCACTCCTTTGAACTTAACCATAGTCAACTTCATTACTTTTATTATCAATAGCTCAATATTCTGACATGCCTAACCACACAAAAGGTTGATGGTGACTTAGCAGAGGTAAAGTTTCATTGCATTATTCTATCAGCTCACGCCAAAGATTAAAATTTTGGTAAATGAGAACCACCACCCTGTCAACCTACCAACAACCAAACATTGAATTACTATATGAATTCGTTTTTCTTAGACACTTCGTAATGCTTCTCCATGAATTCAACCTACAACTACAAAGCAAAACAGCATTCATGTGTGATCATACTAAAGTCATTTTGACAACTAAAATTGTTTGAATCACAACTAATGTCAAGGTGCTTTACAGACTTCCTATGTTGTCAAAAAAAAAAAAAAAAAATCAAGAGAAACAAGATCTCCATTCTCACAAATGTGCATATTTACTTTTGAGCTCATACTACCAGCAACATTTTTCAGAACTCAATGCAAAAGCAAAGGCAATTCACATTTCAAAATTCACTTAACTGTGCAACTGAGGAGCTACTATCTAACCTTCACTTTGAAGTGATTAATCTGAATGTAATGGCATGTTAAAAACAACATTATCTAATGGAATTCTATAAATGCCTTCCAAACTGATAAATACGCTATTAAAATCAAATGCTTTTGGAATGAGTATGTATTTTGAATAAAGTCAGTCAAGTCTCATTACGTAATTAACAGATGAACTTTGCAATTTTGGTAAACAGAACACTGAACCCCAATTAAGCAAAATGTTATTCCCCCAAAGAAGTCCCATTCTTCTTATCAGTAGATATAAGGAAAATATTGTAACTAAATATTACCAAATTTTTTATTTTGTCAATTAAAAAATTTGTAGAAATTTGTTATTTCTCTTGATGTAATATTCTCCATTTTGCCTCTTGGCCAGCAATACCTAAAGTATTATCTGACCCTTCACATGAAAAATCTGTCAACTCCTGTTCTAACACTTCCTTACATTCTAGAGTAAGTGCTTACAGGACCAAAGAAGAGTCAAGAATTTCATCTTTACATGTATATGTGTGTATATATATGCATCAAATGTCACAGTTGAGTAAGAATCATAATACTGTACAAATATGATGACAATCTGATAGGCCACAGCACAGAAAGTTCATTCTTGCTATTTCTTGTTTTCCCTTGATGGAAGTATTAACATGAAATGTTAAAAGTATCAAACCATTAAATATCTGAGTAAAAGGTTGCAAAACTGATTTTTGGTTTTTGGTTTTTTAGACAAAAGTTATTACTGTAGACAATCATGGTAAAGGGAAAGAAAACAATAGCCTAACCAGTCAGGAAATATGATTAAATCTTTGCCTGCTCTATATCCTTTAAAGTAAGAACAATGCAACCCTCTCAAAAAATTGTTAGTAAGTATCAAGCAAGGATTAAGTAGAATATAGAACAGATTATTTTTTATTGATTTTAAAATGGTATTCAGATTTTACAAAAACTGTATTATATACATAAATCTCAAGATATCCACTGTATTCTATAAAAGAATATATATCAACTGTGATCATTAATTACTCTTCTCATTCTGATTCTTCTTTCAGGAATGAATTTTTAAAAATTCTTCATTCAGCACCTCATCTTTCCACTTTCTCTGCCAAAGTACAGGCAACTTTTAAAACATACCCAGTCTGTCTCATCTTAGGGAAGTGTTCCCATGCCTCATTTCTTCCTACTTATATGCCAAGCATTAGGACCAAAACTGTCACTATGGCTAATGATCTTGGACCTAATTCATGGACAAAACATCAGCATGTAGTATCTGAACAGCTGAAAGGAAGACATCTATTACTGAGTCCAGTCTACAGAAAAGTGACCAAAAGTAAATTTCTAACCTGTTCACACATAAGAATCTGCTTTACACAAACACAGATCTTAACCCCACTATGAAAAATTCGGTTCCACAAAGTCTGAGGGTAAGATCTGGGAATCTGATTTTTAATAAATCTGGCAGGTGCTCTGATGCAGCCAGCATAGCCTTGACCTCAAGACGCGTGCTTGACAATCTACTGATCTAAAAATACAAAACCAGGCTAAAGACAGCAAACATGTGCTCTAGTAACAACCACACAGGTAACTAAGTGTTCTCTCTACATTTAAAGCTTCCTTTAAAAAAAAAAAAAATGTGACCAGGCGCAGTGGCTCACGCCTATAATCCCACCAATTTGGGAGGCTGACGCAGGCGGATCACCTGAGGTCAGGAGTTCAAGACCAGTCTGACCAACATGGAGAAACTCCATCTCTACTAAAAATACAAAATTAGCCAGGCGTCGTGGTGGGCGCCTATAATCCCAGCTACTCAGGAGGCTGAGGCAGAAGAATCGCTTGAACCCAGGAGGTGGAGGCTGCAGTGAGCCAAGATTGTGCCATTGCACTCTAGCCTGGGCAGTAAGAGTGAAGCTCTATCTCAAAAAAAAAAAAAAAGCAACATGAAAAAGGTTGTTTATAAAAGATACTCACCATACACATACACAAAAGCAGAAAGAATAAGAGTATAAACAGTATTTTAATTATGTAAGTGAGGACAACAAAGAAAAAACCCTGAGTTGTTACAAGCATACCTCCTACTCCAGGCACCAAATTTGGCGCAGTAGTACTCTGCCCAGCAGTGCCACTGGCAGCACTACCAGTAGTGCCACCCACAGTGCTGGCAGTGCCGCTGGAAGCTGATGAACTCTGGGAAGTCTGTGGAGCCCATGGATTGGGTAGTGGATCTCTATTTTCTGTACGGGAAGGTTGACTACCTTCACCAGAGGATGTATTGCTCACCAAGGAAGCAAATGGATTACCACCAAACTGTAATAAAGACACAAAAATCACAAATAATAAACTTTTGTTTTAAATAAGACATGAAACTTTTTTTTTTTTTTTTTTTGAGACAGGGTCTTGCTCTGTCACCCAGGCTGGAGTGCAGTGGTGCGATCTCGGCTCACTGCAAGCTCCGCCTCCCGGGTTCACACCATTCTCCTGCCTCAGCCTCCCAAGTAGCTGGGACTACAGGTGCCCACCACCACGCCCAGCTAATTTTTTGTATTTTTAGTAGAGACGGGGTTTCACCATGTTAGCCAGGATGGTCTCGAGCTCCTGACCTCGGGATCCGCCCGCCTCAGCCTCCCAAAGTGCTGGGATTACAGGCATGAGCCACCGTGCCCGGCCACTACACTTTTTAAAAACTGAAAACCACATTCCTCATATAAAAGCTACCCTCAGTCATACACATATTTGTGTTAAAACAGAAGCTACTCCTTGGCCTGAACCTTGGAGCCAGTGGATCACCTGCTCTTGTGCAGCACTCAGCATTGGTTCCTGAATATCTGTGTACATGCGCCTTAAAGCATTATATCCCCCCGGGATGCTTTCTAGGTTGCTCAAGGCTCGGTCCTGGTTCCTCATCATTTCCTGCATCATTGCTGGATTTCTGGCAAGTTCCAACGTCTAAGAAAAAGATTTCCGAAAAAATTAAAAAAGAAAAAAAAGGCATTGAAATACACATGAATTACATGACTTACTTTATTAACTACCATTAAACAACGTTTATGGGAGGCCACTGTTTTGGACCAGCCTCCTGCACTATGCCCCAGCAGACCAGACCAAACCAAAATGGAGCCACTTGTGCCAAGTGCCATGTAATCAAGTCAACTATGAAAAGGGCCAGTTTCCCCCTCAAAACCACAGTAAGCTGCAGTCAACGTGAGTCACTGTAACAAGAAAGAGTTCCTTCCATTTTAACCCTATTAGGAAAGTAACTTTGAAATGACCCATCCTGCTTTTTGTTCGTTTTTGCTTTCTTCAGCCCTTTTATGCCTATAAAGCCGACCTCTTCTGCTCAGCTCATGGGAACACTCTATTTTATAAAATGAGGTGTGGTCTGATTCTAGAATCACAAATAAAAACCAATTAAAGCTTTAGAGTCGTTGCAATTTTGTATTCAATATACAAGGCAGGAGATTATTTTAAATAATCCCTGGTGTATTTCACCTCAAAAAAGGAACTTAGCATTCAAATAATATAAAGAAGGAAGCACTTTGTTATGAGTGAATTTCCCATCTCCAACATTGGACTTTTTGATTCTTAAGCCTTTAAAATAAACTATTTACAAAGATCCCTCAATTTAACAGAAAATTCAGAGTTCAAATAGCCAAATTAGGGCTTTGTTGAGTTTTCTTAAACAAAGATAAGGATTTCTCTCTTTAGCTTAACCATACATATAAGACAATCTCGTTAATCACAGAAAATTAAATAACAAATACATCATTTTTTAGCTAAACAAATTGAAAGAACTTTCCACATACTTGTCTCATTATATCTGGATTATTCAACATATGACTGATTTCTGGATTTCTCTGTATCAACTGCTGCATTTGTGGATTGGCCATAATTAATTGTCTCATCAGGTCAGGATTTGAGAGCATGCTCTGAACAAAGGGATTTTCCATGATCTGGACCATCATTTCAGGGTTAGACAAAAGTTGTCGCTGCATCTGACTCTGCAGTTCAGAGAAGTTGGTAGTATTCAAACCCAAGCTACTCAGACCTGCAAGTCCCCCAAGGCCACCTAAGAAGACAAAGGGCAAAAACATACAAATCAAAGTCAGAAAATGTATCATTAACATGACATAAACTATGAAGATGCAAAAAAGTATTAGTTGACCCAACAGTCTACCACAAGAAATCATTTAAAAACAAATCGAATACCGATTACTAATATTTAATTCCTATCATTGAAATTAGCCAAAAATTTACACTTTGGTTATTAAATTTAAGTAATAAAATCAACAAAATATATTTTCATGTGTGTAGTATAATACATAAATACATTTGGTCTTTCTCCTTGATCCTGAGTTACTAAAACCTTTGGAATTTTCTGAGTGACAGGAGTATCTCTTTTTATTATTCATTACAAGCCCTTTTTGATAATTATGCTAATGAAGTGACTTAGGCCCCTAGATAGCCTCAGAAAGGAGCTGGTCACCAGAAAGATAAAGTGATTAAAGGGCTGAAACTTTCAGCCCCACCCACCAAGAAAGTGAGGGAAGGGAGCTGGAGATAGAGCTCTATGCAAATTCTTGAACAATAAGATTAAGAAAACTCAACATGAAAAGCACATCTGAGTGTTAGGAGAGTTGTGCGCTGAGGGGACCTGGAACCTCTGAGCTGAACTTCCAACCCCCACATACCTTGTGCCCTTATAATTCTCTTTCAAGATTTGTCTGTTTCTGAGTTGTATCCTTTATAATAAGCAGGTAAATGTATAAGTGTTTTTTTGAGTTCCAGGAGCCATTCTAGCAATTATTGAACCTGAGGAGGAGGTCAGGGGAACCCCCAATTTAGAACTGGTCAGTCAGAAGTACAGGTGGCCTAGAACTTGTGACTAGTATCTGAAGTAGGGGCAATCTTGCAGGACTAAGTCTGCTAACTTGTGAGATCGGATACTAACTGTAGGTAGGTAGTATCAGAAAAGAAACTGAATCTTGGACACAGAGCTGGTGTTAAACAATTGGCTGGTGTCAGAAAAAAACACTCCAGAATATGCCAGCTAAAGGAAGAAATAATAAATACACACACCAGACTATACTTCTAATAATCTTTCCAAAGGACTAGTTTAAGTTCTATTAACAGGAAGCAGAATTCACCTATAAACTCTGGGCACAAGAGGGCTGATACTGCCAATCAAGGATACAGAAAAGCCAGGGAACACCTGGAAATAGATTCCTCTTTGGAGGACTTAAACCAAGGAGAAACCTAACAGAGCAACAGGATGACCAAGTGCTTACTTTGGTAATCACAAAGTGTTTACTTTGTAAAATTACATAACCAACCAAATGCATTCAGTCCTCACTTACTGAGCACTTTTTATATATGCCAGAGACTGTGCTACACATGTATTGAGAATAAGGCAAAGAGAAAGACATTCTCAGAACTCAATCTAGTGGGAAAGACAGACAAGAAAATAAATGTCTACACAGATGTTAAGTACTTCAGTAAAGAATATTCACAGGATATTATGGTAATATAACCTAAGTGGAATGGCTACTTTCAGAAGAAGAGACGACACTTAATGAGTCTGAAGCATAAATACTTTGGCAAGGAAACGTAAAGAAGGTTAGGAGGGGGACTGAATACTAGGCACAATGAACACTATACACAAAAAGCAGAGATAAATGTATTAATGCATTCTTGAAACCACAAAAACTTCAGTATGACTAACTACAGTAGCAGATTGCAGTGCTCACCAAACATTTCCATTTTGCACCCTTATTATTTCTTTTGCACTTGGACAGGCCTATGTGAAATGACAAAGGACTACAAGAAATGGTATGTGCCACTTCTGGTCAAAGTATAGCAGGTTCAACTTAAAACCCTTTAGCTGCCTCTTCTGCCATGTTCCAAACAGTAGAGCTATAATACAGCAGAATGAAAAATGACTTTCATTACCTTGACTTTCATTACACCGCCATGCCCGGCTAATTTTTTGTATTTTTAGTAGAGACGGGGTGTCACCGTGTTAGTCAGGATGGTCTCAATCTCCTGACCTTTGTGTATCACTAAGAAAGAATACTGCTAACTGAATTGATGTTTTCTTGTCACTTAAAAGGTTTATTTTACACTTAGTGAAAGAGCTCCTTTAGACTTACATGGGTATGGGCACCTTACAAACCAGTAAAAAGCAAGTAGCATGCAGAAAAATGTAGCAAGAAATGAAGCTTTGATGTAATAAGCCACTGAGTTTGGCTAGCTATTATCAAAAGATAATGGATAACAGCACTTCGGCAGATCACACGGTCTGGAGATCTAGACCATCTGAGCTAACACGGTGAAATCCTATCTCTACTAAAAATACAAACAAATTAGCCGGGCGTGGTGGCACACTCCTGTAATCCCAGCTACTCGGGAGGCTGAGGCAGGAGAATCGCTTGAACCCGGGAGGCGGAGGTTGCAGTGAGCCGAGATCGCACCACTGCACTACAGCCTGGGCAACAGAGCAAGATTCTGTCTCAAAAAAAAAAAAAACTCTTCCACAGAACCTCAATATATAAATCTAACACAGGCCAGGCACAGTGGCTCACATCTGTAACCCCAGCATTTTGGGACGCCAAGGCAGGACGCCATAAGCCAGGAGTCTGAGGCTGCAGTGAGCTATGATGGCACCACTGCACTCTAGCCTCAGTGACTGAGCAAGATCCTGCCTCTCTTAAAAAGTAAAACAAAACTAATATAAGAAAAGCAAAAGCAGTTTTAGGCTAGGCTGGCTTCCCAGACCCCTTTCCATGTGTTCAGGACAGTTACAAAATAACTAATGCAGTCTGATTCCTTCCTTTTCCTAATGAAAAAATTATGATTCAGGGACGCTGGCTTATGATTAATAACCAGCTAACAGAGCGAGATTCCGTCTCAAATAAATAAATAAATAAATAACCAGCTAATCTTATTCATACGAAATTATGTGGTAGTCAGATCAGGTATACACACACTACATCTCTTTCATTATTAAAAAGAAAGGCACCAACTGATAGGTAAGAATATCCATATCCCTACCTATTTCCTTAATATCTACAATTATAGGAATATATAAGTTATTTTTTTAAATTTTTGTTGTTAAAGTGACATAACGTTTTATTTTCTCATTTTATCTGAAACTACCCAGGAAGGGAAAGGAGTATTTTTTCCCATCCCTATTGGGATGACTAAAGACACTTACCTAAACCAAAAGGGTTGCTAGTAGCAGAACCAGACGTCGAGTTACTATTAGGAGTTGATGATGTGGTAACATTGCTTCCAGCGGTATTTGTTTGCTGAGCTGAATGATCCTGAGGCCTAGGGAAAATAATTAATCACAGAGTAAGCAGTAGAGCTGATTATTTTTAAAAGAATCACTGAAATGCTGACATCTAGAAATAAAGAGTAAACTCTCAGACCAAATCATATTATTATCACTTAGTAAAAAGCCTGAGAAAACTAAGCGTTAGGAACAAAAAGTACAAAATAAAATAAAATCCTACAAAATGCAAAATATGCTGCAATTGCCCCCCCTCTCTGAGTATAACGTACATAAATATTTCATTAGTTTTAATCATATTGCTTATGTAAGAGAGGGAGACAGGTTATTTCATAAGAGGGAAGTCAGTGACCAGTTACACCCACAAAGTTTGACTTTATAAAAAACTTCTTTATCTTGGCCAGGTGTGGTGGTTCACGCCTGTAATCCCAGCACTTTGGGAGGCCAAGGTAGGTGATCACCTGAGGTCAGGAGTTCAAGACCAGCCTGGCCAACATGGTAAAACCCTGTCTCTACTAAAAATACAAAAATTAGCCAGGAGTGGTGGCGCATGCCTGTAATCCCAGCTACTCAGGAGACTGAGGAAGGAGGACTGCTTGAACCCAGGAGGTGGCTGTACCAAGATTGCACCACTGCACTCCAGCCTGGGCAACAGAGCGAGACTCTTTAAAAACAAACAAACAAACAAAAAAAAACCTACAACTTTTTTATCTCTCCCCTTCTTGTTCTTGAGGGTTATGAGCCAGTTTTACTCAGGCCTGTGAAATTCTTGAAAATAATAAAAAGTGAGAGACTTCACCAAAAGAAAGCCAACAAATCAATATGATTAATAATTATTACTTTTTTTTTTTTTTTTTTAAAGACAGAGTCTTGCTCTGTCACCCAGGCTGGAGGTGCAGTGGCACAATTTCGGCTCACTGTAACCTCCCCTCCCAGGTTCAAGCGATTGTCCTGCCTCTGCCTCCTGAGTAGCTGGGACTACAGGTCCACGTCACTGTGCCGGGCTATTTTTTTGTATTTTTAGTAGAAATGGGGTTTCACCATGTTGACCAGGTTGCTCTGGAACTCTTGACCTCAGGTGATGCCCCTGCCTCACCCTCCCAAAGTGGTCAGATTACAGGCGTGAGCCACCGTGCCTGGCCTATTAAATAGTATTATCTCTAAAAGGAAATAAGCCAGGCAAGGTGACTCACGCCTGTAAAGCCAGCACTTTGGGAGGCCTGACCTGAGGTCAGGCGTCCATGACCAGCCTGGCCAATATGGGGAAACCCCATCTCTATTAAAAATACAAAATTAGCCGGGTGTGATGGCACATGCCTGTAATTCCAGCTACTTGGGAGGCTGAGGCAGGAGAATCACTTGAACCTGGAGGCAAACGTTGCAGTGAACCGAGATCGCGCCACTGCACTCCAGCCTGGGCGACAAGAGCAAAATTCCGTCTCAAAAAAAAAAAAAGTAAAGTTAAAAATAAAGAAAACCTTTCCATATGATACCAGACAAGAGTTTTGAATCTCACGCATTGCTTCTTTCCCTGACTTTGGCTAAGCACACATTTTTCCATTTTAACATCTCTGAAATCAGGATCTGTCTTCCAATTGCTGACAGCCAGGCATCAACTACATTCCTGCACATGTAGTCTACATGACTTCAACTGAATGCCTGGCTACACTGTTGTACCATACGTGACAGGCTTAATTACCACATTAAGTGTCTTCAAAAAAATTACACCATTAATCGGCCCTGAGAGAAGTTACCATGTATTCAGAATAGCACCAAAATAGAAGGAATATTTTGAATGAGTAAAGCAAGTATTTGCTGTTGGTGAATACCAGCATAAAAACTTACAGAATGAGTGTTAATGGCTTGGAACAAAATCCTGGAGAGCTCTTTTAAGAAATGCTACACCACCAACACTCTTGACAGAACAGAGTTTGATACTATATGAAAAAATATGGACACTGACAACTAAGTCTTTGTATGTTATGCAAGAGTGATAGGATAAAATTCCATACCCATGTAAGTCTAAAGGAGCTCTTTCACTAAGTATAAAATAAACCTTTTAAGTGACAAGAAAACATCAATTCAGTTAGCAGTATTCTTTCTTAGTGATACACAAAGGTATCTCTTTAAAACTGGTGGTGCCAGCTAGACACTGTGGCACACACCTACGGTCCCAGGTTGACATGGGCGCATCACTTGAACCCAGCCAGGGCAACACGGCATGACTCTGTCGCTTTAAAAAAAAAAAAAAAAAGTTCCTTAGACTTAATGATATATGATTATCAATTTGTGGTTTGCTAAGGAGATAAGTCACTCACGATCTTTGTCTAAAAATTTCCTTACTAAAAGAAAAGCTGGGCCTGGCACGGTGGCTCACGCCTGTAATCCCAGCACTTTGAGAGGCCGAGGTGGGCAGATCACGAGGTCAGGAGATCGAGACCATCCTGGCTAACATGGTGACACCCCGTCTCTACTAAAAATACAAAAAATTAGCCGGGCGTGGCGGCAGGCACCTGTAGTCCCAGCTACTCAGGAGGCTGAGGCAGGAGAATGGCATGAACCCAGGAGGCAGAGCTTGCAGTGAGCCAAGATCTCGCCACTGCACTCCAGCCTGGGCGACAAAGTGAGACTCCGTTTCAAAAAAAGAGAGAAAAGCTAAAAACTTGCTTGTTCTAATGCAAGTAATTTAGGTATAATAACTAAATACCAATGAACCTTGTAAAATATGAAATGGTTATCTGACAATCGTATAAGCATTAACATGGAATCACTTTTTTAAAAAAAATCATTATCGACAGCAAGGAAAGAATTTTAACTGTTTAAATATTAATGACAGGGAAACTAATTTACAGCCAACACTAGTTACTTTTAGAAGTATGAACATTTATCCACGATTTTTAAGTTGTATATCTTCCAAAACCATACCTGTTTTGTGTTTTAATGACAAGGTGAACAGTAAGTCCATCATGAATTCCATGCTGACTCAAGGTATCTTGATCTTTCAAAATTTTTCCAGCAAATATCAACACAAGTTGGTCAGTATGCGATTTAAAACGTTTAGAGATTTCTTCCTTAAACTAAATAAAAATAAAGTAAGTATGTATTACAGTTGTTTGCACAGCACCATACAGTCTAGTTTCTAGAGGTACCTCATAGAGGCCTCTACTACAGACACTACAGTTCAAACACCATAATGCCAATGTTCCAGGAAGCTGAGGCAGGAGGACTGCTTGAGCCCAGGAGTTCAAGGCTGCAGTGAGCTATTATCACACCACTGCACTCCAGCCTGGGTGACAGAGCGAGATCCCTCCCGCCTCTAAAAACAAAACAAAACAAAAACTCCCCAATTCAAACAATATAGAGATGCGTTCTTCTTATGTCAGTATCTTGATCTTAGTAAGAAATGATTATCACTTCATCTCTAACACAAAGGTCTTATTATAGTGCACATATCCTATGTTCGATCCTCTGCTAAGGCCTAACAAAGCACTGCTTCCCAATATCCTTATTCTTTTTATGTCGAGACCAAATTTAGTTCGAGCCACAATTAGCTCTTACTACGTCCAAAATAATCTATTCCTCAGACTTCTATCTTCAGTCCTGTTCCTTTCTTTCTAGTTGAATATAGTATACACAGCCAATCTCATATTCTTGGCCTGGGGGTGGAGTAGCTCTAATGCAAATACCCCAAATCTAAAACGCACAAACATCCAAAACTTTTTGAGCATCCATGACACTCAAAGGAAATGCTCACAGGAGCATTTCAAACTTTGGATTTTCACATTAGGAATGCTAAACCAGTAAGTATATAACGCAAACATTCCAAAAAAAAAAATCTGAAATCTGAGACACTTCTGGTCCCAAGTCTGTTTTAAAAAAAAAAAAAAAAAAAAAAAAGCTTTTGGATAAGGTATACTTAATCTGTATTATACTGACCATCCTTCCCACTTATTTTATTCAATATTTATTAACAAGCAGTACTATGGAAAATCAAAGATAAAAGACACAACTCTTTCCCTGATGGTGAACAGTCCAATGAGAGTCAAGTAAAACCATGAAGTCCACAGGAAGCATAAAGGGAAGTCAGAGAAGGCTTTCCGTAAGTGAAAACTAAAGAAAGACTACAAAGTAGCCAATAAAACCTGAAGAAAGCCTTTCCGGGGACCAGACATATAAAATCAGACAAGAGAAAAGAGCGTCATGCTATAAAGAAAAACTTACTTATACTATTCTCAGATCTTTACCAAAATCACCAGTATGCTTAGGTTTTACCAGACTGCCCAAATAGGAAAGCTTCAGAGTGGGCCCAGGAATCTACATTAAAAGACTGGCTCAGGAAATCAGTACAAATTCAGAAAAGAATCACATCTCCAAACTACTCTACCTCACTGTCCCACAGCAGTGGATCTCAATAGATGAGGAAACTGCTGCCAAGAAGGTGTTTTGGAAATACATAGGGGCATTTTTCTGGTTGTCATGATAAATGGAAAGACATTAAATGATAGAATATCTGAGATTTAAAAAATCTTATGGGGACAAGGAAGGGAAGGCATATATAAAAAACATGATAAGCTATGTATCATTGTTGAAAATCAGAGATAGGTACATGAAAGTTCCTAACACTCTACATTTGTGTATGAATAAAATTTTCCATAATCAAGTTACAACAGCCAATGTAAACAACTGGTTTTTAAAAAATCTATTTTACCTTTGTCAACTCCCATACACATTGCTAACATTTTGAAAAATACCAAAAAAAGCATAAAGATAACACAAAACTATACTTCAGTAAATATTTTGAAACTTTTCCATCTGTATTTTCTTTCCTTTATTTGAAATCATACGATACATAATCCTTTTATCTAAGACAAGCAATTTCCAAGTAACTAAGAGAAAATCTTCATAGAACACCATTTGCATGATATTCTATATCTAGAAACAGGTCATAATTTAACTATCCTCCCATTATTAGACACCTCATTTTCCCTTTAGTAGCCATCCGAAATAATAATATAATTAATGGCAGAACACATGGTTTGTAAGGATTAAACGAGAATGTATATAAATGCAAACATCAGGTATATAGGCAGTAGTCAATCAATGGTAGCTACTACTATGCCAGTTCTCTTAATACTCAACAATTTTGTGAGGAAGAGAGATTTTAATCCTATTTTAGACACAGAAAAAGAGGTTACAGATGTCTCCCTTCCCCCCACACTGACACAGCTAATAAACTGGGAGTTAGGATTCAAACCTAGATTTGACTTCAAAGACAAACCTATCCAGATTAACTATTTTTCATATGCAAAATGAGGGTAAAACTAGATTTGTGTTTCTTAACCTTAAACTCAGAAATCCTTTCCAAAATCTTTGATATCCCTCGTTATTCTGAAATAAATGACTTAATTATTGAACATACAGTTATACAGCATTTTATCACATTTTAGAATTTGAAGGTAAGATGCTAGATTAAAGACATGCATCTGGCCGGGCGCAGTGGCTCATGTCTGTAATCCTAGCACTTTGGGAGGCCGAGGCGGGCGGATCACAAGGTCAGGAGATCGAGAACATCTTGGCCAACATGGTGAAACCTCGTCTCCACTAAAAATACAAAACTTAGCTGGGCATGGTGATGCGTGTTTGTAATCCCAGCTACTCAGGAGGCTGAGGCAGGAGAATCGTTTGAACCTGGGAGGCAGAGGTTGCAGTGAGCCGAGACTGCCATTGCCCTCCAGCCTGGGTGATGACAGCGAAACTCCGTCTCAAAAAAAAAAAAAAAAGCATCTCTCCTTACATCCTTTCAAATACCCACAAAAACAATAGAATTTTTTAAGCTTTATGGAGACATAACTCATACCACATAATTTACGCATTTAAAGTATACAATTCAATGGTTTCTGGAGTATTCACAGATATGTGTTAGTCAATTTCAGAACATTTTCATTACCTCAAAAAAAATCTATACCCTACAGCTATCACCTACCTATGCCTCATCACTTCCAACCATAAGAAACCAGTAATTTATACTTTCTGTCTCCATAGAAGTATTTCATATAAAGGCAATATTATAACATATGGTCTTTGTGACTAGCTTCTTATACTTGGCATGTTTTCAAGATTCACCCATGTCATAGCATGTGTCAATACTTCATCCCTTTCCATGGCCAAATAGTATTCCATTGCATGGATATACCACCTATTTTGTTTATCCACTCATCAGGTGATGGGCATTTGGGTTGTTTCTACCTTTTGGCTATTATAAACAATGTGATACATTTATCTCAGAGAAATTGACAGACTAAATGGGCAAAAATGAATTAGTAAAAACAGAAAAGATATGAACAATTATCTTATGACCTAAATGGGCATGCATAGACCACCAAATCCAACAACTGCAGAATAAGCATTCTTTTTAAGTGCCTTTACTAAATTCGGCTACATATCCTGGGCCATAAAGAAAGTCAGCATATTTCAAAAAATTAAAATCTTACCAAGTTGTACTCTGTGACCACATGCAATTAAACTACCAAAAAGATAACAAGAAATCAAGTGTTGATCAACTGGAAAAGATGACCTAAGTGGGATACAAAAAGACCTAACCATTGTTTTAAAGGGGCACCATATACTGAACTATCATTAGCAGAGTAAAAAGATAAGCCCTTAAAGAGACAATTTGCAACACAACCAGCACAGCTCAAATCCAGATTTCATAAATGTCTACAAATCACCAAGCAACACAACCCAACTGAAAAATGGCCAAGAAATTGAAATAGGAATTTCACAAAAATGAAATCCTTTACATTACAACACAGATAACGTTAAATTAAAACCAGTGACAAATGCACTGAAGGGTTCAGTTTAAGACTGAGTGTTACAGAGGATGCAGAGCAACTGGAAACCACACACACTGTGGGTACAAGTATAAATCAGTACATTTTAGAATAACATTTTGCAAGGGAAGTTGAACATATGCTTATCCTATGACCCAACAATTCCACTATTTAACAAATTACATGTCCACAACAAATACATCAACAAATAAAATCAAGAACATTCGAACCAACATTACTCATATTAGCCAAAAACTGAAAACAATCCAAATGTCCCTCAACTGTAGAATAAACTATAGTGCAGTCATGTAATAGATTACTCCCAATGACAACAAATGAACTACTGCCACATATCATCATGGATACCTCAACACAGAGCAAAAAAGCCAATCACAAATGAAGATAAATTGTATGATTTCATTTATATGAAGTTTTTTGTTTTTGTTAAGGGTTGGGAACAAAATCCATGGTGTCCAAAGCGAGAATAGTGGTAACCTTAGGTTTGCAAGTGACTTCTTGGGAGTTCATATCATGTTCTACTTTCTTGATCTTTAGGCTAAAACACAAACCTGTACATTTATGATATATGTATTCTTCTATGCTCTACTTTAATAAAAATAGTTTTAAAAGTTGACTGTGAACTTTTAAGCTGCAGCAGGGGCTGGGTGTGGTGGTTTACACCTGTAACCTCAGCACTTTGGGAGGTCAACATGGGAGGACTGCTTGAGTCCAGGAGTTGGAGGCTGCAGTGAGCTATGATCGTGCCACTGCACTCCAGCTTTAGGCAGCAGAACCAGATCCTGCCTCAAAAAAAAAAAAAAAAAAAAAGAACAGAAACATCAGGAAGTCGAAACACAGGTAGCCTGCACTCCCGAGTATTTCAATTTCAAATTATTCCCTTCCCCAAAGCTAAAATATGCCTCACTGAGGGCGGGTGCAGTGGCTCATGACTGTAATCCCAACACTTTGGGAGGCCAAGGTGGGTGGATCATCTAAGGTCAGGAATTTGAGATCAGCCTGGCCAACATGGCGAAACCCCATCTCCACTGAAAATACAAAAATTAGCCTGGCATCGTGGCACACGCCTGTAATCCCAGTTACTCGGGAGGCTGAGGCTTGAAAATCACTTGAATCCAGGAGAAGTTGCAGTGAGCCAAAAATCACGCCACTGCCTTCTAGTCTGGGTGACAGAGCGGGACTCATCTCAAAAAATAAAATAAATAAATAAATAAATATATATATATATATATATATATATATATATATATATATACATACACATACGTCCCATCTTGGGCAGGTCAACTGAAAGGAAATGGAATGAAGAGAACTTAGTTTTAGGTAGCAGATCAGACTGGATATAAGACATGAAAATGACAACAGAGATAATCACCGAAGGATAAAAGATCATCCATTAACACAATACGTGGCAGAGACAATTAAAATCTGATATCCAAAACAGCTATAATCTCAAAATCTAGTAGAACAGCAATGAATATAGCTCAGTTGAACCTCTGGTAACATTAGACATAAAGACAGGAGTCTCCTAACCATGAGTTGTCAGCATCAGTACCTGAAGGATAATCAGGGCTTTCTGGACAGACTAAGGGCTTCTCTACAGTGTCCTAGATGCAGAAGAGTAGGACACTACAGTACACATTCAAAAATTACTTCCATTAATCATTATTATACAGCTATGCTGTACCTGGCATCACACACACATTTTCACATTCATTTCTTACAACAAAATCTCAAGAAACCAAACCAAAGTCCTGACAGATATGTGAGAAATCATGTTCACTCACAAATTTACAGAGCTGTTGACAATTAATGTCATAGATACTGGGATCCTCCAGCCTCATGGGACTCTTGGTTCTGGAGGGACATCTTAATCCTGAAGCACGAATTTATGGCACTTCATGCTGAAAGTTGGAAAACACGTTAAAAATGGTGATAGCATACAGTATAGTTCTAGGGAACTACAGAGAACTGCATACGACTACCATTTATAATTCCGTTCTTTTTTTTTTTTTTTTTTGAGACAGAGTCTTGCTCTGTCACCCAGGCTGGAGTGCTGTGGCCAGAAGTCAGCTCACTGCAAGCTCCGCCTCCTGGGTTCACGCCATTCTCCTGCCTCAGCCTCCCGGGTAGCTGGGACTACAGGCACCACCACCTCGCCCGGCTAGTTTTTTGTAGTTTTTAGTAGAGACGGGGTTTCACCGTGTTAGCCAGGATGGTCTCGATCTCCTGACCTTGTGATCCGCCCGTCTCAGCCTCCCAAAGTGCTGGGATTACAGGCTTGAGTCACCGCGCCCGGCTATAATTCAGTTCTTATTTTAACTTTCAAACAACCAAGGTCACCTAATTTAGATATTAGAACCACTTCCAAGTAGAAGACTACTGTTAAATTGATTTGTTCTGAGTAAAAATGATACAAAACTTGGAACGAGCAAGCAAAAACCAAGAGATAAACAACTGTGTGTTTAAGTTCAGCTATCTGCCATTCTATTTGAAACCAAGATAAATGAATCTTAAGTTTAATTGTACCATGCCAGATATGGTACACTTCTCCAAATAAACCATATTTTACGGTTTATTAATTTAACAAAATTAAATCAAGTTAAATAATGTAGTATTTTTATCTAAATGGAATTTGTCCTACAGCTAAAAATTCTGCATATACTTCAAATATCTTTAAACTTCTATTCTGCTTCCTACAGAATAGAGAAATAGCTTTCAGATTACACTGTCTTCAAAATTCCTAGAAATTTTCTCTAACATTTGAACTTAACTTCCTTGTCTGTTTAATCTACACTTTTATCATACAACAGCAAAAATCAGAAGCTAAACAGTACTGATATAGAAAAACGTAATTAGCCATCTTAGAAAATCTCAAAGCTGTTTAGACAGAGGTAGCTCACTGACACTATTCCTATGCAGAAAAATAAAACTTATTACAATTATACAAAATATTTTCGGCCGGGCACAGTGGCTCACATCTGTAATCCCAGCACTCTGGAAGGCCGCAGCGGATCACCTGAGGTCGGCAGTTTGAGACCAGCCTGACCAACACAGAGAAACCCCATCTCTACTAAAAATACAAAATTAGCCAGGCATGGTGGCACATGCCTGTAATCCTAGCTACTTGGGAGGCTGGGGCAAGAGAATCACTTAAACCCGGGAGACGGAGGTTGCGGTGAGCTGAGATCATGCCATTGCACTCCAGCCTGGGGCAAGAAGAGCAAAACTCCATCTCAAAAATAATAATAATAATAATAATAAATATTTTCATCTAGGGAATAGCCAGAACCATAAAGGAAGAATTTTGTAATTTCCATTAAAAAGATTACCTACATTAAATTATTCTTGCCCTTAAGCCTATGTGGTCACTATTAACTCAAAATTAAAGATACATGATAGAATGGGCTTGAAAGTATCCATATTTCCTACAGGATGTACATCCAACTCTGGCCTTGCACTGATAACCTACGATAACTACAGGCCAGAGAGCTGAAAGCTGAGAATTACTAAACGTTTTCTCAAAACCATAAGAATCAAAATTCTAATGCACCTTGAATAAGCAATTTAATGATTTCAAAATGAACCCAGCACGGACAAAACAACTTTCAGTAACCCCTCATTTTTTTCAATATCATCCAAAAGCCAGGTGTTGCACATGAGTGGATTCTCCAGCTAACTGAAGGTAAGTTACCCCTGTGTGAGCACCAAAATTGTTTTCCATTCTACTCAGTGTAATTTTAACTTTTGATAATGCTGAGTTACTGGTGTGAATACCAACTGCTGTTCTGCAATATAGTGATAACTGTTCCAGACTCTCAAGGTATCCTGTATCTGCCTTTTTCTTTTTCTTTTTTTTAACCAGACTGTCAAGTTCCTGTCTTGAAAGCATATCTTCTTTCTCCCCTAAATTTTCTATTTTTAATCTGAGGAAGAAAAGCAGCAAATAATTAAGAGTTAGAAAACCGTATCAAATAGAATGTGCAAAGAATGGGAAACGCTGTCCTGAAATGAAAAAGATACAGTGTATCAACTTTATTGTGCCAATCTCAGCTGTTGAGGGTCAACTTTGCTTACTCCCTGTTCTCGACTGTTTTCAAGAAGAAAATGAGACACACATATGGAGGGAAGAGAGGAGAATCAAATTAGGAAAGAATATTTTTGAAACAGGGAGGCCTGAATTCAAATCTTGGTTTTGCTACATACTAGTTCTGTGACCTGGAGGATATAACCTGTCTCTGAGCCTTGGTTTCTTCATCAGGAACAGATATTTATTCTGCAGGGCTGATGGGAGAATTACGAGACATGGAAATTGCCTGGGCACAACTCACTAAGACATTCAAATATTGCTAATCTAATTATGCAAGGATAAGCTCTAAACTGTAAACACTTTGAAAATGGAGTTAATCTAACTTTAAAAGCAACAATGTCACCCTTTACACACATTCCAAAATCCAAACATTCAAACTTGCTTTTAAATAACCATTATCTCACCCTATTAAACATCCTGGGGAGTGGGAATCAACCTATCCAAAAGTAAAATTTACTTCAGCTCTGAAGATAAAACATACACGAATTTCCCACAGAGTCACATAATAACAGCATTTAGCAAGGATTCTCTAAATAGTTATCTGAATGCTGTATTCAAATCTTTGCTATTTCAGGATCTTAAGGCAGAGATCCTTCAAGAGTCTATTTTTGAATTAGCTCCTTACTCAATATTGCTAATAACATTCGAAAAAATGTCCATAAATCATCCATATACATGGTTCTGTCAGTTATCATTCTCCAAGAGTCTGATGTTTAACCTTAAAGTTAGTAGTATTACTTAAAACACTGCATAACCCTTTATACAAGGATGCCAAGTATGAGAAACAACCACTGAATATGTAACATATATGAGAAAGGGGCACTCTCTCATAAAACTGTACACAGCCACAAATGTTAGTGTATTGTTTAGAAAATTTATTTTTTAGAATCTCTCTGATTTAAATCTGACAGGAATTACAAACTAAATATATCACTATTCACATGCTAGGATAGATATACTTCCTTCTATTGCAAAAACTTGAAACTCAATTCACTGCTGAACAAAAGGCTGTGGGGAAAGCAACCAAGATAAGTAAATCATATAAACTCTGAGTCAGGTACTTTATGCATATGATGTCACAAAATCCTCCAAACAATCTACTGAAGCAGGTATTACATGATATGTTAAAAACGTAGCCAGTGAGGCTGAGATGATTAAAGCTCCTTACCACATCATCAGATTTCTCCAATTCTAAGGTTCATGCTTTCCTTTCTCAAAATATTCATAAGCAAACCAAAACAATAAATCACAAAAATAATAAATAACAGTCTAATGAGCTAGCTCTACATGGAAAGACTACCAAGGTAATACAAGTAAAAAGAGTAAGATAAAGAAAATTGTGGGTGGTTGACCCCATTTGCTTAACAAAAGTCAAAAATTATATATGAACATATAAATACCTTTCTGGACAGAATCACCAAAAAAAAAAAAAAGTTACCTTTACCTTTTATGCTGAATGCCCCCCCATCTTTTTTTTTTTTTTTTTTTTTGAGACTAAGTCTCACTCTGTCACCCAGGCTGGAGTGCAGTGGCATGATCTTGACTCACTGCAACCTCCACCTCCTGGGTTCAAGTGATTCTCCTGCCTCAGCCTCCCGAGCAGCTGGGACTACATGTGCGCCCCACCACACTGGCTAATTTTTTTATTTTTTTAGTAGAGATGGGGTTTCACTATATTGGCCAGGCTGGTCTTGAACTCCTGACCTTGTGATCTGCCCGCTTCGGCCTCCCAAAGTGCTGGGCTTACAGGTGTGAGCCATCACGCCCAGTCCCCCTTTTTTATACTTTTCAACATCATTTGAATTTCTTAATTTTAAAATAGAAATATGCATAATTTGTTAAATGTAAAAGTTATATCCTTTAAGAAAACTGGAGAGAGCTTTAAAGAGTAAAAACAAAAAAAATTACCCCCAAGTTTTAGACATCTGTATAGCAGTTGCTTAACCAGTAAACCAAGCAGACTGTTGTCATATCTATAGGACATCAAACTAACTCATACTTGTATAATTATACCTGGAAAAATCAGAGTTCGGGTCTAGCAACAATATTTTGCAAATACACACATATATTTTCATGCCTATAATAAATGGAATCTGTTAAGTATGCTAATCCAATAGTCTCTGCAAAGAGCGGCAGATTTAAGTATCAACTTCAGTCTCTAAAAAAAGCTCCTAATCTCAATTTAATGGTATTTGTCTAGTTTAACTTCACTTTTTATTATTATTACTATTTTTGAGTCAGTCTCACTCTGTTGCCAGGATAGGGTGCAGTCGCGTGATCTTGGCTCACTGCAACCTCTGCCTCCTGGATTCAAGCGATTCTTCCGCCTCAGCCTCTCGAGTAGCTGGGACTACAGGTGCTCACCACCATGCCCAGCTAATTTTTGTATTCTTAGTAGAGACGGGGTTTCACCATGTTGGCCAGGATGGTCTCAAACTCTTGACCTCATGATCCACCTGCCATCATGATTGTATACACTTACAGAGCACAATATGATACTTTGATTTATGTAAACAATGTGGAGAGATTAAATCAAGCTAATGTATCATCTCTCTTATCTCTTTTGTAGTAGCAGTTACAGGAAAATAACTGTAATAATGCCATCAGACATTCAAGATGACTAAGAATAAACACATTTTTCCAAAATTACATTCTTAAAATATTCCTAAAACCAGCCTATCTGGGCAACACAATGAAATCCTGTCTCTATAAAAACAAACAAAAAAATAAAAAACAAAAAAAAGCACAAAAAATAGCTGGGTGTGGTGGTGCACATCTGCAGTCCTAGCTTCTCCAGAAGCTGAAGTAGGAGGATTGCTTGAGCCCAGGAGATCAAGGTGGCAGTGAGCTGTGATGGCACTACTGCATTTCAGGTTGGGTGATAGAACAAGACTCTGTCTAAAAAAGGAAAAAAAAAAAATCCCAACTAGGTACAAAATATTGCAAATAAATATTTAAAACACTATTTGGTCATTTAATAAATACTTGTCTACTCAGTATGTGCCCAGGCCACAATTCTAGGCAACATGGGATTAGAAAGTAAGCACAACAGTCCCTGCCCCTGAAGTTCTTACGGTATTGCGGGGCGGCGGGGGGGTGAAGGAGACAATCCATATAATCACAAAATGGTATCAGAGATTATAATCAATGATCAGATATAGACTGGTGCTCTGATGAACTAACATTTAAATAAACTTTTTTTAAAAAGATAGAGTATTGTTATGTTGCCCAGGCTGGCGTGGAACTCTTGGGCTCAAGTAATTCTCCCACCTCAGCCTCCCAAGTAGCTGGGACTACAGGCTTGAACCACCACACCTAGCTCTTCAATCCATTTTTAAAGACTGAAAAGCCAGTCAAAGGAAAGTCAAGGCAGTTTGGGGCACTGGATCGGTGAGGCCTCCCAAGTTTGTCACTGGGTTTGAATCTAGAGTCTACTACTTAATATGTGTATGAATTTGATCACATTAATAACATGAGTCTCAGTATCTTTTTTTTTTTTTAAGACACAGGCCGGGCATGGGGGCTCACACCTGTAATCCCAGCACTTTCGGAGGCAAAGGCGGGCGAATCGTGAGGTCAGGAGTTCGAGACCAGTCTGGCCAACATAGTGAAATCCCATCTCTACTAAAAATACAAAAAATTAGCCGGGTGTAGTGGTGTGCACCTGTGATCCCAGCTACTCAGCAGGCTGAGGCAAGAGAGTCGTGTCAACCCAAGAGGCGGAGGTTGCAGTGAGCTGAGATTGCGCCACTGCACTCCAGCCGAGGCGACAGTACAAGACACTGCTTCAAAAAAAAAAATTTAAAAAAAGAAAGTTTCCCTCTGTCGCCCAGGCTGGACTGCAGTGGCGAGATCTCGGCTCACTGCAACCTCTGCCTCGCAAATTCAAGTGATTCTCCCACCTCAGTTTCCCGAGTAGCTGGGACTACAGGCGTGCACCACCACAACCGGCTTTTTTTAAGTCTCACTCTTGTCCCGCAGGCTGGAGTGTGATGAAGTGTGATGGCGTGATCTCAGCTGACTGCAACCTCCGCCTCCCAGGTTCAAGCGATTCTCCCACCTCAGCCTCCTGAGTACCCGGGATTACAGGCATGCGCCACCACGCCTGGCTAATGTTGTATTTTTTAGTAGAGACGGGGTTTCTCCATGTTGGTCAGTCTGGTCTCAAATTCCTGACCTCACATGATCCGCCCGCCTTGGCCTCCCAGACTGCTGTGATTAGCGACATGAGCCACCATGCCCGGACAGCATCTTCATTTTTTAAAAAAAGGATAATAACAGTGTTTTCAGCATAAAGCTGTGTGACATTTTAAGAAAATATAATGCATCATGCTTTACAAATCAAGCCTGCAATAAATATTGGCCATTATGTCATTGTCATTAGCAGCATTTGCAAAGTCCCAAAAAGGGGGAGAAAGAGCTAGTGATATTTGAGGGTAGGGGAAGAGACAATACAAACTGGCTGAAATGCAATGAAAACAGGAGAAAAGGTAGGTGGAAGCACATCCTGAAAGCTTTATTAGCTGTGCTAATTCAGTAGTCGCTAGCTACATATGGCTATTAAGCACTCCAAATGTGGCTACTTCAAACTGAGATATACTCTAAGTGTAAATTACAAAATACATTTCAAAGACTTAGTATTTTAAAATGCAAGACATTTTACAGTCTTTTTATCAATTACACCTTAAAATATTGTAGATATACTGGGTTAAATAAAGCATATTAAAATTACAATAGCCAAAAGGTGGAAGCAACCCAAGTGACCAGCAACAGATCAATGGATTTTAAAAACGTGGTACCTACATATAATGGAATATTATTCAGTCTTACCAAGTAAATTCTGGCTGGGTGTGTGACGGCTCACACCTGTATAATCCTAGCACTTTGGGAGACCAAGGCAGGCAGACTCCTTGGGCTGAGGAGTTCAAAACCAACCTGGGCAAAGTGGCGAAACCCTGTCTCTACAAATAAATACAAAGCAGCCTAGCATGGTGACGTGAGCTTGTAGCCCCAACTACTTGGAGGGCTAAGGCAGGAGGATCACTTGAACTTCAGGAGGTAGAGGTTGCAGCAAGCCATGATTGTACCACTTGCACTCCAGCCTGGGTGACAAAGTGAGACCCTGTCTCAAAAAAAAAAAGTAAATTCTGACACATGCTACAACATAAATGAACCATGTGGACATCATACTAAGGGAAATAAGTTAATCACAAAAGGCCAAACACTGTCTTACTCCACTTATATGAAATACCTAGAGTGGTCAAATTCAGAGACAGAAAGAAGAATGGTGGTTGCTAGAGGTGGGGGAATGGGGGAAATGGGGAGTTACTGTTTATATGGTACAGGGTTTCAGTTTTGCAAGATGATGAGTTCTGGAAAGGGCTGGTGGTAACGATTCTGAATGTACTTAATGTCACTGAACTGAACACTTAAAAATGGTTAACGTGATAAATTTTATGTGTGAGTCACCACTATTGAAAAATTAACTTCAGTCTTTCCTTTTTATTAAAGTGGCTAACAGGAAAATTACATATGTGGCTCACACTGTTTTTTATTTTTAAGACACCAAATCTCACACTGTCACCACAGCTGGAATGCAACAGTGCAATCATAGCTCACTGTAACCTCCAAACTCCTGGGCTCAACCCTGCTGGACTAGCTCGACTACAGGTGTGTGCCACCACACCTAGATACATTTTTATTTTTTTGTAGACAGGCTGGTCTTGAACTCCAGAAGCGGGGGGCTGCAGTGAGCCATGATCACTGAGCCACAGTGCTCAAGCAATCCTGCCACCATAGCCCCGCAAAGTGTTGGGACTACAAGCGTGAACCACTGATCCCAGCTCACATTGTATTTCTATAAAAAATAAGTCACGGTAAAAATTTCCAATGAGAAATGTTTTGATGAACAAGATCTAGTAACAGGAAGCCCTAAAATACCAGGGTAAGCAAACTTTCTGTTACGGGCTAGACAGTAAATATTTCTGGCTCTAGCAGTCACACTGTCTATTCTGAAAGGAGCCATAGATAACACACAAGCAAATGGGCACAGCAGATTTGGACTACCAGTTTGCTGGCCCCTGCCCTAAGGCACCCATTATAAGCAGTGGGTCTTAAATTTTCATAAATTTTGTGAGCCAGTTTAATAACGGTATCTTGAAATCTGCCACAGTGACAATATTTACATCATGGAAATCCAGCAAACACTACAAATCCGTGTTTTTCCTGAAGAACGGGTTGATAAACCAGCATTTTCCAGCGAACCACTCACTATGTAATGAATTAACTTGTCTCCTATACATCTAAAATTATATTCATCATGAACTACCTTTGAGAGAAACGGATATCTATTCAAATCACTTTCTGTGCTCTGTGGTTCAGATGAGAATCTCCAGCTAACAAAGGTGGTTCTAGAAGAATAATGTTCCAGGAAGAGAAGCAAGAGTGAACATCATGAAGCAGTCAAGAGTTGTGCTTGGAGAGTGGTGACCTAGGGGGGAAGAGCTTAAGAGGAAGCTTCCACAAGAGGGCTGGAAGCTACGAGATTATGTACATACTACACTCAGTAAAGGTTCAACAATAAGTAGTTATTACTGAATATGCATTATTGTACATAATGGACTAGAGTCATCTGTAAACAATTTATTGAGCCCTAGGCTCTGGTAATACAATGGTGAACAATCACAGCCCCTCTCTAAAGAGAAGGAATCACATAAATATACAATTTTAAGTTGTGATGAATTCTTATTAAAAACAGGCTGCTGTGAGAAATCCAACAGGGGATCCCAATCTAGTCTGGACAATCAGAAATAGATACTACCTGGAGAAACTGGCCTTTGCATTAAGATTTAAAGATGGAAGAGGAACGAGCAAAGAGTGTTCTTGCATTCTAGGTAACAAGAACAAACTGTACAAAAGTCCTCAGGCAGGAAAAAAGTATTAACAGGTCAAGGAACTAGAAGGTCAATGCAATCAGCCAAGCAAGCAAAGAAAGAAGGCATATGCAGAAAATGGAGAGGGCACGGAACTGTGTTACATAGTGCCTCTCTACCCCATTATATATTCTAAGACCAACAGGGAGCTATTAGCTTTACACAGAGAGTGGCATGCTCTGATTCACATTTTTCAGAGATCACTCTTCAAATGGCTGGCAGGAGAGTTATAGAAAAGTGAGGCAACTGATCAGTAGGCTACTGCAGTTTCTAGGCAAGAGGTAATGGCAACTTAGTGGAGCCACTACCCAATATTTTACGGACATACTTCATCTATTAAATACTCCACCATAGAAATTTTTGCTCTCAGGACACCATTTTACAACTTCAGAAATCCAAAGAGTTTTATTTATAGTTGTTGGTATTTATAATATTAGAAATTAAAACTGAATAATCTTTAAAAATAAATTCTTTTAAAAATAATACACTATATATTAATATAAATTACATCCTTATGAAAAATAACTGTATTTTCTCAGTGATAAGAGTGGCATTATTTTAAATTTTTGGAAATCACTTTAGTCTTATAACAGAAGACAGCTAGATTTACATATCTGTTGTCATATCCCACACCTTAAAGACTCTAGCCAAGTGCACTGCCCAGTTTTGAGAAAATTAGACTGAAAAATAAAAACAACGTCTCAGAATTACTATGAAAATCGTTCCATCTCATGGTCCCCTTAACAGGGTATAGGGACCCCCCAAACCACACTGAGAACTACTGCTCAAATAATAAAAGGCAAATTTGTCTAGCAGGCTTTCCAGTTTTCCTCAGAATGCCTCCAGCAAAAATAAGAATGAAAATAAAAAGCAAAGTAATCACAGTAAGATACCATTTCACAGCCAGTAAGATGGCTATAATCACAAAGACAGTAACAAGTGTTATTGAGAATGTGGTAACTGGAATCCTCATGCATTGCTAGTGGAAATGTAAAATGGTACAGACACCTTGGAAAATAATTTGGCAGCTCCTCATAAAGTTCAACATACAGCTTTGACCCAGCAATTTCCACGCCTAGATCTACACCCAAGAAAAATGAAAACATATGTCCTCACAAAAACTTATACATGAGTGTTCAGAGGCATTAGTCATAATAGCCAGAAAGGAGAAACAACCCAGTGTCCACCACGTGAGAGAAAAATAAAATGTGGAATGCTGTTGGCAACACAATGGAATGTTATTCGGCAATAAAAAGGAAGGAAGTACCAGCACATGCTTCAAACAGGGATGAACCTTGAAAACATTATGCTAAGTGAGAGCCAATCACAAAAGACCACATGATTCCACTTACAACAAATGTCCAGAACAAGCAAATCTATAGACAAAAAATAGATCAGTACTTGCCTAAGGCTGGGAGGCCCAGGGAGAAACGAAGGGCAACTGTTAAAGGGTACAGGGTTTCTTTTGAGGGTGATAAAAACGTTCTAAAATTGACTACACGACCCTGTGAATGTATTACATCAATTACAGACTTTAAAATGGTGAATTGTATGGTAGGCAAATTATACTTCAATTATGCTGTTTCTTAAAGCTAAGCAATCTCTGTTAACCAGAATCATTAAATAATGAGTTTTTCAGCTGTTCAGTATTAGAATAAAGCATATAAGAAAACAATGATCTTAGACTTTCTTCTCAGATATCTTACTATACTGATTCAATCCAACCTTCTGGATAAGATGTTGTCCAGTAGAAATATATATGAGCCACAAGTAATTTTAAACTTTTAAGAAGTCATACTGAAAAAAAGTTTTTAATAAAAGGTCAAATTAAGTTTGATCTTTTACTCAACTCAAATCTGCAAAATACTATTTCAACACACAATATATCAAAACCATTAAGATATTTATTTTGTTCATAGCAAATTTTCAAAATCTGGTGTAAATTTTACACTTAACAGCACATCTCACTTCAGTCCAACCACATTTTAAGTACTTAATAACCACATGTGGGTGATGGTATCAAAGTGGACAGTATAGTTCTAGATTCACACTACACAGTATAACATTAAATGATGTGTGTGATGATGACCCTAAGGCAATTTCCCTTATCAAAGAAAGGCTCAATTTGACTCAGTACATTTAAATTACGTCTAAGTATATTAATATTTTCCCAGAAGTCTGCACTGACAGAAGGCACTTTCTAAAAACAAAGTACATACTGCCTGGACATGTCAAGCAAATGCATTTCAAAATTTTTACACATAACCTAACAGTCTATGAAATCCCAAAATAAGCTAATTAGAAGTTATACAGAAACTCCCCTCCATTATCTGCACTAATGTCTCACATATATAACTCTCCATTCTTCTAGATGTTATCTTGCTCGTGGATGCTTGGAAATCCTCAAAGCTCTTTTCAATAGCTGATGATGAATAACTAACCACAAAAAAAATCTCATACACAGGGCCTTTGTGCCACTACACATTGATGCTTTTGTATCTATTTACTTACATACAGGTTGAGCATCCCCAATCCAAAAATATGAAATCTGAAATGCTCCAAAATCTGAAATTTTTTAACACTATGACACTACATGTGGAAAAATACCATATGTAACACCTTTGCTCTCTGATGGTTCAATGTATAGTTTGGTTCACTCATAAATTTATTTAAAATATCATATAAAATTACCTTCAGACTCTGTGCATAAAATGTACAAGAACTATAACTGAATTTCATGTTTATATTTAGGTGCCATCCCCAAGATATCTCATTATGTATATACAAATATTCCAAAGTCAAAAAAAAATAAAAAAGAAAATCCAAAATCCCAAACACTTCTGGTCCCAAGCATTTCAGGGATATTCAACCTGTATTATGAAAATCTCTAATAATGACAGCACCTTGGAATACACACAGCACAGTTTATATTCTCACTACCTATTCTAGCTACCTGTAAGTAAAAACTTATGTTACTCAATTGATTCTGAGTGCTCCATGAATAATAAATTTCACTCTAAATTGGAAAATAGCTTCAGCTTTATTAGTAACCTTGAACAGGTAACATTACTAAATACCAAATGTATACAGCACTGTAAAAAATTAAGGCATCCTGTTTCCGCCTGTTGGTACTCACGACCAGAAACCAATGGAAAAATAGAAAATTACCATCTTACAACTTATTTCACAATTTACCCAAGAAGTTTAACATAATTTCATCTAATAAATTATTACAGCATGTTCACATAAACAGCATTTGTTATAATGTGTTAAGGAATTTACATTACACAGAAATATTTACTGAAAGAAATTTTAACTTATAGAAAATGGAATTTGCCTGATACAGAGCATAAGCCTTCAATATTATTCTCTGGAGATCTGTCTTCAGCTTATCCTCTGACCCTCCAAAATTAGGTACAAATTTTAAAGACGAAATATTTCCCAATTTCTAACTGGACATTTTCAGTGGAATTTTAATGTCATTAAGTATTTTTTAATGATAAACTTTCATTTGTAGCAAATAGTTTCAATCAAACCCTTTAAAATTTTTAAATCATAAAATGGCATATCTTTTGTGCTTCAAGTAGATTTTACAAATAGGTCATTTGAAAACTGCTTTTCTTTTTCTTCCACATTTTCCTGTATCTGTTTCCCTTGCATATACAAGCCCAACTTGTCTTCAGGTTCTCTGGTGTGGTGGTAAGCGTCAATTTTTATCACATTTTCTGCTTCAACATAAAACAATGATCAAAAATTTAAAAATTAACTGCCATCAGAAAAGGCTACTTCGGAAAGACTTTAATTTTATCTATTAACAATTCGTTTTGGGCTGGGTGCCCCGTGGTTCATGCCTGTAATCCTAGCACTTTGGGAGGCCAAGGCAGGTGGATCACGAGGTCAGGAGTTCGAGACCAGCCTGGTCAACATGGTGAAACCCTGTCTCCACTAAAAATACAAAAATTAGCCGGGTGTGGTGTGGCACGTGCCTGTAGTCTCAGTCACTAGGGAAGCTGAGGTGGGAGAATCCTTGAACCCGGGAAGTGGAGGCTGCAGTGAGCTGATACCACGCCATTGCACTCCAGCCTGGGGGGTGACAGAGTGAGACTCCATCTCAAAAACAAAAAGAAAAAGAAAAAAAAAAAAAAACTCATTTTGGTTACAGTAGAGTAAAATAAAAGCGTTCCCAGAATTTATAATTTTAATTTTACCATCACAAAATGCAAAAACATCCTCACAGCTATAACATCATATATTAACTGAAAGGAATTTTTCCATTTATAAAATATTGACTATTTCTAATCTTTTGCAGTAAAATGCTGAAAGCACCCAGGATGGTGGAGGCACGAATCAGGAATCCTAGAAACCAGACCTGAACTTTAAAACTTAATATGGCTACACTCCCACTAAAATAGCTAAAATTAAAGAGACTGACAATATCAAAATGTTAGCAGGGATATGGAGCAACAGGAACTCCCATATATCTTCGTTGGTGGGGTGGTAAAATGACACAAGCTTTTTTTCTTGTATATGTGCTGCTGAAGCCAGCACTACACAAGCTTTTTTTTTTTTTTTTTTTTTTGAGATGGACTTTCGCTCTTGTTGCCCAGGTTGGATGGCAATGGCGCAATCTCAGCTCACTGTAACCTCCCTCTCCCAGGTTCAAGCAATGATTCTCCTGCCTCAGCCTCCTGAGTAGCTGGGATTACAGGTGCCTGCGGCCACGCCCAGCTAATTTTTGTATTTTCAGTAGAGACGAGGTTTCACCACGTTGGCCAGGCTGGTCTCGAACCTCAGGCGATCCACCCGCCTCGGCCTCCCGAAGTGCTGGGATTACAGGTGTGAGCCACCATGCCCGGCCCACAAGCATTTTTTAAAACATAATTTCGCACAAAACTAAAACGCCCTATGACCTACTCAAACCAAGTCTTAAGTATATAACCATGAGAGAGAAAAGAGTCCACAAAAACACTTGTGTAAGCCTGTTCACAGTAACTAACTGGAAACAGTTCAGGTGACCTTCAACAGTGAAGAGATTATGGCATATACATAGAGGGGAAAACTACACACCAATAAAAAGAAAGGAACTACTGATACACGCAACAAAGACGAAACTCAAAAACATTATGCTGAGTGGGAAAAAAAAGCCTTACCCAGAAAAATACAAACAGTACTACAGACTATATGGGATCCCACTTAATGTTAAATTCTAAAACAGGCAACTCTGTAACTTATGGCATTAAAAAAAAAAAGGGGAGTGGTTGATGGAAAGGCCGAGTGACTGAAACGACTTGGGAAAAGGTAAGAAAGAATTCTCTCGTCAATTACAATGTTCTGTATCTTGATAAGAGCTTGGGCTACACAGGTGTAAGCATTTGTGAAAACTCATGGAATGGCATGCATTTCACTGCATGTCAAAATTACGTCAAAAACGTAAAAAATGAAGCTGAACTTAGGCAAATATTAGTTCACAATGCTGAAGTGACATGTACTGGTGTCATCTACTGATACGTGCAACTTACTCTGAATTGCTCCCCAAAAATAAAATGGACTTGATAATTGATTATAATACTGTAAAATGCTAATTGTAGATGATGGACATATGTGTGTCCACTGCCCAGTTCTTTCAACTTTCCGTATGCTTGAAAATACAAAAATGGTAAGGAATATTTTTACAGGCACTAGGAGACAAAAAAAAAGTGATAAATTCCGCTGGTGGTAAAAGTTTCTCATTCGATGTTACACATCTCACTGCCTCACAAAACACACTACCTTTGGAACTCGCTAAACCAATATCCCAACCACCTACAGTCCCTGGGGAAACTGATAGGTACATTTCAGGAATTGTTGATTGTTCCCTGTCACCAACTGTTCACGTTGTGTGCGATCTTCAGAGATTAAGTCAATAATTATGGAAAATACGACGTATTCAACAATACACTAAAATTATTTGTTAAATTCCACCAAGGATCTTAATTAACTGCAAGATTTGTATTCCTGAACCAAGTTTAAGTAATATTCTCCATTAACTCCAATTTTCTTTTTTATTTGCTTGCAACGGCTAATATCAACATCGCTATCGTCCCTCTAAAATCAAACAAAAACCTACCCAATGACTGGCATCTAAGAGATGATAAACATACTAAAAGGGAAAGAGCAAGTCATCAATGAAAGAAAGTCATTCACTTTTCTCCTTAAACCTAGTACTATACTACTACTTAAGATGGAGCTAAAATCGGTTTCTACGTCATAATTTTTTTTAAAAGGTAGCAAGGTGGGAAAGATTTCAGGAGTTAAAATGCAGAACTAAATATACACGTGCACCTCACCCCAAAACCTACCTTAACAAGCAGGCACGTAAAACAACGAGGATCCCACCCACCCCCTTTTTTAATTCATGAAACAAAACCGCAGCCTGAGCTAAAGCGAACCCTCGCCCCCGCCCAGCCTCCACCCCGCCCGGAGCCTAGCGGTGGGTCCCTTTCCTTTGTGAGGAATTGGACGGGAGGCGACGGAGGGCGGGGAACTGGGGGAGGAGGCTGAGGGTCGGCGGATGCCAGGGAAAGAAGGCTCCGAGAAAAGCAGCATCGGCGCGTCCCACAAACAGGCCGCGCCGCCACGCCACAAACCACTGCGGTGTCCCAAGGCGCAAACCCACTAACTTGGGTGTGATCTAATTTGGGACGACGCCCAGGAGAATGGCCGAGGGCACCTGGGAGGACGACCCCTCTCCCAGGTCTTTCCCAAAAGGTCTCCTGCGGCGGCGGGCGGAGGTCCTGCCGCCACCCCCATCCCGGCCCGAGCACCAGGCGACCTCACCTGCTGGACGGAGCTATTCTCGGGCACGGCGAATTCCTCCTTTTCCTTCGGGGTCTTCACGGTGACTTTCATGATTTTGGGCTCCGCGGAGGCAGCGGCCGCGGGGACGCCAGCACCTTCGGCTCCGGCAGCGCTATCCTGGGAGCCCGGAGGACCGCCGCTTTCACCACTCTCGGCCATGGCTGCAGCGGCGGCGGCGGTGACTCAGGCAAGCAGGAGGGAGCAGGCGAGCAAGGAGGAGCCAGCAGACACCAGAGCCGGCAGGCCTGGACAGCGAAGAATGCAGAGCACGCCGCCTCAGTAGCAACGGGCACAGGGCCACCCTAGCGGGTGTGGGGCCTCGGAGCTCGGTGCAGGCTCTGACGCAGGCCCGGGTCAGGCGCTCGGCAGTCGCCGTGTGTTCAGGCGCCGCTCGCTCACATCGACATCCGCAGCAGCCACCGCTTCCTCCTCCCTGCCCCTTCCCCCACGTCCCTTCGCCGGCGCCGCGCGGAGCACGCCGGGTAACGCGCCTGGCGGCGTCGCCGAGTCATTCCCGGCTGGCGCCGCTTTGAGCTCAGCCTACGTGCCTTTTCCTTTCCCGCTCCATTGCCGAAAGTGTAGGCGAAGCCAGTGTGAAGGACTAAAAGCAAAATGGGGCGGGGTAGCTCAGTTCATGTTTTTTTTCCGTTCCCTTCACCAAAAACTAAATCGCAGTTTCCAGTTAAGCGCTGTAACGGCGCACCAAGATGACGTCACGGTTAGCGAAATTACTAGAAAGGGACCAGTGGGCCCTGCGGCCGCGGATGCGCCTGCGCGCTCGCGGTCCAGGTAATCTTCCCCACCTTACCTCATACCTGGCTGGGCAGTGCTCAGTTCTCCGCGCTGTCACAGTCGCCTTGCCCTGCCTTGCCTCTCTGCCTACTCTGCGTTCCCCGCTGGGAGGAGGGTCTGGTGATAAAATAGCGGCGAGGTATTTTGTTGTTATTTTAATATGCTTAGCGTTTGATATTTGGAGGGCTCGTATTGCCCTATGCGGCGGAGTTGGGGTAAGTTAATGGCGGAAAGGTCCTCAGCACAACGAATGGAAAATGGAGTAAAAGCCTGTGACTGCCCTGAGCAATCCTGCGGAGTCATTGCTTCATGGCCAGAGCTTATTTACCGCCCTCGGGTTAGCCTTGTTTGGTCAGACGATCAATCAGGCGACCTGTATTGACAGTGGCCTCTGCTGCTGCGATGACAGCTGTGCACGAGCGCCCCCAGATTCTCTGCGAACTCGATTTCCTACAGTGTGTAGGGCGGAACAGGGTGCCCGAGGAGTGTCCACCCAACTGGGACAATGTAATATAGCTGAGGTGTTCACTTTCTATTCTATCAAGTTACTGCTCATTGTCTGACTTTAAGTGGCATTAAGGATAGTTCCAAAATTATTTTCAGTGTAATGCAGATAGAAATAAATTACCTCTGAGAATCCGAATTTGAAATTACATCATTTGGTTTTAAAGATGACTTGCGGCCGGGCGCGGTGGCTCAAGCCTGTAATCCCAGCACTTTGGGAGGCCGAGACGGGTGGATCACGAGGTCATGAGATCGAGACCATCCTGGCTAACACGGTGAAACCCCGTCTCTACTAAAAAATAGAAAAAACTAGCCGGGCGAGGTGGCGGGCGCCTGTAGTCCCAGCTCCTTGGGAGGCTGAGGCAGGAGAATGGCGTAAACCCGGGAGGCGGAGCTTGCAGTGAGCTGAGATCCGACCACTGCACTCCAGCCTGGGGGACAGAGCGAGACTCCGTCTCAAAAAAAAAAAAAAGATGACTTGCAAGGAATGTACAAACCAGCACATTAACTATATTAATCAGTGTTGCACAATTTAAATCCTGACAGCCCATGGTGACCCAAATCCGCAAAGATACATTCTGCATTTCTGCTCCTAAGCCGTCCAACCCTGTTCTGAGAATAAATACTGTTACATAAACACGACTTTTTAGCAGAACTGTATGGAATCTGGGTCTAAGAGAATTCTGAGGGTATCGATTTCAGGATAGACATCATTTGATATCACCTAAATTTCTGGCAGCGTGGCTCAATAACAAGGCCTTCTGCTTAATGAAGGATGACTACTTGGTTATGTCTAGGTGTGAGGTAATCACTGCTTCTCAAGATAGAAAGTGCCACAACTGGACAATCAATCATTTCGAATTTCTTCCATATGTCTAAATAAAATTTCTCCTCAACTTCATTAGCTCCTCATTACCTGTTTTTCCCTGTCATGCTGTCTTACCTGCACGCTTTGCCTAAGCTGCCTTCCTCTACCTAGAATGACTTTCTCCTTGCCTTCACCTGTCTAATTTCTATGCATCCTATATCACATGCCCCAGGAAGACTTGACGGTTTTTCTCTTGATTCTCCAGCAAATACCGTGTGTGTGTGTGTGTGTGTGTGTGTCTCCCTGCATTTATGGACTTTGCAATTATCTGTGTCTACATTGTCTAAAAATGTTTGATGTGTGTGACACTGTAAAATAATAAGATTTACCTGTAAGAAGATACTGTATAGTTATCCATTGTTAGGGCACTTTTTTGATATAATCCTGACCTGTAAGGGACACTGGAGGTGGTGGGAACCATGGTGTAAATCAGAGATAGTCAACTTTCTGGGAGGGCTAGATAGTAAATATTAGGCTGCTGCCAAAAAAAAAATTGCAAAAACTGCAATTATTTATGCACCAACCTAATATTTTAGGCTTTGTGGGCCACAGGATCTCAGTCTAAAACACTAAGCTATGCCCTTGTATCACAGAGTAACCGTTGACAATACATACATGAATAATCATAACTGTGTTTACTAAAAACTCTACTTGCAAAATAAAAACAGACATAAGATCTGATTTGGCCCACAGAAGATAGTTTGCCAACCCCAGGTCTAGATGTTTATTTGTGGCATTTTCTTCTGAATGGTTTTTGTTTGTTAAATGGTCTGGATAAAATTTTAAGAGTATATTTTATCACAGTTAATGCCCTAATACTGTATAATACTGTACTGAGCATACAAGAACAATAAGACTCAGTTTCTGCCGTCAAAAAACTTGAAGTGATAGTTGGATGGTGGGGGTAAGAGATGGGAGGGAGATTGGCAGTGATGTGCTGGTAAATGACTAATAACCAGTCCTCCTGAAAACAAACTTTGATTTATTGCATTTGCCAATTTCCTTGATGTAAATACTTGCAAATGGTTACCAACTTGAGATCACCTTCCTCACAAAACATGTGAAATTTTACCAGTAAGCCCTCACAAGCCAGTATGAGCCAGCTGCAACTGAGGAAGTCCCATTTTGAGAAAATCCATTATTCAGAGTTCAAGTATATTGATAGAAGGTTATTATTCACATGATGGAATAATTCTTTTTTGACAAAATGAGTCAGTCAATCAATAAGAATTCACTGAGTATCCTCTAACAAACGTTAATCCTCTAATCTTGTGTCCAGGAACATACTTTTAATACGAGGTGCTACATACGTCATATAAGTGCTATAAATAATGTGCCTTCATCATGTTACTACCCTACTCAAAAATCTATCATAAGTTTCCCACTGCCTAGAAAATAAAACCAAAGCTTTTTCTTTCTTTCTTTCTTTTTTTTTTTTTTTTTTTTTTTGAGACGGTTTCGCTGTCGCCCAGGCTGGATTGCAATGGCATGATCTTGGCTCATTGCAACCTCCACCTCCTGGGTTCAAGCGATTCTCCTGCCTCAGCCTCCCAAGTAGCTGGGATTACAGGCGTGCGCTACCAAGCCCAGCTAATTTTTGTATTTTTAGTAGAAACAGAGTTTGACCATGTTGGCCAGGCTGGTCTCAAACTCCTGACCTCAGGTGATCCACCCACCTCAGCCTCCCAAAGTGCTGGGATTACAAGTGTGAGCCACTGCACCCAGCCTAAAGCTTCTTAACTAGACTTTCCACAGCTAACTCCTAGTGTTGACTCCTGTTGCTCTCAATATATACACTCCATTCAAGTCAAATACCTTTATTACCATCTCTAGAAGCACTTGTACATTATACTTTTCTTTCTTCTGATCATTCCTTCAAGTCATTACACCCACCTCCTTGTACCCATTATTGCTACCTGCTTTCTGAAACTCCTTGAATACCCAAGCCTTCAGAATCAGACCTTCCATCATAATTACCTGCACATTTCACTTGACCATTCATCATTTGTAGCACAGCTTCTATCATCTAAAACTTTCTCCTGCTACCAGTCTAATTTACACCCTCATTAGCTCTGGCCTAGATTACAGCAATAACCTCCTACAGATTCCTCTGCCTCAATCTAAAGTCTCCATCCTCAACTCTTATTTTCCAGTGATGCCATATGTTATCCTAGAACGAAGCTTTGATTATGACACCTGCTTGAAAACTTCCAGTCACTGTCACCAAAGTGTTAAGAGTACTGTCTAAACTTTGTGGCATGATGTCCATGGTCTTCTGTAACCCAAAGACCTTGCTCTTCACTCATATCGTATCCTCAACCAAAGTGGTCAGCTAAGCTCTCCAGGCATGTCTTGCACTTTCCAGCTTCAACTGGAAGTAGAAATTCTTCCCCCTTATTTTGACCCCATCATTTTACCCATCCTGCAAGACTCAAATGTGACATTCCCTAATAACCCATTTTTGATCCAAAATAGTCTTTAAATCCTCTATACTCCCATATAGCTTTATTACCTTCTTGATGTCACTTACCACATTCTGTCTTGTATCATATGTCTGTGCATATCTCGTTTATTAGATAAAGGCGTTGAAAACAGGGATCAAGTTTTAATCATTATTTATACCAGAGGTCCTCAACCCCTGGGCCATGGACCAGTACCAGTCTGTGGCCTGTTACGAACTGGGCTACACAGCAGGAGGTGGTGAGTGACAGGCAAGCAAACATTACCGCCTGAGCTCCACCTCCTGTCAGATCAGCAGCAGCAGCGGCATTAGATTCTCATAGGAGCGTGATCCCTGTTGTGAACTGGGCATGTGAGGGATCTAGGTTGTGTGCTCCTTAAAAGAATCTAATGCCTGATGATCTGAGATGGAAGAGTTTCATCCCAAAACCATCTCCCTCTGACCCCCAGTCCATGGAAAAATTGTCTTCCACAAAACTGGTCCCTGGTGCCAAAAAGGTTGGGGAACTGCTGGTCAGTACAAAAGTAATTGTGATTTTTGCATTGTTGGAATTTGTTGTTTGATATTGAAATACATTCTTAAATAGATGTGGTTATGTTATCATTTTAATGTGCATTTCATTTTTTTTTTTTTTTTGCTAATGACATTGCTGTTTGTTTTATATTTATTTTAGACTGTGGAAATGATGTTAGAAAAAAAGCAAATTCGAGCAATTTTCTTATTCGAGTTCAAAATGGGTTGTAAAGCCGTGGAGACAACTCACAGCATCAACAACACATTTGGCCCAGGAACTGCTAACGAACGCACAGTAGTGCAGTGGTGTTTCAAGAAGTTTCGCAAAGGAGAGGAGAGCCTTGAAGATAAGTAGCATAGTGGCTGGCCATCAGAAGTTGACAATGACCGATTGAGAGCAATGATTGAAGCTGATGCTCTTATAACTACACAAGAAGTTGCCGAAGAACTCAACATTGACCATTCTACACTCGTTCGGCATATGAAGCAAATTGGAAAGGTGAAAAAGCTTGGTAAGTGGGTGCCTCGTGAACTAAGCAAAAATCAAAAAAAATCGTGGTTTTGAAGAGTCATCTTCTTTTATTCTGCACAACAACAGTGAACCATTTCTCGATCGGATTGTCATGTGCCACTAAAAGTGGATTTTATACGACAGCCAGTGACAACCAGCTCAGTGGTTGGACCAGAAAGCTCCAAAGCATTTCCCAAAGCCAGACTTGCACCGGAAAAAGGTCATGGCCACTGTTTGGTGGTCTGCTGCTGGTCTGATCCACTACAGCTTTCTGAATCCTGGTGAAACCCTTACATCTGAGAAGTATGCTCAGCAAGTCAATGAGATGCATCAAAGACTGCAATGCCTACAGCTGGCATTGGTCAACAGAAAGAGCCCAATTCTCCACAACAGTGCCCAACCACACACTGCACAACCAGCACTTGGGAAGTTGAATGAATTGGGCTACAAAGTTTTGCCTTATCCTCCATATTCACCTGACCTCTCTCCAAACGACTACCACTTCTTCAAGCATCTTGACAACTTTTTGCAGGAAAAACGCTTCCACAATCAGCAGGATGCAGAACATGCTTTCCAAGAGTTGGTTGAATCCCGAAGCATGGATTTTTATGCTACAGGAATAAACAAACTTATTTCTCATTGGCAAAAATGTGTTGATTGTAATGGTTCCTATTTTGATTAGTAAGATGTTTGAGCCTAGTTACAATGATTTAAAATTCACAGTCCAAAACCACAATTACTTTTGCACCAAGCTAATACCACACAGTGCCCAGTGTAATTTCTTGGCATGAGAGCATTTATCGTTGAACTGAATTGTTGAACCATCATGTTTTCTACCAGAGAGGAAACTCCTTTAGAGCAGTGGATCATATGTTATACTCCTTTGTCTCTCCTGAAGTTCATAGTATAGTGACATAGATGATTAATTCAAAGAAAGATAGATATATAGATACATGCCTTAGAACTTAGTTGCTTTACAATAGACGTTCAGAGAAAGGAAACATTGGGGCAGGGGAAGGTGGACAAGTCAGTGATTTTGAGCCAGCCCTTAAGGAATGGATATGATTTTAAGCATGTTGAGGGACAATGTCTTGAGAAAGAGTTCATAATGGGAAATAGAACCTCTCCTAGAACACCAGTCTCAAAGTGGGTCCATAGCCTAGGAACAATTGGAACACTTCATAAATATCTCTAGGGCTACTTTGAAATCAAAGGTAATAAAGTGTTCCAGTTGTTTCTGAGTCTTCGGGCTGGAGAAGAGGTGGTGGTAAGGATGGGTGTTTACTAATTTGCCAACTAAAACTTTAGACACTGGGTAGAAGGTGCAAATATTAGGTTGGTGCAAAAGTAACTGCAGTTTTGCCATATTTTAATGACAAAACTGCAGTTACTTTTGCACCAACCTAATACATGTACAGCCACTACAAACTTTGGATAAAAGGTGCTAAGTAGGATCCCACAGTTTTCTTGGTGCTGTACCAAGCACTGCGTAACACCCAGAAGCAAAGGGGGCGCTGGCAGCGGCAAAAGGTAAGGAGAGCCTCTTTGAAGAACACAGCTGGGGCTCTATCCATTTTTTCGCTTTTTATTCTGAAGTAATTATAGGAAGTTGCAAAATTGGAACAGAGTTCTGTGTACCCTTGCTTCCCCCAGTGGTGGCATTTGATATTGTTGCATAATATCAAAATTAGGAAATTGACATGTTGACTACAGACCTTACTGGTTTTTATCATATTTTTTACCTGCATTCATTTGCACGTGTGTGTGTATGCATGTAGCTCTATGCAAAATTCCATACATAAATTTGTGTTACCATCACTGCAGTCAAGATAGAGAATTATTCTATCACCAGTCTCACTATTTTTAATCGTTCCTGTATTACAGGGTTTTTCAACCTTGATACTATTGACATTTGGGGTCAGGTAATTTTATGTTGTGGGTGGCTTTTCCGTGCATTGTAGGATGTTTAGCAGAATCCCTACTCACTAGATGTCAGTAGCATTCCCACCCTACCCCCGTCATGACAATAGAAAATGTCTCTAGACTGTGCCAGATGTCACATGGGAGGCAAAACTGCCCCTAGTTGAGAACCACTGCTGTACAGAGAGCTGGTGGAATCATCCTTACCATCTGCATGTTTCCTCTTATTTCCCCTTACAAAGTGGAGTAGCAAATGTTATCAAGTATCAAAATAATGATATTTCACTACAAAGTCTTTTTAATTCTGAGTCTATTAGAATACTCAAAGATAAACTTCACTGTGAATTTTTCCCAGTAGATGGTAAGTATTGCCAGGATTCCATTATAAACTTAATCTCAGTTACTGCATCTCACCTACTCATCCCTTATCAAGAGTCTGGAATTTACTCAGGTATTACGAAAATGCCTGAAAATATTTGAAGACTATTCTCCTTTGACCTCTCTTGCAAACAGGTTACTATTGATAACCTAAGACACAGTCCCTAAGGCGAGCATTGGGTATTTTGCAGAAGTGTTAAGACTGGTTCTCCTGGAAACATATGAATAGAAGGATATATACTTTGATAAGTAGACTCAGGCTTGGTCTTATTTTGTGTAAAACTCTAAGCCTGGTGATTTCAGTGGACAAATGTATTCAAAACAAACATATTTGGAATGTGTTTCTTGACCTTAGGAAGTTACCTTATGTGGAGAGTCTGCCATCATGTATAAACTAAGCAAATGAGCCATGGGGAAATTTTAGGTGATTACTGAGGACAGGAAAAAGTGGTTCGAAATTTTCAAAATCTGCAGTAAGAAGTATGATGCCAATCATCTAAGAATTCCAGAGGATACTAATGCTTCTGGGGGAAAAAAATATAATGCTTCTGGAAGCTGAGAGGTGTTTAAAAAAGAAAGTATTGTCTTCCCATCATTCATTGCACTTGAATAATTCGTACAGCCTTTTTCCCATTTGAGAATGGTCAATGAGTTGAAAGGTCAAGGCAGAACCTGTGGCTTATCCAAGTTGTTCTATAATCTGTCAAATAACCGTGAAGGATCTGAGTCCCTACTTACAAGCTATCAGTTTCATGAGTACTAGCAGAAAACACAAGACTCCTACATGAGAAACAAAGGTCTTTGTTACTCACAGCCGTATCAGTGGCCACTGTGTCAGCATTTTCTTGCATCAGTTACCCAAGCCCTAATTTCCACAGGGTGATACAAAGAGAGCTAGTTGACACCTGTACACACAGTGGTTTGCATTATAGGAGAGGAAATCCAAACATAGGGAACCCAAATCTTTTATAATGGGCAGTAATCATGACTTCCGTTTGCTCTGTAAGAAGATACTTTATCTTCTAAGACTGTTCACTATAGAAATACCCTTGAAAAAATAGTCCAGGCCAGGTTTAGTGGCTCACGCCTATAATCCCAGCACTTTGGGAAGCTGAAGCAGGCAGATTGCTTGAGCTCAGGAGACCAAGACCAGCCTGGGCAATGTGGCAAAACCCCATCTCTATATAAAATGCAAAAGTTAGCTGGGTGTGGTGGCACACACCTGTTGTCCCAGCTACTCAGGAGGCTGAGATGGGAGGATTGTCTGCACCCAGAGGTTGAGGCTGCAGTGAGCTGAGATTGTGCCACTGCATTCCAGCCTGGGCCATAGAGCAAGACCCTATCTCAAAAAGGAAAAGAAGACAATTGTCCAGAAGAAAGACAATGTATTAGTTTGCTATTGCTGTTGTAACAAATTACCATGAACTTAGTGGCTTAAAACAACAGAGATTTATTAACTTACAGTTCTGGAGATCACGAGTCCAAAATTGATCTGAAAAGGCTAAAATCAAAGTCTGTGTTTCTTCTGGAAGCTGTAAGAGAGAATAGATTGCCTTTGCCAGTTTCTAGAAGCCGCCCACATTCCTTGACTTGTGGCCACATCACTCCAACCTCTACTTTCATTGTCACATCTCCTCTGACTCTCTGCCTCCCTCTTTCCTTCATAAGGATCTTTGTGATGATGTTGGCCCAGTCGGCTAATCCAAGATTCTCTTCCCATCTTAGTATTCTTAATTACACCATGCAGAGTCACTTTTGCATGTAAGGTAACATATTTTCAAAGGTTACTTTTCTATTTTTTCTTTTGGTTTTTTTTGAGGGGGAGTCTCACTCTGTCACCCAGGCTGGAGTGCAGTGGTGCAATCTCAGCTCACTGCAAGCTCCGCCTCCTGGGTTCACGCCATTCTCCTGCCTCAGCCTCCCAAGTAGTTGGGACTACAGGCGCCCGCCACCACGCCCAGTTAATTTTTTGTCTTTTTAGTAGAGACGGGGTTTCACCGTGTTAGCTAGGATGGTCTCGATCTCCTGAACTCGTGATCTGCCTGCCTCAGCCTCCCAAACTGCTGGGATTACAGGCGTGAGCCACCGTGCCCAGCCATGTTTTTTTTCTTTTTCTTTCTTTTTTTTTTTTAAGAGATAGAATCTCACTCAGTCACCCAGGCTGGAATGCAATGGCACAATCACAGCTCACTGCAGCCAAAACCTCCTAGGCTCAAGCAGTCCTCCCATCTCAGCCTCCCCAGTAGCTGGGATTACAGGTACATACCACCATGCCTAGCTAATCTTGAGTGAGTGAGAGAGAGAGAGAGAGAGAGAGAGAGAGAGAGAGAGAGAGAGAGAGAGAGAGAGAGAGAGAGATGGATGCGTTCTCTCTCTGTTTCACAGGATGGTCTTAAAATCCTGGGCTCCTCTCCCACCTCAGTCTCCTAAATTGCTAAGATAATAGGCCTGTGCCACTGTGCCCAGTCTCAAAGGTTCTGCAGATTAAAATGTGGACATCTTTGGGCAGTCATTTTTCTATCCACTATAGCCAGGCAGTGCCTCTATTCATCAGATGTGCAGAATCATGAAAGACCTATAAAGAATTGTCTTTCAACATCCACCCCTTGTTTCTGTACTTTCTTGACTTCTGGCAAACTTTTCCATGAGTATGCCACACTGATAGTCACTCTGATGAAGCTTCACCAGAGGCTGGGACCAAATCTATTCAATTTGTTTCATACAGCATTAATAAGACTGTTTTCAACAAGACTACTGGTAGCAAGATAAGGCCAACCTACAATA